>NW_027042916.1:0-552500 GCF_037950935.1 Myxozyma melibiosi | reverse complement strand
CCATTCATTCTTTCGCTCTATCTATTCATTCTCTTGGTATCTGACACCGGAAAAGTGCCTCCTCGTATTGATACACCTATCGGCTTTCTTGCCCACCTCATCCATCTCTTCTACTGTTCTCACATCACAATTCAATACTCCTCCACCGGATCACATCTGCGACATCTCTTTATTACATATATACAACTGGCAACCATAACTCATACCACGTCATCTAAATCTACCTCTCGATACCCCCAGCACGTTTCGTTTTTAATACTATATGCCCAACACATGCTTCATCCGCTCGTAAACAAAGAAAGAACACGACGCCATCGGAATAACTTTGATATACCCAATCGTCAGTCCAACAAAAAACCCTCGCGCCCCATGCTGCTGGAAAATCAACCGCGCAGTCGACCCGATCCCGACCGCCTGCGAATTCTTAACCGCCCCGCTCACCTGCATCCGCCGCCGAATCACCTCGAGCGGATAACTCGCCGTCTGCGCAATCATCCCCGCCAGTCCGCCCGCCACGAGCTGCGCCCACGTCCGCAGCGGCACGCTGCGGTCCGTCGCTTGCTCGCCGTTCGTCACCGCGTACTTCGCCAGCAGCGACGAGCGGAAGATGTCGTGGATCTTGTCGTGGCTCAGGAAAGAGACGCCGGCGTAGGGAAGCATGCCGAGCACCGTCGGCGAGAAGCCGCGGTAGAAATTCGAGATCCGACCCGCGCGCACCACCGTCTCTGCTGATTCGCTCGCTGTTGCTGTTGATGTTGTTGATGCTCTTGTTGATGATGATGATAATGCTGATGATGATGATGCTGTTGCCGATGGTGATGATGACGATGAATTTAATGCTGATGATGTTGATGTTGTTGATGACTTTGACGGACGCGCCAACGGCCCCTCATAATAAATCTGCTTGCATATCCGCACAAAACTCGCCCGCTGATCCCTCCTTGTCTCATACGCCAGCCTCACCCTGATCAGCTCGAGCGGGTACGTGAAAAACACCGACGACACGCCCGCAAGCGACCCCGACAGCATCCGCCGAATGCTCGTTTCCTGGTCCGCGCTCGAAATCAGGACCGACCGGATCTGCTCGTACGCCACGAACTTGATCGCCGCGTAGGGGAAAATTCGCAGAAGCGTGGCCGAGTGGCCTTGGAACAGGCCGAGTACGCCGTCGGTGAGGTAGATTTCGCGTGCTGCGCGCCAGATGCCGAGACGCTTGCCGCTGAATTTGGCAAATTGCGGGCTCGAGGTTTGGAATAGGATCTTCACTCGGTCTAGAGGCGCGATTATACTCTTGGCCTATTCACGTAGAACGTCAGTATATCGAAATCAGCAGACCCAGCAAAAAACATATCCCATCACGTAATTCCCGTGATGGCCGAAAAATGAAGACAAGACATACCGCGCATCCAGCGAGCCCGCCGGCAAGCCCGCTCTTGAGCATGTACCCGTACGACCGTGTATTCTCGGTCGAGTAAGCCGAGGGTGTAGCCACGCCCTCCGAGTCACTCGCGATAGCACCCGCGTCTGACGGCGATTTTCCCACTCGTCTCGTGCCTGCTTCGCTTTTGCTGCCGCTGCCGCTGCCGCTGCTGCTTGCAGAAGTCAAGGCTAGCGTCATTGGTGGGTTGGTGTATCAGATGATGTCGAGGACTGTGATGACGGGGATCTAGAAGGTGATGGGTGGTAGTCCTGGAGGTTGATCGCCGTAGCTGAGAAACCGAGTCCGAGGTCAGCAGTCGGCGAAGATGGTGGATGTGCTCAAATCAGCAAAGCAGTTTAAAACCACGCACCGAAAAGATCACTCGAGTCTCAAGATGTGTACAAGTCTAGATACGAGGTTAGAGATAGTTACGGAGTCGGATGCATGCAAAACCTGCGAAAGGGCAAAGACAAAGAGTGCAAGCGTACCTCGAGAAAAAAAGTGTCTCGTCGGAATATCTGTTTTATCTCAGGAGGATAGCTGAGTCCACCAAGAGAGATAAAGACAGACGGTAGGTTCGGGAATAAACAAGAGACTTCAAGTCTCGACTCCGATCAGAAACAGTAGCCCGAAAACCGAAACAGAACAGGTTCGCTCTTCGTTCTCGTGCTGTGGAGTAAATCCGTTTGACCGCCCTCGCCGCTATTCACCAGACCCATTTCCTGAGCGCGGGGTTCTGCCTTCACTGTACGCTGCTGAAAACTCGAGGGGTTCAAACCTCCCGACGCCCCTAAACCTCCTCGGGTGTCTGCTGCATTACTAATCGACGACTGTCTGTCATGTGATTCGGCTGCTGTGCCAGCGCTGTGCTACTACTGTGTGCAAAGTGCTGGCGCCGGGCTTCCGACAGCGACGGGTGCTGACGTCATAATTTATCCGAGGTAGTTGGCAGCTACAGCAGTTCTTTGGTTCAGTCTACTGCTAGTGTCATGTCCAGAAGACTGCATCAGATTTCGCGTGGCTCGTTCGATATTCTGGCGAAGATCGCGATCGGTCGTTTTAAGTTGCGTGTCTTTGTAGACGCAGATGAGTACTGGTCAGAGACGAGGAGTAAGCATTTCGGGTTTATCTAAATCAATCATACTCCACCATGCCTTTCCAAGCAGGACACGCTACAGAAACAGACTGCTATAAAACTACACTCGGAAATCAATTGATACCTAGTCGCTTAGCGGTATGTCTCCTGAGAAGCTTAAGACGGCGACGTTCAGTTAATTCAGTATGATCATTCTCTTCGTAGCACGCTCAGTATTGAATCTTCTGCTGCAAAATAAGGTCAATTCTTGCAAGATATGAACAAGAAATATTTTCTACCCTTAAATAATAAAAAAAGTGCTGTGGATATTATCCTGGAAGGAAAGTGCACATATAAACTTAGATTATTACAACCACCAGACTTTCATCCGCTCACTCCATCTTGACAAAGAAAAATCAGACAAACAGTTTCAATTCAATTTTCGCCTCTTATAGAAAACGAAAAAAAAGACGTCAGAAACCCACAATCAAGATCGAAACGAAAGAATACGGATAGATCAAAGAAAGGGCGCGTAGAGTTTAGACAGACTCGCTCGATTCCAGACCCAGCCAGATCAATTTTCTCTGCTGTGTTCATTTTCTTGGGGATTTTCGGTTGCTCTGAAGAGTTCTGTATTTGCATTGTGTACACTGTATTGGTGTAGTTTAGTTCTAGTCTTAGTATAATTTACTAATATTTAATACTATTTCTTTTTTATAAAACCACGTTTTTGATCAGGACAAGTTGTGAAATCAAAGGGCGGTTTGAAAGGGAGGGTATAAACCTCTAACCTTATGCTAACTTCAATCACGTCCGTCAGCAGCCTTCCATCTTCCTGACGAAATCATCCAAAGCCCACCCGAATCGGATCAAATTGCATCAGCTCCAACCCAAATATCTCGATATAAAGGGGAAACCAGACTATTTTCAGTCTTTGCCTTGTGGAATTTCTGCTTTAATTTACAAATCAAGCAACTCGGAAAATGTCTTCAGCTTTGGCGATTAGGAGACTCGTCTACCGGCCTAGTCAGCTACAATGCCAGTCTGCGCGCATTCTACCACAGATCATGCGCTGTAACCGCAGATCACAGCCGTTGCTCTCGTCATCGTTTTCCTCGTCGGCGGCGGCGAAGAGCAGTCTACCTGCCGCGCCGTTTTCGGCCGTGCTCGGCGCGCGTTCCTCGCGTGCGCTGTTCCGGCTCGTGAGTATGAGCAGGAATCTGTTATCGCGACCGCTGGGCGGACCGACTGGTGAGAACGCCGCGCTGCAAAGAGCAGGTCGCGTACGATTCAACTCGACGAAGGCGCCCGAGGCAGCAAAGAAGCAGGCGCCGCCGCCGGCGGCGAAGAAAGAGTCGCGCCTGAAGCAGCTGACGAAGAAGTACGGCTGGCCGATCGTCTGGATTTATCTCGGTCTCTCGGTTTTGGATTATCCGGTGTGTTTTCTGGTTGTGCATATGCTTGGGCAGGAGAAGATTGGCGAGTTGGAGGATACGGTTGTTGAGTTCCTCGAACCGGTTACTTCGAAGATTCGAGATGCTTTGGTTAAGGCTGGGCTGGCAAAAGAGAGTATGTTTGAGTTTATCTTTATTTTCTGTTGATTTGAAACTAACCGAGAGTGTTATTCGTCTTCTAGAAGCACAGGACATCGTCACTCCGCTACCAGGCTCCGACGCGGCCGCTAAAGCCCACAAGGCCTCAATATGGACTGAGCTCGTGATTGCGTACGGCATCCACAAGAGTCTACTCGTCTTCCGCATCCCTCTGGCGGCAGCAATCACTCCGCCGATCGTCAAGTGGGGATCGAAGCATTTCCCGCGCCTGTTCAAGGCCGGACCGAGGTTTGGCGTCAAGGCAGACGACAAGCACCGGTTTGGCAGCGGGCTTATGTAAAATAGAGAATTTAGTAGAAGATATATATGCTGCATGAATATGATTTCTGATATTATCTGATTGAAATGCTTTTGGTGGGTTTCGTGACTATCGTACATATTGCGGTTTAAAAGTCTAGTAGAGCTTGAGATCACCAGTGATCTGATCGAGCTTATTCTTCGGTGCCGGGCCGAGTCCAAGAACAGTAGCCGACCCAGCCGCGATCTGCGTCCTTCCCGCGTCGTGGATGAGACAGTGCGTAATACCGACGGACTCGGCCAGAGCCTGGAGAAGCAGCAACGAGTCCTCGCCCTTGGTCTGGACGGTAATTTTAGGTTGCCCGCTGCGTTCCCATATGCGGACGGTGTTGGGGATGCTCATGCTCGCGCGCTTGTAGCAGCCGAGGGCAGCGTGGCAGCATTGCGCGGCAGCTTTTCCTTTGGTCATGCCGAGGTCGGTTCGGACGACGAGGATCTGGAAGAGGGGTTAGTATGTGTGCGGAGGGATAGTCGAGGGGCTTGGACGAACCATTTTGTGTTCGACAAACATGTCGAAAGGAGAAGCGTCTTTGATGTTGTCGGGGGCACTTTCGCTGTCATAGTCTGAGTCGTCATCGGTGTACTCTTCGTCGTCGTCGTCGTCCTCCTCTTCATCCTCTTCCTCCTTCTCCGATTCAGTGACAGTTTTTCGCTTTGACCGCTTAGACCGATGCTTTGCAGACGCAGCAGGAGCCAGCAGCGTTCTCGAGCAGATTGCCGCACCAAGGACAAAACCCGCAAGACCGGCGGTGACGTACTTTATTGAGTCTGAGGACAGCTGTGGCAGCATTGTTGGATGGCTATGGTTATTGAGTGCTGTGGTAGAGTAAAATGTTGAATTGACTGCGGCTCCTGTAGGTCGATTTAAGGTTGGGTGTGTAAGAGATGACATAATACGGGATTGTCCGTCGAGACTACACCATCGAGCGGATGGGATCGCGAGTTCGGAAGAGAGCACTGGATAGTAATGCCAAAAGCAATGGGCAGTAATGTGACTGCAACAGAATACGATAGACTACAGTAGACTACAGCACACTACTACTACAACAACAACAACGACAACAGCAACAACCAACTGCGGTCTCTACGATCCTCGATCTGACCGGATAAAAGAAGACAAAAGTAGAATAAATTATCAATTATCGACTCTCCTTTGGGCCACCCGCAGTCCTCCTCCAGCACCGGCACCGGCACCGGCATATAGGCGAGTCTCGGCGATAAACCCTTTTGCTCCCCTCCTCCGTCCACGCTGTTCAGCGCTCTTCCTCCTCCTCCTCTCCCTCCGCCTGGCCTCTTCGCGGTCCTGCTGTCCGCCGCGATAATAAACCGGGTGAGAACAATGCCGGTCTCTCCCAGCTCCTTCTGTTTTAATTGTCCGTGTGCGCCGGGTAGGTGCCCCACGCTGCCTCAATGAGTCGTGCGGGACCGGGAAATCTCGGCGCACGGAAGACTCGGGCGGGTAACCTTCTGCAGTCCGCAAGCTGAGCTCTCGGTCTCCGAACCATCCTTCAATCAGCCTACAAGAACCCCGCTTTTCCCTCTTCCTGCCCGCTGCCCCTCCTCCTCCTCCTTCACCACCCTCGTCCTCCTCCTCTTCTGCATCTTCCTCATCCTCTCTTCACTGCAATGTCAAACATCCTCGCCCGTAGAGCCTCCGTCGCCGCAGCCCGCGCAGTAGCCTCCCCTCGTCTGCGTCTCGGCTTGATCTCTCCACTCGCCTCGGTCGCTCGGCGTTCAAACTCGGTCGTATGTCCATTCCCCCCTCTCTCCCTCTCCCTGCCGCCCTCTCCTGCCTCTGCCGCGCTCCGTCTCTTCTTCGGATCACCTGCACTCGCAGGACCGGCGCCCAGACTCCTCTGCGCCGCGCAATTGATCTCGACGCTCGTCGCACGCGCTTCCGGATCACGAATTTACCACCGCGTGTGCGCGCTTCTCGTTCCGTCCTGCGTCGTGTCTAGACCGCTTCTTCCTTTCCTCCGGTCGGAATCGCTAACGTCCCCTTCTCCTAGTTTGCCAAAATCCCCCAGGGTCCTCCCGATGCCATCCTCGGTATGCTGTCCTCTACAATGCTTTTTTATAAACCATTCCTGTTCCGCATGTGACTAACCTCTTCTCGCGCAGGCATTACCGAGGCTTTCAAGGCCGATTCTTTTGCTGAGAAGATTAACTTGGGTACATATCGTCTTCTACCATTCTACATCTCTTGTATCTGCTAACCTGATTGCGTAGGTGTTGGTGCTTACCGTGACGATGCCGGAAAGCCCTACGTCCTGCCGTCGGTGAAGGAGGCCGAGCTCCGTCTCATCCAGCAGATGCTCGACAAGGAGTACGCCGGCATCACCGGTGTCCCTGCCTTCACCAAGCACGCCGCTACTCTTGCCTACTCGCCCGAGTCCAAGGCGATCAAGGAGGACCGTCTCATGATCACGCAGTCCATCTCCGGCACCGGCGCGCTCCGAATCGGAGGCGAGTTCCTCGCAAAGTGGTACCCGCACGGCAAGACCATCTACGTGCCCAACCCTACCTGGGCCAACCACGGCGCCGTCTTCCGCGACTCTGGCCTCGAGGTCCAGACCTACCGCTACTACGACAAGAGCACGATCTCGCTCGACATCGACGGACTCCTCGAGGACCTCAACACCATCCCCAAGAAGTCGATGGTCCTCCTCCACGCCTGCGCTCACAACCCGACCGGTGTCGATCCTACCCCTGAGCAGTGGAAGATGATCGCCGAGGTCATGAAGAAGAACGAGCTCTTCCCGTTCTTCGATATGGCCTACCAGGGCTTCGCCTCGGGCGACGCCGACAAGGACGCCTTCGCGCTCCGATACTTTGTCGAGCAGGACTTTGAGCTCGTGCTCGCGCAGTCGTTCGCCAAGAACATGGGTCTCTACGGCGAGCGTGTCGGCGCCTTCTCGCTCGTCACCGCCTCGCCCGAGGAGAAGAAGCGCGTCGACTCGCAGGTCAAGATCACCGTGCGCCCGCTCTACTCGAACCCGCCCGTGCACGGCGCGCGCATCGCGGCCGAGATCCTCGGCGACGAGAAGCTCAACGCGCAGTGGCTGGCCGAGGTCAAGGGCATGGCCGAACGCATCATCTCAATGAGAACGTTGTTGAGAGACAACCTCGAGAAGCTCGGCTCGCCCCGCGACTGGTCGCACATCACCTCCCAGATCGGCATGTTTTGCTACTCGGGCCTGACCCCTGAGCAGGTCGACACGCTCCGCACCGAGCACTCTGTCTACCTCACCCGCGACGGCCGTATCTCGATGGCCGGTGTCACGTCGAAGAACGTCACGTATGTCTTTTCTTCTTCACACCTTGCCCTGCATAGTATTCATTTCTAACATCTTTGTTTAGTCGCCTTGCCGAGTCCATCTACGCCGTCACCAAATAAGTAATTCCTGCATTACACCACCAACTCAACCGAGCGTGAACACTGCAATGCTTGCAAATATATACGAAAAAGCTCAAGAAACATGCAATGTTTTACGATCCGGCCAAACGAAAATCGGTCCTTCTTTTCTCATTTTTCTCCTTCCTCTTTTAGATATTTTTCTTACTTTCTTTTATCCACGTTGATTGATTGTTCTCCCGTTTTCGGGAAATAATACAGAACAGGACGGGGGTATATGCTAACTGGCTTATCATTTACCTCTCGTCCTTTATGATCTGAACAGTTTCTATGATCCAGCCGATTTATTATTTGTAGATACACGAGATCCGTAAACGACAAACTACACCCACCTTAATGTACAATATACTTACCCCACCAGCGACACAGGCAGAAGAATAGAAAAAGAAAAAACTGCTGGAAAAGAGCAGAATTGACGACGCAGCAATGACTATAGTAGAATGAAACGGGAGAACCGATATTATCTTTTCTTTCGTCTCGAAAAAAGAGATAGAGATGAAATACCTTTTGATTCTTTCTCCGGCGCTGCGAATAGTTGGACCGGCTGCTAAGATAACTGATCACTTCTCTCATTTCGGTCAGTCAAGAGATGATAAGGCCAGATCAAACGTCTCTTTCGCGAGGGAGATTATGAGAAAAGGGATTTACTCTCCTTCTTGCGCTCGTCCGCAATCTTCTTCAATTTCTTCTCCGTCTTTTGCTTTCCTGAGCCCTTGCCATGGAACTGATGCGACAGATGCTTAAACGCCTCCTTCGTCGTCATCGTCCGACCAAACTCATCCTTATACTCCAGCTTCACGTCCGGCTTGTAATCCTTAAACCGCTTCATCGCATCCCGTCCTTCCTGGATCTGCCGCGCAGTGTTCTCCCGCTGCGCCGCGTCCTCGCGCTCCCGCTGCGTCAGGCCGTCGTACTTGCCGCTCCGCCGGTCCGCTTCGCGCTGCGCCTTCAGCTCGACCTCCGCCAGCGCGCGACGCCGCGCCATCTCGGCTTTGAACTGCAGGTTCTCGCGCTGGATCCGTTGGCGCTCGAGGTCTTGTGCGTCGGGGGTCTTGAGCAGACCGCGCGAGCGGAGCATCGAGAGCGTGGCGCCTAGGCCTACTGAGATTTCGGGTTCGTCGCCAAGACCGGTGGGTACGTCGTCGTCGTCTTCAGCGTCCTTGTCACTAGCGTTACCATCTTTCTCCTCTTCCTTGATGTGAGAGCTTTCAAGGTAAGGGTCGGCGTTTTCCATCTTGACGTCGTCGTCCTCGTCTTTGACCACCGTCTCCTGCTGCTCTGCCAGACCTTCGGCAGCCATCTTCTCAAGCCTTTGCCGATCCGCTTCCTCGTCCGCAAGACTGTTGCCGACCGTACCCACAAACTCAGTCATATCGTCGATAACCAGCTCGCCGCCCTCGCCTGCGGCGGGTTCATCTTCAACGCCGGCTGCCGCTGCTGACTGTTCGCGTATGGACTGCGCGAGCATCTCGGGCGTGATGAACTGTGCTTTTTTCTTTTTCTGGATCGCCCGTCGTTGCTTCGTTAGCAGCGCTTGCAGATCTTCGTCGTCTTGCTCAATGATGTCGCCTTCCATATCCGGCATCACGACGTCGTTATCGCCGTCCCGCACGGTTGCTTCGTCGTCGTCTTCGTCGCGCTGGCGCCGCCGACCATTCTTTGACCCCTTCTTTGCTTTCTTTGGCTTCTTCATCTTGACAGGCTCCGCAGGCATGTAATCCGAGCTCGTCGTGACCGGGATATCATAATCCAGTGACACCCTGATCTTTCCCGGATTCGCCTCGTCCGCAGCTTTTTGCTTGACCTGGTCCGCGCTCATGATTTTGTTTTCCAGCGAAATGACCTCGCTATCGAGTGTAAAGAATTTCTTGCTCGAACTCACGCCGGAGTCCTCTTCGAGCGCTTCCTCGTACCTGCTCAGCACGCCGGACTTGCCGTCGTCTTCGTCTTCAAAGCCAGAGTATTTTGCCTTTCGCTTGCGGCTTTCAATGTTCTTTGCCAGCTTTGCTTTTTCTTCGAGAGCTTGTGATACAAGTTCGTCTTCTGTTTTTCCAAAAAGAGTTAGTGATGAAGTAGATTGGCAAAGATAATATTTGAATACGTACCCGCATCGTCCAAGACATTGCTGTCTTTCAGCGTCAAGATCACTTCTTCCTGACCAGCGATATCAGCAAGATCATGCCCGACTTTAAGCCCTCGCAAATCGCTCGCCGAATACTCAGGCTTTGACTCCTCTTCTTCCTCCTCGTCTGCAGGCACGGAGATCTTGAACTTCTTCTTTGCCTTCTTGACCCAGCTCTTGGCGTCGACATCGTCGGCATCATCTTCGTCACCCAATCCCTTGCCATCTAGGAACCGCAATCTCTCGATCCGCTCCTTCGATTTCTGGATCCGTTTCCGCGCCGCCTCGGCATCAGCCAGCATCCGCTCTTGTTCATATTTAGCCTTCCAGTTCGCCAGCGCCTGCTCGTCCGAATCAGGCGCTGGAGCGGAATCTCCCGCAGACGCATCGTCTCCAGGCACGGGAATCGGCCGCAGCCCAAGCTTGATACGGAGCTTGTTTGTGTCTTCGATCGAAAGCGACGATTCATCGAGAGAATCTCCAGTGGCGGCAGCGCGGGGCTCCTTTGCTGACTCTGTCGGAGTGCTGCTGCTGCTGTCGGTTGGAATCGGGCGGAGACCGAGCTCTATGCGCCGCTTGTTTGTCTCCTCGAGCGAGAG
Source organism: Myxozyma melibiosi (assembly GCF_037950935.1). Classification (NCBI taxonomy): domain Eukaryota; kingdom Fungi; phylum Ascomycota; class Lipomycetes; order Lipomycetales; family Lipomycetaceae; genus Myxozyma; species Myxozyma melibiosi. Next base: position 541,959 of record NW_027042916.1, on the reverse strand, counting down.
AGAGATCTCTTCGGCCATTTCGCGGTTGTGAGGATGAGAAGAGCAGCAATGGCTTTGGTAAGATTTTGGTTTTGCTCTGCGCAAGTTGTGGTAGACCCAGATTCCCAATTACCACAAACCCCACTCACCGCTTACATACACGTGACCGAAATACGCTTCGGCGCAGATGACGTAGATGCGTGCGGCACAGAAGAGAAACCCCCTGAAAACGGTCCGCACGCGACAGGAATGTTTAGCAAGTGCCCGAATTGGAATAGCGCAGCAGCGTCGCGGTCACACCGGATCAGCAGCTGGGTCCGAGATTCCGGCACGAAGTGGCAGAAACAAGGACTTGGAATGTTTGGGTTACGGAGAATGCGCGAGCCCTGGTTGGTGGGCTGTTTGGTTGTTTTGTTGTTAGGTGCGGGCGGGCACGGCGGGAGATGCCGGTGCCAAAGCAAGAACAAGTTCAGTGGCGGTCAGGTAAATTAGAAGGCGGCCAATTTGCTGGGCGGCGATGAGGATAAACAGCCAACATAAACCGAAGGACTGAAGGCAGAAAAGTAAGAAAAAGCTCAGGGACGTGCGTTTTTGTCATAATTGAAGTTTGAAGTTTGGTTTTGGGCCGCGTTGGTCGGAGTCGGACCTGCGGACGGAAGAATCTTAATAAAGCTCTCTTGTTTACTTCTTTCCATCTTATAACTTCCTCTCTCGCAAGCCTCCCCTTCCTTCCCATCCCGCTCTTCTCTCTCTTTCCCTCCCATTCTCCTCCTCCACCACCCTCTCCCCCTCCTGATCTCCTCTTCCTGCTCTTCCCGGCCCGTCGTATGCCGTGCATGAGGCCGGCAATCACACTCGCCTAAAGCTTCCGCCATCCCCATGTCGTCAGCCGTCGTCCCCCGGGCGCTGTCTGCCGATCAGTTTATGCTGCTCGAGCAGCTAGGCAATGGCAGCTTCGGCGTTGTCTACCGGGCCATATACAAGTCCGTCTTTCTTCTTTGTCTTTGTTTATGTGTCTGCTTTGGTCGCGTACGCTGTGGCTACGATACTGGATACTAACCGCAGTCTTTGATCTCATAGGGAGACAGGCGATATCGTCGCAATAAAACAAGTCAGTACCGCCGATCTTTTGCTTCTCGTTGTACTCTGACTGACATTCTCTTTGCTTGCAAGATCGATCTCGAATCCAGTGAAGATGATATCGCAGAAATACAAATGGAGATCGCGCTGCTCAGCGGTTGCGACAGCAATCATGTTACAAAATACTACGGTTAGCCACTTCCGCGACGCTTCAGTACAAGCTGATTGGTATCTGATTCTAACCACTGTATCCGATTCTTACAGGCTGCTTTGTTAACCGATACAAGCTTTGGATCGGTATGTTTCTTATTTTTAGTTGTCCGGCTGGTCTCAGATCAGATCTCTAATTAGCTTCCTCTCGCAGTCATGGAGTATCTCGCCGGTGGATCCGCCTTGGACCTACTCAAACCCGGCCCTTTTACAGAGCAGCAAATTGCCATCGTTTGCAAGGAACTGTTGATCGGTCTCGCATATTTGCATAGCAACGGAAAGGTGGGTCCCCCTTACTCCCCCTTTTTTTTAATGCGTATCTGCGTTTTTTCCTGCCTACGCGAAATCACTTGTGCTGACGTGTTCTTTGATTCATCAACAGATCCATCGAGATATAAAAGGTACGCGCGATCAATCAACCTACAATCCATCTCATCTCAAATATACTGATCAAAAACTATAGCCGCGAATATCCTACTTTCGTCCGACGGCGATGTGAAACTAGGTATGTCTACTGCGCACAGATCACAGATTCAGCTTTGAGTTCTCGTACCCCTAACACTTTGCTTTTGTTTTGATATAGCCGACTTCGGCGTCGCCGCTCAATTATCGAATAATCTATCACGAAGAAATACCTTTGTGGGCACGCCCTTTTGGATGGCCCCGGAGGTGATCAGACAGGAAGCCTATGATTTCAAGGCTGATATCTGGTCACTCGGCATCACTGCTATCGAACTCGCCCGAGGAGAACCACCGCTGTCCGAGTACCATCCTATGAAGGTTCTGTTTCTGATTCCGAAAGCGCAGCCACCTGTACTGGAGGGAAAATTTAGCAAGGAGTTTAAAGATTTCGTAGCTCAGTGCTTGATCAAAGACCATACACGACGACCGTCAGGTGTGCAGACCCTAGTTCCATATAGCATCTATGCAGCAGCTAACTTCATTCTCTGTTTAGCAAAACAACTGCTCAGACACAAGTTTTTTAGAAATGTCGGCAACCCAATTGATCTCCGAGCGCTTATAAATCGCAAAGAAGTGTGGGAGGGACGAAGAGTAGACCGTCCAAAGCCCAAGCTTTACGAAGAGACAATGTGCGTATACAGAGTTCAGCAGCAAATTATTGGGCAAACTTGACTAACAATAACATACAGAGGAACAATTAGCTCGTTGGTAGACGGAACCGTCGACGAGTGGTCGTTCACGGTAGATAAGCCGCCTCAGCAGGCAGTGCAAGTGTCGGAGAACGAGATCACGGACGAGATTTCGATAGAAAAGGTCGCGCGGCAGAATCCGTCGCTGTATCGTCGCGACCGGGCTCACACGCAAAACTCTTCGCAGAGATCGGTCGGTGCGGCAGCTAGTATTTCCGAACAGCTGGGTCGGATGAGCGTCTCATCGTCTAATTCTGATGAAGACCGACATCGTACTATCCGAGCTAGAAGCAGTCATAAGGATTCCCGGAGATCCATACTTCAGTCTTCTATGCGCATAGATTCGGAGTGAGTTTTAGTATTTATTTTTTGAGGATGTGTATCGTATAGCTGCTAACGTTTAGCTCTAGTCGACAACGTACGCTCAAACCACGACAGCACCTGCGAGAAGCACCGAATGCTGCAAATGTCCTGTCAAATGAAGTATCGTCAGCGCTACGGGACAAGCCAAGCGAGGAGAATGCACCACTTCCCGTTCTTGCCCTGTCGGACAAGGCCAGATACGGAAGGCTATTGTTTTCAGAGGCTGTTGAAGGCGTGGTCGAGAAGATCGAGCTGAAGCCCGGCGTGAGCGCAGCCGAGCTCGATGCGGCAAACAAGTTCTCGAGTGCGTGGAAAGCTTTGGACGCTTGTGATCCCGAGGCGGAGTTCTGGATTATGAAGACTATAATCTCGAAAATTCAGGCCCATGAGCAGTTGAGTTCTGTATTTGTCGAACCGAAAGAGCAGCATGATGATAGTGTCAAGAGCTCGACACGAACGAGTAGGTCATCGAGCGTGGCGTCCTCGAATTCGTCTAGTTCTCAGGGGAAGGAATCCGGAGTGCAAAAGACGCTGCCGATCATTCCAAAGAGGTCGCAGATCGAGCAGCTGCTTTACGCTAGATGGCTGGAAGGGTTGCGCGAGCGTTGGCCCGAAGTCTAGAAGTTCAATTTTGCTATAGTGACATGATTGTGGCACTTTGGCACTGAATTCGTTTCTGTTTTTGTTTTTGTTTGTTTTGTTTTGTTTTGTTTTCATGATATGTCATGTTTGCTTTTCCAACGTCATATGGCTAAAGGTACTAGCCATTTATATGAAAGGAAGGTAAGGTGTTCTGGTCCAGGTCCAAAGGCGCATGCTACCAGGATTTTTTACTCTATATGAGGAATCTGATTTATGTTTTGTATGTGAATGAGTCGAGCCGCGATTTATTCCCTAGCCTCCCGTCTGATTTAAGAAGAAGGGCGGAGAGGGGAGCGCGCGAAAATGATTAAAGGTGTAGCACGTTGCTACTATGATTGCAAATCCTGCATCAATGGTTTGATTTTTTATGTTTTATTTTATATTTGGTTCTTGTAAGTAGTTTTCTGAACAATTTCTCTTTTTCGTCGTTTATATGAGGTTGTAGACTCGTAGGATTAGTTTTGTTGGTTCTATAGTGTAGAAGCTTAGGACCAGACAGCGAATGCTCTCTCCATTGAATATTCAAAAACACACACACGCATACACTCCCCACCCCACCACGCGCACACAACTCTAGATACAACCTATTAAACAACAAACAACAAAGACAAGGCAAGCGAGAGAAAAGAGATGTGAAGAAAGATGTCGATATGAAAACGAGGGCCAATGAAACCATGACTGGGAGAGCATGGAGATCATATATTTTACAAACGCCCTAAGCAAAGCGAGTACAGGGAAGGAAGAAAAGTATAAATATATATATGTGGATATTATGAGGAACGGATATGGGACATGAAGATGACGAGGATGAGGAAGATGATGAAGGCGAATGATGGATGCAGGACCGAGAGTGCTGCAGAGATAACTAGTCCGCATGGGCGTATTTGAAGAAATTGTTGATGCAGTTCTCGGGGTTCATGCTCGGCGTGGTGACGAAGCGGCCTGCTTTGCAGCCGCGGCATTTGTTTGATGAAGGACAGTTGTAGTAGGGCTGGTGGAGGTAGCCGATGTCCTTGAACCAGTGGATCTTGCTCTGGTCGAGGAACAGACCGAGGCCGACGCTGTGCACCGGGGCGTCGCCCCAGCGCTCGTAAAAGAAGCCGCCGGCCTGATCGAGGTACTCAAAGTACTTATCGTAGGCTTCTGATCTGAAGAAGTTCATGTCTCCGATCTCAAAGTTGCTCCAGAAATGGCATGTCGAGTAGCCGTTTGCGATGCGGTGGTGGTTCGGGCGGGAGTTGCCGTCGACGAGCCAGGCGAGGGAGTTGTTGGGGTGCAGGTACTCTGGGTGTTTTGCGACGAACTCGAGCGTCGTCGGCCACAGCGTTCGTATGCTTTGCGGGGCGTCGTAGATGTTGATGACGTAGCCGTAGGTCTTGTCGTTGTCCTCCATGTAGCGGAAGACGTCGTAGTCTATGCTGCAGAAATAGCGCGTGTTTGGCTCGACGCGCCAGTACCAGCGCACGTCCTTGAGCGCGGGGTGCTTGTAAAACATGCCGGAGTTCCATCGACACATGCGGTGGTAGCTGCCCATCTGGGCGTACATGATGTTGTCTTCGACGAGGATCTTGTTTGAGACCTCGGTGATGTCGTTGTTGATCCACTCGGGCGTGTCCCAGTGTTCTCTCGGGATCGTCTCGAACCTGCACTCGGCTTTTGTGGCGGCCCGCACCTGCCTTTTGAACACGTCCGAGAAGGGTTTGTCGTTAAAGAAAGTCCATGGGTAGTTGAACTTGGAGTTGAACGTGCGCTCGACGTCGCGCATGGTGCCGAGCAGTCCCTTGAGCTCGTTATTGCGCACGAGAACGAGCAGGGTAGCGTTCGCACGCGGCGCGTCGTCAGTTGCGCGCGTCAGGATGCCGACAGGCTCGTCGACGTCGTCGAGCAGGGGATTGCTGGTGATCACATTCTTGACTGCGAGCTTTTCTGGCGTCGCGCCGAGATACTCGGGAAGCTGGTCGCCTCTGAAGGCGGTCACGGGCGCTGCCTTTTTCGTGCCGGCCGCGGCGGCAGCAGTGGTTTCTTCGGCGGCAGACTCTGGACGATGGAGGAGGAGTATCAGGGCGGCGACGGAGACCAGGGCGACAAGTGTCAAGACGGGTGTCCGCGCCCACAGCCGCGCCCGCTGAGTCAGCCTCATGACGGCAACAGTACAAAAGCCGTAGCGGACAGGGAGACGGGAGCTTGAGCAGGAGGCAGTCGGGAGATTGCGTGTGGAGGAGGCGCGATTGGGGGAGGAGAGCGAGTGGAGTGGTTTGCGGTTGAGAGCGGTGCGGGTTTTTTAATGGCTGAGTCGAGGAAGACGCAGAGGGATTGACAGCGCTGACGGGGAGGAGGGGTTTGTGTCTGAGTCACTGTCCTGCAGAGCAGAGAAGATAAGAAGAAGAAGATGAAGATATGAAGAAGAGTAAGAAGACTCTTGTATTTCTGTGCAAACAACAACAACAGCAGCCAAACCAGCTCTCGGCCGGTCGCCTGCAGCAACTCGTCGGAGCCGAGATCCTTCGCGAGGTTACGTCAGCGGTCGAGTTAAGCTTTCGACGCTCAGGGGCCGCGTTGCCTTTGTCTCTGCTCCGAGCGGGTTTGTTTACCCTTCGCCAACCACCGCCCGAGTATGGACCACACCCCGGCCGCGGCCGCGCGTCGCCAGATCGCGGAGCTTGTTGGACGTTTGGCTGGGATATCGCAGGTGAGCCAGTGCTGCGCTGCTGCTGTGCGTGTGTGTGTGTGTGTGTACTGCGACTGACGTACGTGTACGTGAATACTAGACCTCGCATCCTCGCGCGTTCAAGCGTGTACGCGACCGCGCCATCGCCACCGCAGAGACAAAGTACCGCTCGCCAGACAAAGACGCGGTACGCGAACGTGCGTATGGGTGTGTAGTCTGCTGATGGATATTGTACTGGGTTGGCCTAACATCAGGTAGACTTGTTGAAAAATACAGCGTCGTGGCTCGCGACGATCTCAGCGACGCGCTCAAAGAGAGACTTGATCTGCTCTTCACCGTCGATTCGGAGGTGTGTACCGGCTTTTACTAAATACTCATATTCATACTCATACTCATATCTCTCTGCAGAACACCATTTCCACACTAGCAGTCATCCTCGATCTCGCGCAGGCCACTGCATTGCAGAAGCCGCTTCCAGACGCCATTGTCAACCCACCGCCCAAGGCTGCAGATATCGCGCCCGAAATAGCATGGCGCGAGATCTTGCGCAATGAGCCGCTTGAAGGTGACCACTGGAATACGCCTACCTATGAAGACGATTCCGAGGAGGACTTTTCCGATGCTGAGGCGGAGCAGACGAACGCAAGCCCCTCACCTGAGCAGTCTGCTGCTGTACCGCAGCACGAGGTAGGTCACTTTCGTCTCTCTCGTTTAGTAAAAGCGTGCTGACAAGATCTACAGGACGAGAGCGACTACGAGTCCATTGATTTCCGACTTCGATGATCCAATCCAGTCTATTCAACTACATTCTACTTTTGCAGCACATAGCCAAAATAGTCAAACGACCCGCTCGAATCCGACAGCGTCTCCGTCTCCATCTTCCAGTACGGCCGATCTATTATTAGCCGCGCGAAATGCGGTTGCCGGTACGAGATGTAAAGCATCCGGCCGGTTGGTTTTAGGACTCGGTTCGTCTGTTGAGGTTGTTAGCAGTGCTTGATCGATATCAAGATGAGAAGATGCTCTAGGACTAGCTCACCTCGTCCATGTACTTCAATGCCGACTCTTTGATGTCTTCAGGGATAGTCCAGATCGATCCGGTATAGCTCAGGAATGCATCGAGTGTTCCCTAAACCCGCAGATTACCAAATTAGCAAATAGCAACATAATATCTCCACAATACACCTTACCTTATCAATAGCAATGTCAAACTCTCCGTCCTTGAACTCCTTCATGTCCCTCACATCCATCACATGCCACGTCATCTCGGGCTGGTCCTTGTGCAGTTCTGCCATTTGCGCGATGCAGACGTCAGAGTAGTCAACGTTGGTGATGTTTTTCAGACCGGAGTCGTAGAGATCTTTTGATAGTGTCTGCAGAAAAAGCGCCTCGTAAGTCGAATGAATAAAATACAGAGAAAAAGAAAGAGAGATGAGACTTACGCTGTTCCCGCAGCCTAGCATTAAGATCTTCAGACTGCTTCCAGTACCCTCATTATCCCACGAAATATGCTTCCTAAAAAACGGTTCTAGATCCTTAAATGTCTTGAACCAGTCGAACGTCTTTGCTTCTCCGTCTTTCTGGTATCTTGTATCCTGTACGCCAACAACTTGTTAGAAAGCAGTCAAGGTGAGATGAGATGAGATGTCGCTCGAGAGGGACTTTTGACTCACCCAGTACTCCTTCGTCTGCAGCTTGTCAACCTCCGATAGCTTCAAGTCTGCCATTTCTTCCTCCTCTTCTTTTCTTCTATTTCTATTTCGGTTTCTCAATTAAGACCAAGATCCTCTGAATAAAACATAAATCTCCCAAATCTTTTCCAACGTGCGGCGCTCTGATCAGCGCGGCTTGGCCTCCTCGGCGTGGGTTTCCATCGAATCCGATAACCACGTTCGAGACTTTGCTGTTTCTCGTTTCAGGTCTCAATCTGAGTTTGGCCCGGTTCTTATCGATATCGTCGGTGCCTGGATGCCCTTCTTGGAGTTCTAAACACCTCATACACTCTCTTATCACTGTTCTTCGGTCTTGAAGCATGGCAAAGACTATCCAGCAGTTTCTCTCGATTGCGCGCCAGACTGTTCGCGAGGGCCTCAAGGCTACCGCAGCGCAGCGCATCCTCCTCGTCACTGGCAACGAGTCTGCTGGTATGTCTGTAGTTCTTTCTGTCTTTTTCCCGCCGTAAGAAAGCCAGGCTAACTCACATCTTTACAGATCTCGATTCATTCACGAGCTCGTTGATATTTGCCTATCTGACAGCCACCCACCCCACGCCCACGTTCAAGGACCGGTCATACTCCTCAGTCATTCCTATCGTCAACATCCCGCGCGAAGAAGTCTCAATCAGACCAGAGCTGCTGTTCTTGCTCTCCACTCTCTCGATTCCAGAGTCGGACGTGATCTGCAAAGACGAGTTTCTCGCGTCGCTGTCGACCGCCTCCGAGAACGTCGACGTGGTTGTTCTCGACCATAATAACCTACTCTCTGATCTGGGTGAGAAATTCAGCAGTCGCGTCGTCGGCATTCTCGACCATCACGTCGACGAAGGTCTGCACAAGGATGCCGAGCCACGAGTCATCGCGCCCGTCGGCAGTTGCACTACTCTAGTCGTCAGCTACTACAAGGACTATTTCACCAGCAAGCCTGACACCGACGAGCAGGCGAAGCTCGTGTCTGACGTCGCGCGGCTCGCTCTCGCGCCGATTGTCGTCGACACGGCGAATCTGACGTCAAAGGCTACGCCGGAGGATTTCGAAGCAGTCAAGCTGCTGAACGGTGTTCTTGCCGATGATGCGCTCTCTCAGTTCACGCAGGCCGTGGAGGAGACGAGCGTCGAGAGTAAAGAGGACGAGGAGTCCTCAACTAAGAAGAGCAAAGCAGACCCACTCGAGACATACTTCTCAGCTCTAATGAACGCAAAGCGAAGTATCGACGGTCTCTCACTGCGCGACATCTTACGAAAAGACTACAAAGAATGGCGAGAAGATAATGGTCGGTCGGTCGGGATCAGCTCGAGCGTCAAGTCACTTAAATGGACTGTTGAAAAATTCGGCGCGGAGAAATTTAGAGAGGGAGTCACAAAATGGGTGGAGGAGCGCAAGTTGGACGCGTTTGTGTTTATGGATTCGTATGTGACCGAGGCCGGACAATTTAGACGTGATCTCTTTGTCACAGTCTGCTCCGAGAAAGGCGACGGGTGCGTTAGAGAGTTTGTCAAGGCTGCGAAGAAGGAGTTTGAGCTTGAGGAGATCTCGGGAAAGGAGAGCATCAAGGACTTGACGGTTGACGAGGAGACCGGGTTTTGGTTTTGGAATCAGGGAAATTTGAAGGCGAGTCGGAAACAGGTCGCGCCTCTGATTAGAGAGTATATGCAAAAGTAGACAGAGAGCATTGATGTCAAGCGCAGATGTAGATATACGAGATAGCATATAGAGACTTTTGGTAACTATTCTGATATTCATGTGAAGATAGTAGATATGTACAGATTGATAACAAAGAGAACGCCAAAATGTATCCGGAATCAAATAGAGCGAGGAGAGATGGAAGTAGTGACTGGATCAGTCTTCGTCGGTGGAAGGAGGAGGGCGTTCGTCCAGTCGCATGTAATAATCAACTATGATGAGGCATTGTTAGTATGGATTCCACAGCCATTGAACATAACAAAGAGCAACTTACTGGCACCACTGAATGCCGCGAAAGCAGCACATCCACTCAATGCCGCCTGAGGACCGTTCTTGTAAGCCAGAGCACCTCCGGTCAGACAGCCGGCAACGACACCATTGTACAGATCGTTCTTTGCTCGGAAACTCTCCACGCAGCACTCGACACCGCTGAAGATACCACCGATTTTACCAAAGTTCTTTGCCGATCCCCACATCTTGGTGCCGAGGTCCTTGGCCTGTATCCGGAACTGCTCTTTCAGCGGCAGGTCCGACAGCGGCTTACCGCCCATGCCGACGGGGACATCATACGCCATTGCGCCCATCATGAGCGAAAACAGACCACCGAGCGCGAAACCACCGACACCGGCCATGACCATCTTTGCCGGACAGCTCGTCCAGACCGCCTCGCCGAGCTCCATCTGGCGCGCCATCTCGAGGGCCTCTTCAGACATGGTTGTTATGCGGATAGTAGGGATGTATGGCAGCGGAGGGAATTCGGGAGCGGGTAGCGAGAACGCCCGCGACGGCACGCCGGGCGCGTCGGTGACTGCATTGGTTCCCGGTGCCAGGTTTTCGGGCAGAGACATTGTGTTGTGGGTTGGTGATGGTGAAGATGGCGATATCAGAGCCGGTCTTGTTCGTCGATGGCACTTTTTTTTCTTCCTGGCGGATGTGGCGCAAACAAGCACCGCCACAGCACCGCCGAGTGCTCGTCTTCAGACCTTCACTGCTCTCTTCTCCATTCACCAACCTCTACTTCTCACACCTATTTGCTATCATGGCACCACCTCCGGGCGGAGTTCTGGTCACGAACGAGATCAAGGCCAGGCGGCATGGCTCACAAGCATCTACAACAGACGCGACCGACGACGAACCACGGCCTGCGAAGAAAAGCAGAGTCTCGACAGATCCATACGACACTCTACGCGCACAACTCGACACGCTCTCCAAGCGGCCGGACAAGCCGATCGTGATTCCGCGGCCGCCCTCGCCGTCGTCACTGCTCCCGCCTCCGCCGGAGATTGTGAAGAACGTACAGGGATCCAGCGCTGGTGCCGGATCTGGCGAGTTCCATGTCTACAAGCAGGCGCGGCGACGGGAGATGGAGCGCACGGCGATTTTCGAGCAGCAGCGGAAAAAGGACACGGAGATGGCGGAGTTTGAGGAGAAGAAGAAGCAGCTCGAGGCGATGGATCGCGAGCGGACGGAGCGGAATAGGGAGAAGCGACGGAAACGCAATAAGAATAACAAGTCTGCTGCGAAGACCGAGAAGGCTCAGGGACAGAGTGCGTCTACGGAAGGAAAGGGTGATGTCAAGACGGAAGCAGACGAGACAAGGCAGACTGACAAGACTGAACCTGAATCGTCTGCGTCTACAGCTGCTGCTGCTGCTGCTGCTGCGCCGGTGGCCGATGGCGAGATCAACCTGACGATTGTGGACGATTTCGACTTTTGAACATCTCTGTATATGTGTATATCTATCATCTCTATATATCTATGTGTGTTTTTGTTTTGCCCACTCACGGCCGGCGTTTGGATACAAATATCATCATTTCTACAACTTCTTTCTGTAAGAACCAGATACAAATAAAAACACGCGGTTAGGGCTTCAACTCTCTCAACGCTGCGGCTGCAAAACTCTCCGCAAATCTCGAAAACGCGAAGCGGAAGAGCAGATTCTCTGCTTTGCCACTCCCTCTGTGCTCTGGCTCTGGTTCTCTGCTGTTCGGTGCGGTGCAAGTCAAAAAAAACAGGTTGAAGACAATTGCTGTAGAGCTGCTGTCGAAATCAGAAACAGTCGTTGCGCCGGTTTAGAGATTATTACTCGTTTGCTTTCCTGGCAAAATCATAACAGTTTAATAAAGATATGCTAATGACGATTTGATCGCGCAAAAGAAAAAGGCCCAGCTTTTCTGTTCTCCTCAGTTTTCTCTTTTCTTTCCTCTTCCTCTTCTTAGGCGCTGTTGAAGCACATCTCAGTCAGCATGGCGACCGAAATCACACTTCCCTCAAACCTGCATTATCCCATCACCATCGTGCAACTTATATGTCAGTCTGGTAGTGAAGTGCAAAAGAATGCACCGTTATTCTCATATCGGTATAAGACCAAGGTCACGCAAACCATAGATATCAACGAAGAAGTCGAAGTCGACGCGGAGCTGCTGGCCTCGTTTGATTCCCCGATGGAGGGTACGCTAGGAGACTGGCTGATCAAGGAAGGCGATGTAATTGAGAGTTCTGGGTAATTACCTCGGATCGTTTTTCGTGTGTGTCTGCATTGGATATGTCAGCTAATTGCTGTTTTGTAGCCTGGTCGCCGTATCGGTCTCCGAGCCTTGCACGCACGCGGTTCAATATGCAGGCATGTGCGCGCTCTGCGGCAAGGATCTCACACAGTATGTACTTGAAGAGTCTAGTTTAGTTTATTTCAGCATGATCTAACAACACATTTCTAGCCGTGACTATTCTGGATACAACGAAGCCGCTCGTGCAGATGTTCAAATGTTCCACAAGTCTAAGGGTCTTGCCGTCAGCATGACTGTACGTTTAATGCTTCTACGTGTACGACTTTGGCAATACTCTAACAATGTATACAGGAAGCCGAGCGGATTGAAAAAACAACGACAATGGCTCTTCTGACGAGCGGGAAACTTATTCTCGTCGTGGATCTCGACCAAACGGTGATCCACACCACCGTCGACCCAATCATCGGCGAGTGGAAACGCAACCCAGACGATCCCCACTACGACGCCGTCAAAGACGTGCACTCGTTCTGTCTCCAAGATGGCTCAAACTCACAGGGCTATTGGTATTATGTGAAAGTCAGGCCCGGGCTGGAAGAGTTTCTGGAGCGGATCTCGAAGAAGTACGAGTTGCACATCTACACGATGGCGACAAAGTCGTATGCGGCTGCTATTGCAAAGATCATAGATCCGACAGGGAAGTATTTCGCAGACCGAGTACTTTCGCGCGACGAGAGTGGGAATCTTGAGCAGAAAAACCTGAAGCGACTGTTTCCGGTGGACACGAGCTTGGTGGTGATCATCGACGATAGAGGCGATGTGTGGAAATGGAGCGCGAATTTGATCAAAGTGGTGCCGTTTGAGTTCTTTGTCGGAATTGGTGATATCAACTCTGGGTTTCTGCCAAAGCAGCAGGACGTCAAGGCTACGGGTGCGACTACGTCCGGCGGAACGATTGCAATGCCGCAGGAGGACAAGCCGGTTGGGAAAAGCTCGCTTTCGGGAGACAGGGAAGATACCGAGCTGGCGAATATCGAGAGCTCGCTGATGCGCGTGCACGATGCTTATTATACAGAATATAGAGAATACCAGAAGAAGAAGGAGTCGCAAGTGGTCAACAAACGGAAACGGAAGCGGCCGGGCGACTGGCGAGAAGGGCTGCCGGACATCAAAGTGATTATGCCGCGAATTAAACAGAGCGTACTCGATGGTGTAGTGATTTTGATGTCTGGCACGGTGCCTCTGGGCGCGAACTTGGACTCGGTCGACGTGGTTATATGGGCGCGGTCGTTTGGCGCAAAGGTCGTTGACACGTTGGCGTTCGATGTCACTCATTTGGTAGCGGAACGGACGGGGACGAAGAAAGTGCACCAGGCGACGAAGTTCAAGGGGATTCATATCGTGTCGCCGGCGTGGCTTTACAGATGCCTGTCCTCGTGGACACACGTCGACGAGAGCGACTACGTGCTCGCGGTGTCGCCGAATAACGCATGGGAGGCGGAGTCGGATAGCAGCAGTGATTTCGATTTGGACGACAGCGATCTCGACGTCGCTTCTGAGGCCGAGAACGATGTGTTTGATGCTGTGGTGGACGATGACGGTGTTGTCGAGTCCATCATACCTGAGAAGCAGAGCCAGGACGAGGAAATGGACGACGGCGCGGTAGTGGTCGCAGAGGAGCCCGTAGTGCTCCCGGAGCAGGAATCCGAGACTGTAGAGCAGGCAGAAGAGAGCGACGAGTCCGAGGCGTGAGTAACGAGCGCAGCTGCCCTGTATAATACAACAATAATACAAACAATAATACACAAGATACCTAATCCAGCCAATAGCACGACTTCCAATTCGGGAAGTGCAGCTGCGGTTTTAGAGTTTTGCTCCCCCGCAGCCGAATTCGGGAATTGTTTTAGGGTTTTCTGGTTGCGTCATGCGGCCTTTGCATCTTCGGATACATCCAAATACTGCAAACCCATTGTTTTCCGCATTGTCCGGTTCTTCTCCAGATCTACTTCTCTGTTCAGGTCTTTTATCAAGTAATCATGGGCCGTCCAAGGGTATGCCGCCTCTTATCTGTGTGTTGGCTGTCGTGAAGTGCGCTGGTGACTGACCTACTCTGCAGCTAATCATCTTGGTCCGGCATGGCGAGTCTGAGGGAAACTGTACGTCTCTCCACCTGCTTTCTTTTGCATAACCAGATGTACTTATATCTTCTTGTTATTCAGGCGACCGCACTATCAACCAATACGTCCCGAACCACAAAGTCCCACTGACCGCGCGCGGCCACGAGCAGGCGCGCGCTGCAGGCGTTCGTCTGAGAGAGACCCTTCTCCCCGGCGAGAACGTGCTGATATACACCTCGCCCTACCGACGCACGCGGGAGACCACGCAGGGCATAGTCTCCCAGCTTGACGGGATCGACTACCGGGTCTACGAGGAGCCGCGTCTGCGCGAGCAGGATTTCGGCAACTTCCAGTTCCACGAGACGGAGATGGCAAAGATCTGGAAAGAGCGGGCGCGCTACGGGCATTTCTTTTATAGAATCCCAAACGGAGAGTCGGCTGCGGACGTGTACGATCGATGTGCGGGGTTCAACGAGACGTTGTTTAGACAGTTTAGTTCGGATAAGTTTGCAAAAGTGCTCGTGCTGGTCACACACGGACTCATGTCGCGCGTCTTTCTCATGAAGTGGTACCGGTGGACGGTCGAGCGGTTCGAGAGCTTGCGGAACGTAAGCTACTGCGAATTTGTGACGATGGAACGCCAGGACACGGGAAAGTACCTGCTCAAAACGAAGATGCTCACATGGAACGACCCGCCACCCACTACATTAACCTCCATGAGCTCGGCCGCGGCTGACGGGAACGGGAATAGCACAGATATCGCAGAGAAGCAGCGGAAAATCCGAGAGATGTATGAGCTGCTGGTGGCCGAGGAGCCCGGAATTCGCGATACCTCTGCCGTTAACGAAGGTGACGAGGACGAGGACCACGTTGAGGATAGGCCAACATACCCGGACGCAAGCCTCTCGCATGATGCTGCCCTCAGAGATGATAGCGATTAATCTTAATTTACGATGAACAGAGGCAGAAGCACTCTGATGTGACGGTTGGGATATGATGGCTAGGATACGATAGCTCTATGATAGCTTTATGGGCTTGCTTGGGTCGTTTTAAGCAAAAGCTCAAACCTTTGTAATTTTCTTTTCTCTTGAGTATGATGGCTGTTTCCCTGATCATGTCCATGGCGCTTCCTTTGTTCGGTTCTCTAGTTGTTCTTTTGTAATTTTTTTGGCTGGTCGGATCGGATCGTACTATTTTTATTTTAATGGATTTCTCTTATTCTACAATCACTAGTAATACAAAGCGAAGGAAAGCTTGGTAACAATAGTAAACTGGTAACAAATAGTAAACCATAGGAACGCCCTTCGTACATCTCAACAAAAAAGAGCAATGATCACTTGACATACTTGTTCATGAACTTTTTGTGGAAGTCTGATCGCAGCATGTCGTTGATGAACCTGTTCTTCTCCTTCCCATCAATCCCCTTTGCCTGGTTTTTAAACACCACATCCTCATCCCATCGCTTGCTCTGCTTCGGCCGACTTCCGCCCGCAAACCCATCATTGAAATTCAGCAATGGATTACCCGCCAGCGCTTCCTCGGCGCGCTCAGCCTCGAGAGCAGCTTGCTTCTCACGCTCTTGTCGTTCTTTCTCTGCCGCGCGCTCTTTCTTGATCCGCTCCAGCTCCCGCATCAGCTCTGCTGTTTCGTCTTCCTCTTCGTCGTCGTCATCGTCATCATCATCGTCGTCGTCGTCTTCGCTGTCGTCGTCTTCGCTTGAACTTTGGTCGTCTCCACCCTCCTCTGAACCAGACCCCGACTTGTCATCCCCTGCTTCGTTCTTTTGTGCTTCCTCCAAGATCAGCCGCCGCCGTTTCGCTCTCTTCTCCTCCTCATCCTCATCCTCGTCGTCCTCCTCATCACCAGCCGCGCCACCTTCAAGCAATAACTGAGGCGCCTTCGTCGTCGCGCTCTTCCTCCCACTCTTCGCATCATGCTCCGCCTCTCGCTCCAGCAGCTCCCGCTTCATCGCCTCCCGCTCCCATTTCCGTTCATCAGAAGTAGCAGCCGTGGCCAAATCCTCGCGATCACCGGTGCCGCCTTGGCCGCGCTTCCGGTATTTGAGCTGTGTGTGCGCTGGGAGCATGCGACTGTGGTAGACGCGGGTCGGCGCCTGGGCAGCCTTGCCGCGCGCCGGATCGAAGGTCGGGCGATGGGCTGTGGTCATGTCTGCGTCTGTTGAGTGTCGATTTAAGCAGAGATGGCGGTGTTTGTGTGAAGATCTGTAGATATCAGTGGATATCAGGGATGCAGTCGACGTGTTGATGAGGTTCTCCCAACTCGACTTAACTTTTCGCAGCTGAAAAAATCCTGAAACTCTAAAACCCACCAAATATCCAAACTGATCGCGAAGATCAGAGCTTTATCCTCTTACTGAAACAGACAGCGCAGAGTGCGGAATATAAGACAACATGGCTCCGAATCTGAAACCGTCTGCGCTGGAGAACGCGTTTGTGCTGAAAGCGCTGACGGAGAACGTCCGTCTCGACAACCGTTCGTTCTCGCAGATGCGCAACCTCGACATCTCATTCAGCTCGACAGAGTACGGCGTGGTCGACGTCCGTCTCGGCCGTACAAGGGTGATTGTGCGGATATCGGCAGAGGTCACGCAGTGCCGGTCAGATCGGCCTTACGACGGCCTCTTCCTGATTTCGACCGAGATCAGTCCCATGGCGGCGCCGACGTTCGAGGCGGGCAGGAAATCCGAGGAGGAACTGGTCATCTCGCGGATCATTGAGAAATCAATCAGACAGTCGCAGGCGCTTGACACCGAGTCGCTCTGTATCCTTGCCGGCGAGAAATGCTGGCTTGTTCGCGCTGATGTGCATTTCTTGGACCATGACGGCGGGCTGCTGGATGCGGGTTGCATGGCTGTTAGTGCTGCGCTTTTGCACTATCGGCGGCCGGAGATCTCGATCGTTGGCACCGGCAACAAGAGGGAGGTCGTAGTGCACCCGGTTACCGAGAAAGTCCCCGTTCCGCTGTCTGTTTTGCATGTGCCTGTGTGCGTGACATTCTCATTCTTCAACATGAAACTCGCAGAGTCCACAGCTATGTCTGCGAATTCTACCACTCCCGCGACCACATTAGCCTCTTCCACAAGCAGCACGACAAAGAGCAACGACGACGAAGAAATGGACACAGATGCACCAGACCAAACCGCTGTGCTCGTCGACGCATCCTTACAAGAAGAACTCCTCCGCCACGGCTTCATGGCCGTCACCGCAAACACAAACAAGGAAATCTGCCAGATCTACAAAGCAGGGCAGCTAGTTGTTGAGATCGAGACGCTTCTGAGCTGCACGGAGGCCGCGGTCGCGGTTGCGGAGAAGGTCACCAAGCTTATAAAGCGGAGGTTGAAAGAAGACGAAGCGACGCGGAATGTTGATAACATTTTCGAAGAGGCAAGGGCGGAGAATACGAGATTGGTTGCGGACGAGGAAGCAATTAGGGAGATGGACAAGGAGTAGAGCTGAAGGAAATAGCTAGGCATTTATTTGTAAACTACATGTATCATATTTCAAAAATCTGTCTCTTTCGTTAAGCTATAACAGCTGATGGGACTCTTCACGTCTTGATAATCAGCTGGCAAAAGCAGCTGTATACTCGCTCAAAAGTAGGTTACTCATACATACAGGCTGTCTTTGGTGATATGCTACGCGAATGGCTCGAATAAGCAGCCGTGCAGTGATGTTGAAATCGTTGTATCGGTATGCCACTATCCAACTTTAGATCGTCATCCATCCCTGTGCTCATTTCTCACTGTCTTTCTCCGGTTCGTCGTTAGCAACCTCTTTTGCGACGTCTTTTGCATCGGCCTTATCATCAGTCACGATATCCTTAGGCTTATCTTTCTCGTCCTTGTCTCTGCTTGCGGTCTGTTTGTTTGCATTTGCCGGTTCGCCATCAGCCTCGGGTTTTGATTCTGCAGTATCTGTTTTGTTGTTCGCCTCGTTATCAACCCCGTTTCCATTCCCCTTTTCCTTAGCTTCCTCGATGTCCATCTTGTCGCCCTTTGGAGATCTGGGAGAGCCCTGCGACAGAGCAGGAGAATGCGGCCGTGGAGAAGGTGATCTCCGAGCAGGTGACCGTTCAGATTCAGACTCTGAATGCACCGGCGATCGCTCGGCGTCCGGATATTTTCGACGAAACTGATCCCACAGCCTGTCTACCTCGTCCTCGGCTTCGTCAAACTGTCGGTCCAATGTATCTTCTTCGTCGTCTGTGAATATATAGGGCTTATAAAGGATCGATGGCTTTGCTTTAGTTCGTAGAAACTTTGCGTCCTTCCGTAACCTTTCGATTTGCGCTTTCAGCGCCGACTTTTCGTTTTCGAATTGAATCTGCTTATTCCGCTTCGTCGTCTCCTCTTGCAGCTTTTTGTCCTTCTCAGCCAATGCCTGCTGCACCTGTTTGTCTACCAAGCTCCGCTTCGACGTAGCGGCTGATCGCGTAGTCTCTTCTTTGAATTGCCCAAGCGACGAAAGAATCTGGCCAAACATCCGCCGGCTCCGTCCTTTTTCTTCCAGCTTGGCTTTCAACGGATCATGTTCGCGGCGGACACGCTTCGGTGCTGGTGCGTCGCCAGTTGATTGCGTCGATGGCTGTGAACTTGACTGCCCGGTCTTTGCCTCTAAATTGCTCTCATTCTTCCCATTTCCTGTATCTGATATCGATCGCTTGGAAGAACTCGCTCCCGAAGTTGAATCCCCACTCGCGCCGTCTTTGATCTCGGCTGCAAGATCGGTCATTATCGTGTACCAAAGCCAGCTCACGCACCAATCGCGTAGTAATTGTGCTGTCGATTCGATTTTACTCCCGTCCAGAAATAATAGCAGCCAAACAGCTTCGTGTGTCTATCGATTTTGGCCGCCCTCCGGTAGCCTGGTTGCTGCAGAACTGGATCCAGCTACGAGACCTTGACCGCCCACGGAATTTTCTCTCGGTGGATTGTTTAAAATACACGTAATCAATTACATAATAACATGACGTCACACTGCTTTAAGAAGAAAGGAAGGCATGGCAGACGGTTCTGTTTACTTTGATCTGCCTGGTCTTCTTCACCAAACCGCGATCCTGCATCTTTGCTGGATATTCCCGGTATTGCAACCCAGCATCGCGCTCTGTTTCCTGTCGACCAGTAGCGTCCGCTCGATATGGCACGCCGCTCGTTGTTCTCTGCGCTGGTATCCGCCGCACACCTGTCGCTTCCCCAGCCGAGATCAGCATCGCTACCGATGCGCTATGGGGTTTTTCTGTTCTTTGCCTTGTTCGTCTGCTCAGCATTCGCATTAGAACCGGTCGAGATGGCTGCAGATCCGACTACGCTTCCGGCGTCGCAGAGTTTCGTGAGCAAAATGCTCTGGTTCTTTCCCCGCCTGATGCTCCATGCGCTCACCTTAATCGCATACTACATCCCGGCCCAGGTATTTGCGCTCCTGGGCACCTCGTTCAGCATCACTTTATCCTTTTACTCTTTGCTGTTTATCATGCTCGCTTTTGGAACAATAGTATGGGCTTACGTGCGCTACCGCTATCTCAACATCTACTCGCAGCTTCCTCGAGAAGAGCACCGGGTCGAGCCAAAGGTCGACGTGCTCCTCTACCCCACGAGTATGCCCAGCCATTATGACAAACCTGGATTTTCGAGCTATCTGGACGAGTTTTTCAGCGGGATCAAGGTGTTTGGATATCTGGAAAAACAGGTCTTTCATGAACTGACGCGGCACGTGCAAACCCGGAAGCTGATCGCCGGCGACACCATGCTTCTGGAGGAGGAGAAAGGTTTCTGCATTGTAAGTTATCGTGGATATACTTGAAGGATGGGATAGGCAGAGGCTGACTTTTGATTTTTGATAGGTCGTCGATGGCGAGGTACAGATCTACGCACGTCCGGCTCAAAACCAAGCACGGTCGTCGTTCAGCGATGATTCAACCGACGGAGACGACGAAGACGGTGGATACAGACTACTGACAGAAGTGCGCAACGGTGCACCCATGTCTTCGTTATTCACCATTCTTTCTCTCTTCACCGAGGATATCGACATAAGCCCCCAGGCCGAGCACGAGCGCCGACCTTCTTCCGCAATGTATTCTCCACCCATGAGACCGATGTTTGAGGATTCAGTACCAATGCGGACAGATTACAAAGGGGATGAGCTGAGTCCGAAGCTTTTACCGCTTCCCAATATCCCTCCGTTGAATGAACGACCCTCGTCTGGTTCTTACCCTGGGCCTGAGCATAATAAGAGACATAGATCCCCTACCTCATCCTCAGATCCTGCCGGAATCATCGCCCGTGCGTCGACGGATTCGACTATTGCAGTTATTCCAGCCGAAGCGTTTCGGCGCCTAACTCAGAAATATCCACAATCTGCTGCACACATCGTCCAGGTTATTCTCGCTCGCTTCCAGCGCGTCACTTTTCAGACCGGCAATAATTATCTAGGCCTCACTTCTGAGATTCTGAAGACTGAAGTCGCGTTCAATGAGCTGCTGAGGTATAATCTACCCAGTCACATCAGCGCTAGTGCAATCGAGCGAATCAAGGCTCAGTTTGACGACATGTCAGAAGAGCAATCGTACATCAACATCAACACCCCCAAACGACGAACTTCGGATGCTGCTCTATCGGGTACGCCGGTACGAGGACCGTGGGGCGAGACGCTGAAGACAAAGCCTAGATCGACTATTCAGCAGATTCCTGAAGATCATGAATATACGCCAAAAAGCAACTTCTCGCACGACAAGGTGATGGCCGGAGATCTGGCGTCGAACACGCCTCCTCCGACGGCTCAGAGACATGCATCTTCTTATACGTCAACGCAATTTGTACCGCAGCGGCCGCATCTGAAGCTTCAGCTATCCACAAAGTCTTTAAAGTCTGGCTTTGGCAGTATTGATTTTTCCGAGCTCGGAGAAAATGACGAGGACTCTGATGGCGGCGGTGATATCCGGGGAGCTCGGATTGATGAAGATGAGAACAGGAAGACTCTTGATGAGATGAAGGGCGCAGTGGTAGAAAGCATTTTGGAGGCGCTAGGTGTGACAAGATACTCTTTGGATGGCAAGTCTCCTACTGCCATGTCGGCAGAAAACAGCCCGAGGTTCAATCCGTTTGAGAACAGACGCAATACAGGCCATCGATCTTCGCTTAACAGCGTGAAAGGTGGGGTCCCCACGGGTCTTGGAAATCTTGGCTTTGGCATTGCGAATCCGGTATTTTTGGACGATGAATCAGTGGCTTCAAGTAGCATCCACCAGCAACAGACGCCGCTCGCCACGTTTGCTTCGATCAAGAAAGAGCTTTGCAAAGATGTTGAGATTGTACATTACAAAGCTGATACCCGGATCGTCAAGCAAGGTGACCCGAATCTCGGTCTCTATTACGTGATTGACGGCTTTCTGGACGTCTGCAGTCGCGAAAAGTCTGGCCAGCTGAAGACGATCTACACGGTGAAGCCAGGAGGAATTGGCGGCTATTTGGGAGCCATGTCGGGGTACAACTCATTCGTTGATATCAGAGCCACTACCGACGTATACATCGGCTTTCTACCGAACAAATCGCTCGATCGATTGATCGAACGTCAGGCAATCATCATGCTCACGATGGCCAAACGCTTAACGTCGGTGATCTCGAGTTTGATTCTGCATTTGGATTTCGCGTTGGAGTGGGTGCAGATTGGTGCCGGGGAGGTACTTTATCGGCAGGGGGATGAGGCAGACTCGATCTTTATAGTGTTGAACGGCAGACTGCGCGCGCTCAAAACGGGAGAGACGGGTGAGGTCGAACTGTTTAATGAGTTTGGGCAGGGTGAAAGTGTAGGAGAGTTGGAGGTTCTCAGTACGTCTAATCTTTTTTCTTCTGGCATCTGATTCTTCTGACAAAGAGCTAACTGACTCGTTACTTTAGCTTCTTCCAAGCGCCCCTTTACTATGCACGCTGTGCGCGATACCGAGATCGTACGCTTCCCGCGCACACTATTCGAAAGCCTTGCCCTTCAAAACCCCGCAATCACAATTAAGATCTCGCAGATAATTGCCTCGCGAGTCAACAGTCTTGTGAACAAGGAGCTGCGGGGTAATATGGAAAACACTGTCGGATCGACGATGCCAATGTCGGGCAACTTCCGCACGGTCGCGATCTTACCCGTGACGTCGGGGTTGCCGGCGAAGGAATTTGCAACGCGTCTATCGCGCGCGATCATGTCGATTGGACAGACCAGTATCTTGCTCGATCAGGCTGCGGTTTTGAAGCACCTCGGCCGGCACTCGTTCAACAAGCTTGGAAAGCTGAAGTTGAGCGGGTACCTGACCGATCTCGAGGAACGTTATCAGACGGTGCTTTACGTTGTCGACACGGCGGTTACTTCGCCATGGACTCAGACGTGTATCTCTCAGGCTGACTGCATTTTGCTGCTGGCGGATGCGAACGCAGACCCTTCTATTGGCGAGTACGAAAGAGTCTTGCTTACCGCGAAAACTACGGCCAGGAAGGAACTCGTACTGCTGCACCAGGACCGCTATGTGCCCGCGGGGCAGACGAAGAGCTGGCTGAAGCACAGGACGTGGGTGCATTCGCATCACCATGTGCAGATGCAGTTCCGAGGTCCAGTGCCGAGCAATACGCACGCGTTTTTGGGCACGCAGTTTCGAAAACTGAAGAATCGCGTGCAAAACACGCTGCAGACTGAGTTGCAGAAATTCCGGCAGCCGCTGCCGACTAGACCTGTGTATCTCTCCAGTCAGGTGCACAAGAACGACTTTGCGAGACTGGCGAGGATTCTCTCCGGGCAGTCGGTAGGATTGGTCTTGGGCGGAGGAGGAGCGCGCGGGTTGTCTCATTATGGCGTGATACGGGCGTTGGAGGAGGAAGGCATCCCGATCGATATCGTGGGAGGAACTTCAATCGGAGCGTTTGTCGGGGGCTTGTACGCTCGCGACTCAGACATGGTTCCGATCTACGGCCGACTGAAGAAGTTTTCGGGCCGGATGACGAGTCTCTGGCGGATGCTTTTCGATCTCACGTACCCGGCCACAAGCTACACCACCGGCCACGAGTTCAACCGCGGGATCTGGAAAGCGTTTGGGGACTCACGGATCGAGGACTTTTGGCTGCAGTACTACAACAACACGACCAACATCACGCACTCGCGCATGGACTTTCATTCTTCGGGGTACGCGTGGCGATATATCCGCGCGTCGATGACGCTCGCGGGGTTGTTGCCGCCGTTGACGGATGATGGGAGCATGTTGATGGATGGTGGGTATGTGGATAATTTGACAGTCACGCATATGAAGGCGTTGGGCGCAAATGTTGTGTTTGCGGTCGATGTCGGGAGCGTGGATGATACGTCCTCAATGAGCTGGGGAGACTCTCTTTCAGGTGAGTCTATTTTTGAACTAATTCTCATCATTTTACCGGGCGGCTTGCTAACATCAACGTACAGGCTTCTGGGTGCTTCTAAGCCGGATCAACATCTTCTCGCGACAACCCACGATCCCAAGCATGGCAGACATCCAAGCCCGCCTGGCGTACGTCTCCTCGGTGGGCGCGCTCGAGAAAGCCAAAAACATGCGCGGGGTGGTCTACATGCGTCCGCCGATCGAAAAGTACGGCACGCTCGAGTTTGGCAAGTTCACCGAGATCTCGGATGTCGGGTACGAGTACGCAAAGGAGTTCTTTGCAAAGCTCAAGCAAGAGGGGAAGTTTCCTGAGATTCCGGGTGTCGCGAGGGTTAGCGATCGGTCGAAGAGGATTATCCAGCGCCGGAATTCGATTTGATTTTGCATTACTGATTCAGGCAGTTTGAGTGATCTGCATTAATTATTAATTCAGCAGGAGATTGGAGTTTGTACCTTTGTATTATATCATTAATTTGTACATATGTTCAATCTTTGTCTACACAGTGCATTGATTTCCAAAAAAGTAAATAAAGACGACCAAAAGTTAACTATCTACAATTCACCCTGTGCCCAGTTAGTAATCCAGCTTGCCGACCATGCTGCCCCAGAAATCGTTGATAAACTGCTCCGAGCCCTCGTCGGCCTTGACGGCCAGGTACACGCGCTCGTCGACAGCCGGGTTCCAGAGACCAGGGTTGCCGCCGACCATGCGGCCGCCGGCTTCGCTGAGGATGATCCAACCAGCTGCGACGTCCCAGGCGTAGCATCCACCTTCCTGTAAAGCAAATTATCGCGGTTAGAATTTGGAGAAATCAGGAATAAAAAAGAGCAGGAGAAAAAAAGCAGGAGACGTACCCAGTATGCATCCAGCATGCCAGCAGCAACGGCACAGATATTCATAGCCGCGCTTCCCAAAGATCTAAACCCATGCACCATCGCGCCGTCCTCAGCCGCGAGCTTATTGAACGTGTCGACCTTACACTTGTAGTTCGGCCCCGACCGCTGGGTGCCCCATTCGATACCGATCAGCGCGTTCTGGAGCGTGAGTTTGCTGACGCTCTTGCGCAGCGGAAGACGCTCGTCGTTGAGGAACGAGCCGTGGCCTTTCACGCCCGTGTACATTAGCTTGAGGAAAGGGTTGTAGACGACGCCGACGACGGGCTCGCGGTTGACGGTGAAGCCGAGGGAGGTGCAGCTGAAGGGGAAGGAGTGGATGAAGTTTGTCGTGCCTGCGGGTTGTAAATGGTTTAGTTAGATGGTATGGGAAAAGTGTAGATTTTGCCGTGCTACCTACCGTCAATTGGATCTAAACACAGCTCAGTCAGCTCGGCTATAAATTATAAAACGGTAATGTACTTCGTCAAGGTAATACTCACCGACAACAAAAGTAGGCTTCTCGCCCAGCTTGGTCTCGCCGGGAACGTAGCTCTCCTCGCCCATAAACTCGAAGTCGGGGTACGTAGCAGCGACTCGCTCGGCAACAAGCTTCTCGACCGCCGCATCTGTCTCTGTAACCAGATCGACCGCTAAAACGCACGCAACAAGACTTTATCAGCAAGATTGAATAAAACAGGACAGACGGGGAGGGTGTGGAAGGTGCGCACAGTTTGCCTTGTCGACGAATTCGGTCTTTCCGGTCTTTGAGGTGATGAGCTCGCCGGCCTCGAGAGCGAGTTTCACGAGGAAGTCCTTGATTTCGAGAAGATCCAATGGCTGCGACATTATTCAATAAATGTTTCGATATATATATCTGATTTTGTAGGAATAGGTAGGCGAAGTAAGGAGACAATTGCAAATGGAATGAAAACGTGGTTTGATCTGAATGTGCAGCCGCAGGCTGTTGGCGGCCTCGGGAAAGTTCTCATTAAGCTCGATTAGGTAATGTAAACAGAGCCGCACGGATTCTATGGTATGGCTCTCGGCTACGACCAGATAAATAGCATTCATAAGTAAGGATATGTACAAGTCTTATGATCTTCTGTTTCCAGAAGCACTGCTACTGCTACTCGAGCCGTTGATATCTAACCCGCCCAACTCAGAAAACAGCCTCGAGAGTAGATTCGTCGCCGGTCCCGCCCCGCCTTCTTGACTCTGCATACTCGCAATCAGATTCTTCAGCACCTCAGCTTGCTCCTGCGGATCAGCAGCAGCTGAAGGCATATAAGAAATCGGATCGTCGTCATCATCGTATTCTTCTTCGGATGGCTGTCGTGGTGCTGGTTGCGCTTTTGATTTAGCCTTCGCCTTTTGCTTTTGCTTGTGCTTCTTTTTGGGGTTTGAGGGAGTTGCTTCGGGAATTGGATCAGCTTGAAATTGCTCGATTTCCTCGGGGGATAGTTCTGGTATAACGTTAGCCCTACACTATAAAAGCGTATAAATGAAAAGAGAAAACGTACTGAGCGCCTCTTTGAGGAAAAACTCAAAGAATTCGTCTTCGTCCACGTCGTCTTCTGGCTCTTCTTCAATGTCTTCGCTATCGCTATCGTCGTCAATGCTTGATCCGTCCGAGATATTGTCACTGGCTTGAAGTTAATAAAAAATACAAGAAGGAGATGTCAAAGTAGTTGACATACTCATCAAACGTGACTCCGTCCAAGCCTGACTCTTTATCACCCAC
The DNA here is from genome assembly GCF_037950935.1 of Myxozyma melibiosi. Taxonomy (NCBI): domain Eukaryota; kingdom Fungi; phylum Ascomycota; class Lipomycetes; order Lipomycetales; family Lipomycetaceae; genus Myxozyma; species Myxozyma melibiosi. Next base: position 515,825 of record NW_027042916.1, on the reverse strand, counting down.
AAACGTATTCAGCTTCTGGAAAAGATCTTTAGCTTTCCCCTGCAACTGCTCAAACTCTTCTCTTTCAGCAGTATCGTTATTTTCCAACGCCGCCGAACCATTGAGCGAGTCCATAGTCTTGACGAAATCGTCAAAATCAACGTCTAGCCACGAGTCCGAGTCCTCGATCTGGCCGTGGTCCCATTGGCGAATGTCTTCGTCCGTGGCGGGCGGCATGCTCTCGACCATCGAGATGATTTCCTTTCCGATTTCAAGAGGGACATACTCGTCTCCGCATATAGTCAAGTACGTCTTTTGAGCTTCGCGCATCAGGACGTCGTATTTGGGACTGTTTGGCTTTGCCGAGTCGAAAAATCCCTCTCGCTTCAGCTGGCTGAGGTAGGTATTAAACCGCGGATCGGATGCTAGATCACTGCGGCGTTGCTTGTTCTTTGTGGATTTCCCTGACCCAGCACACAAAAGCTCAAAGCCGCAGGCAAGTTTCATGCCGAGCTCGGCAGCGTCATAGGTCGGATTAGATGGCTCGGGAAGCTTGAACGGCGCAGGCGGCACGATCCTCTGCGCTTTCATCTGCGCGTACAGCAGCCTTGTGAATTGAACGGTGACAGTGACGGAATCGGAAGGAGGGAAGTTCTTCATGGAAGAGCAGGCTCGCATGCTGATTGGGTCACGGAGCATAAATGCTTCACAGGCAGGTGCAATGTAGGATTTATTCAGATGCAGGATCTGCGCGACGCGTCGTGGAACGGTGGCTTTTGCACGGTGGATGTGTGATTTGGCAGCAGACGGGTAGTCTGATAGTCGGGAGAATGCGGCAGTTTGTAGGGCTTTGGGATGGAAGAGGGTGCTTTTGCTTGTGTTGAGGAAGTGCAGGGCGTCGGTAAGGTTGAGGGAGGAGATTGAGTCGTCGTCGTCGTCGGATATCGCAGGAATGATGTTAAGCTCGCCGTTGATGATCCAGACCTGCATTCAATGTCAGAGGCTTGAGAAGGGGATATAGTGAGAGCAGAGGATCACGTACGCGATTGTCTGCATTGTCGGGGTTGATCCAGCGAGGAAGCGCGTCTGCGGCTTCGATGAGGAGAAACTCGCCATCGTTATCAGCAATTCTACATGCTGTCAGCTAAAATTCACAGGAAAGAGAAAGCTGGATAGGTGTACACACCTGATATACAGATCTGGATGCCGACGCGAGAGCTCGCGCAGGATAAAGACAATGAACCATTCGTCGTCGATGCAGTCGCCGAATTCAGTGACGCCGCGCAGACAGGGCTCGTCTGTAGATATACAGTCAGTACAGTTCAAGCACAAACGACAAAGACAGAGCCAACGCACCAGAGAGCTCGAGCAGGCGCAGAGTAAACGGCTGGCGCTGCCAGATGTAGTCCTTTGTCCAGGGCCGCGCAAGGTCGAGGGCGTCGTCGCGGATCTGCTCGAGCCGGGCGCATTTTCGGTCGAGATCCAGGACGGCGGCAGACGCGTCGTCTGCTAAGAAGACCGAGTACTCGACACAGTCGTCCGGCAGACTGTCGAGCGCTGCGAAGATGCCCTCCATTAGTGATACTGGTCCTCTCTTGCTCGCGATGCACTGCAGAGAGCACAGTGGTCTCCGATCACATGATAGGTCAGGTGACATCAGGTGACCGGGATCAGTCGGACTTCGGGCGTAAGGACACGCGATGGCCTGACTCGGCCAGGACAACGGTCGCCGGGAGCAGGTGGTTGCTGTGGGTGGACGCTCAGACGTCACCGCGGTTTCGGCATTGGTTTTGTTTACCTTTTGGGCGTCGACGATGCGCCGGCCGGCTGCGGTGCGGAGGGTGCGGACGAGATAAAAGGAAGCCGCCTCGCTGGCTGCTCTGCGCTGCTCACTATCGCAATGCTCCGTCTCGCCGCTGCCTCCCTCAGCCGCCTTCCCGCCTCCTCTTCTTTCTTATCTTCACCGTCTCGCCTCTCATCACTCTCCTCCTCCTCCTCCTCTGCTGTCTTCCGCCGCACAATGGCCTCCATGAAAGCGCTCGTCTACGAGGGCCCCGCCCAAAAGTCCTGGAAGTCCGTCCCCAAGGCCGCCATCCAGGCCCCCACCGACGCCGTCGTCAAGCTCACCTCGACCACCATCTGCGGCACTGACCTCCACATCCTCAAGGGCGACGTCGCAACCGTCACCCCCGGCCGCATCCTCGGCCACGAGGGCGTCGGCATCGTCGACTCCGTCGGCTCTGGCGTCTCCGCCTTCAAGCCCGGCGACCGCGTCCTCATCTCCTGCATCACCTCCTGCGGCAAGTGCCTCTACTGCCAGCGCAACATGCAGGCCCACTGCCACTCCGGTGGCTGGATCCTCGGCAACGAGATCGACGGCACGCAGGCCGAGTTCGTTCGCATCCCCTACGCCGACACCTCTCTCTATGCCGCGCCCAAGGCCCTCGCCGACGACGCCCTGCTCATGCTCTCCGACGCCCTCCCGACCGGCTTCGAGGTCGGCGTTCGCTCCGCAAAGATCCAACCTGGTGAGTCTGTCGCCGTCGTCGGCGCCGGCCCCGTCGGCATGGCCGTCCTCATGACCGCACAGTTCTACTCGCCTGCCTCAATCATCATGATCGACACCGACGACTCGCGTCTCGAGGTCGCAAAGAAGCTCGGCGCTACGCACACAATCAACCCCGCCAAGCTCGGCGCCTCCTCGACAATCCTCGACGCCATCAACGCCATCAACAACGAGCAGTACACTGCCTCCGGTGAGACTCCCAACCCAGCCATGAGCGCCGAGCCCGGCGTCGACGTCGCGATCGAGTGCGTCGGTATCCCCCAGACCTTTGCTACATGCCAGTCCATCATCGCCCCCGGCGGCCGGATCGCAAACGTCGGAGTGCACGGAACAAAGGTGGATTTGCAGCTGCAGGACCTGTGGATCAAAAACATCACAATCACGACCGGTCTCGTGTCTGCAAACACCACCGCAATGCTCCTCAAAGTCCTGCAGGGAGGAAAGGTCAAGCCCGAGGCGCTCATCACCCACAGATTCAAGCTCGACGATATTGAGCACGCGTACGAGGTCTTTGGCAATGCTGCAAAGGAGCATGCCATCAAGACGTTTATCGAGGCTTAGTGTACATGTACAAAACAGTTCCGTCATTCATTTCTTGCTTTAATTTCATCTGTATTATTAATATATTACACAATATCTATCTTTATCTGTATTAAAATCATCACCACTTCTCATCTGTATTGAAATTATCACCACTTCTCCACCGGGTTCTCTTTATATTTCTCGAACAGCTCGCGATTGAACATTGACACCTCGGTTTCATTGACTGATGAGGATATTGTTAGGAGCAGTGTCTGTAAATCGCGACCAAAAATGATACGTACCAAATCCACATTCCTCAAGGGTCTTTGACGGATCGGATAGGATCCACTCGTCGTGGTCGAGATTTATTATAAGATTAGACGTCTAAGTCGTGTTAGCGTAAAGTAGACGTCGGTAGACAGACAGATCATACCTTTGATCCGTGTGCTTGAGTGTAGAGCTTAAGCGTGTCTATAGATCGCAGTTAGCAATGCCCTTACATCACAGAAAAGCACAGGTACTCACCAAACTCGACATTCCGGAACGGTCTGTACGCTGACTGCGTCTGGATGTCTAACCAAGCCGTAAAGTGTCTGTCAGTATGCTGCTAGTCAAAAATCACTGCAGGATATATCGAGGAATCGCACTCTTCTTTGCCAGCTCGAGCAAGTCGCCGACCGTCGTCGTCGTCAGATCAAGATCCTTCAACACCATGTTTTTCTCAGTCCGGTATTCGAACGACTTGATCAACCGCACTGTGATGGTCGCATCGGTCTCTGCAGGGTGGTGTGGTTAGTTAGCGAAGCTCGTTCATGCGGACTCCGGATAGCAAGGAAGCGCAACTAGAACGGGTAGAAGGACAGACGTACTCGGTTTCAGAGTTGATGTCAGAGGTTCGAATTCTTCAGACATTCTGCTGCAGAATCAAAAGAAAACAAGTAAAATTGAGGTTGTTCGGGGGACAAGGAAGTGGTCTGCTGGCGAAGAGGTGGAAGGCAGAGGAAAGCTTAATTGCTCTCTTTCATTCGTGATCTCGACATCCATCTTTGATCAGCAGTTCACCACCGCAGCACATTATCAACGCGGACAATGGCTGCCTGCACTCTTTCCACTACTCCATAATACAGAAACTATCATCACCATGAACAAGCACGTCTCCTACCAGACCACGGTCCTCGCCTTCATCTCCCTCTTCATCGCACCCTGGCTCCTCTTCTCCGCCATCGTCACCACTTCACTCTCCACCGTCATCCTGATCTGCCACATCATAGTCTCCTACATAATCTGGATCATCCGCGTCTCTACCCTCAAGACCGTTTTCTCCACAACCCACATCCGCGACCGCCTCGCCCGCACAGAGATCTTCATCGCAAAACTCGTCCGCCGTCAGTGGCGCGTCTATCATGTGCGCCAGTTCGAGGCCGGCGCAACGCAGCCGCTCGAGGATCTCAAGAACTTGCAGCAGAAACCAGTGAACTCGCCGCCATCGTATGCAGAGAGCGAGAGGCTGGCGAAGGCGTCTGTTAGGCGGATCAGGAGGCGGCGATCGGCGCAGTGTTTGGATTAAGAATGAGTGCAGCGGCTTGCATTGTATTTGATATTGGATATTGCTTTGGAATGAATGAATATCCTGTTGACATTTTGGATTTGGTTTTGTTATGGATATGGATTTGGTTCTGGTTGGATATTTTGGATACTGATATGGCCAAGGTGGCTACGGTTTGGGCAGGGAGTACGGGAGCATGGAAGCATGAGAGCTATTTTTGATTATAACTATGTGTCACACAATATTAAAAGAAAATCTTGAAAAAGCATCTATCCCAGTGAAATGCAAACTCCATTCATACAGCAACATATATTACATATTTCATGTCTGTCTACTTGCATGTGGCAAGCATACCAGACAACACCCCGACCAACTGCTGATTCTCGCACGCAGCCGCCACCCGCTCCTTATCATTCAACTGCCGATTCACCTGCGACTCGCTCTGATGCGTGCCCTTCTTGACATTAATCTCGACCCTGTACCGCGGCGGCAGACACCGCTCGAGGCGGACGCGGATGCCGAGCCCGATCAGGGTCGCGAGCGAGCAGTGCGTGATCGTCGGCGTGATTTCAACCTTGACCCGTGTGATTCTTTGGCGGCGGCCACGCGAGTCGGCGGACGAGCTCCGCGTGATGTGAATGTCAGGCTTGTTGACGACGGCGAGCTGGCCGAGCGTCAGGGGATGTTCTGGATCTGATATCGAAGCAATGAGGTCTGTAGAAAATATCAGCAGTCAGTAACACATCTATATACATTCGACAATCATAACAGGATCTTCTTACCGTAAATCTCCTGCTCGTCAATAGGCTCCTCGTCCTCAAAGTCTTCGTCGTCGTCGCTACTCCCGCTCTCTGACTCGCCACTCGACAGCACCGGCGCCTCCTCCTCCTTCATCTCCACGTCGCCATCTGCATCTTTCTTCTCCGCAATCAGCAGAAGCGCAGCATACGCCTCGTCCAGAGACGACCTCGATATAGGAAAGACAGAGTCGAGCGCCGAGGAAGGAAACGCGGCGGCCTTGCTGTTCGCGCTGCTGGTGATGTCGCTCGCAGCTTCTCTCGTGGGCAGATCCTCGAGCGAGATGATTTTCGGGTTTGCGTTTATCGGTTCGGACATTCTGTGTATTTGTACAGAACTATTGAATAACCTGCGTGTGTGTAGTTGCTGAATGAGTATCGAGACTGAATTTTTCAGGTCGCTGAACTGCTTAGCAACCAAGTTTTGAAATTTGCTGATTGGGAGTTTGGAGTTACCCGGATCGAACTCGATAAGTTCGGCCCGAGCCGGATATGCATCTCAGCCTTTGGTCTTCGAGAACAAAGCGCTCATTATTCTCTGCGTCTGTGTTGTATTATTACAATCGGCATTGTTTGTGTATGATACGGGAGGGCTGCTGTGGTGCTGCTGGTTTGAAGAACAAGAGCGAATATCGAGGGCTTGTCTGACATCATAAGACGGTGGCAGTGCAGGCTGATCTGCCCTCTCTCCCCTTGCATGATTAGGCAACTTTATACCGCTTCTCTTGCCGAGTAGAACTTGAAGTCTGCTTGCTGTTTGCTCATTTTTGGATATTGTGCGGTGTAGCATTGCCTGGTGCTCTACTTCCTTGACTCTAGTGTATTCACGCCGGATTATGATCGGTCGGTCATACTAATAATATTGGACACGAGGCGAACCGCACGGAAAGAGAACAGAAGAACAGAGAAAACTACTATACAGCTCACTGATTGAGATAATGTCTGGGATAACCGACGCAATTGAGGGACTGCCGGGCTACGACGTCGCGGTAGATCTCTGGAACGAATACGCAGGTGAAAAGTTCCAGACCAAAGGTGAGCTACTGCAGAGTGAAGACTTCCCGAGCCACGGCCTGCTAATCTACGAGCCCAGATCCATACTTTGAGACTCTTGAAGATGGCACGACGCGCCGCCGCAAAGCCCCCGAGGGCACGACGCCGAGCGACGCGGCCGTGTTCAAGCACATCGTCAGCACGGCGTGGAAGCACGACCGGTGCATGTATGGCTGCTACTGGGCGGACTGGGGAATCGGGCAGGCACCGCTGATTTCAATCATCCCGGTGTTTGGGCCGTGGATCATGTATACGATGCATCTACGTCTGAATCGCATGGCCGAGGACTTGGGGATTCCGAATAAGCTGCATATGAAGATGGCCGCGAACGTCACGTTCGATTTCTTGCTCACGCTGGTTCCGATCCTGGGCGCTGTGTTTAGTTATATGAACGCGTGCTCGACGCGCAACGCAGCGCTGGTGCACTCGTTTCTGATGAAGAAAGCAAAGGAGAACCAAGCAGTGAGTGTTCTGTCGCTATTAGCTCTGTATTTTCACGGCACTGACTGGATTTTGTATGATCAAGCGACTTGGAGATTACAGACCTGTACAGACCCCGACGTATTCGTTCTCGCGACCACCGCCGACAACGACGAGAACAGCGACCGCGACGACGACTGCCCCCGCGCCGCCGCCTCGACCGGTGCCGAATCCGTACCCGCACGTCGGGAGCCAGCAAAACACAAGACAGATGCGTGCGCCTGCGGTGGATCGACGGGAGTACGCGCCGGTGGCGATCAGCACGAACGCGGTGCCGGCGAGGGCGTCGAAGAAGAGGACTGGTGATCTGGAGATGGGCGTGCGGTGACAGTGATTGTATATACAGCTTCATCTGGTCCAACTGTAAATACAACTTAACTGTCTGCTCTCTACTTCAACACCGTTTTAATCATTTACACATCTCCATATCAGCATCTGACTGCACCGTCGGATAACGTAGTCGGCAGCGATAATTTCGCGGGCCGCAGCCGAACCCACCCGAAGACGGCAATGGAGGGGCCACCAGACCCTTACCCTCAGACCCCCGCCTTTGGGGCCTCAGCAAACTCACCGCCATTTTTTCTCTTCCTCAGTCCCGTCTGCCCGTATCGCTCTCTGCACAAGGATTTGTGCTGTTGTCTGCTGCGTCTGCTCGTCGTTGTCCTGATATCTGTTTGTGTATTCTCAGAAGTCTCTGTAATCTACCGTCTCCTCATCGAATTGCCGATCCACACTACTCCCTCTCTCTAATCCAGCCAGCAACCATGTCGAACGATAAGAAAAGTTAGCGCACCATCGCCACTCTCTATCACCCCAATTGCCATGCATATCTTGCTAACTCGTGCTTTTTCCACCTCCTAGGTCTTCCCTTTGTCTACCAGTTCCTGTCGGGCGCAATCGCCGGTGTCTCGGAGGTATGACGTGCTCCACCTGTCCTGCGCGGTCACGCAACCCAGCTGCTAACCCAATTCTCTAGATCCTGGTCATGTACCCGCTCGACGTCGTCAAGACCCGTGTGCAATTGCAGGTCGGCACTGGCGGTGCCGGCGGCGAGGCCTACACCGGCATGATCGACTGCTTCTCCAAGATTATCAAGAACGAGGGTCCCAGCCGGCTTTACCGCGGTATCACCGCCCCGATTCTCATGGAGGCGCCCAAGCGAGCGACCAAGTTCGCCGCCAACGACGAGTGGGGAAAGTTCTACCGCAACCTGTTTGGCATGGAGAAGATGAACCAGCAGCTCTCGATCTTGACCGGTGCCACCGCCGGTGCGACCGAGTCCTTCGTCGTCGTCCCGTTCGAGCTCGTCAAGATCAGACTGCAGGACCGTACGTCGGGCGGAAAATACAAGGGCCCGCTTGACTGTGCGATCCAGATCGTAAAGAAAGAGGGTGTCCTTTCTATGTACAACGGTCTCGAGGCTACCCTCTGGCGACACATCACCTGGAACGCCGGCTACTTTGGCGTTATCTTCAAGGCCCGCGACCTGATGCCCAAGGCCGAGACTCCCACGCAGCAGACCATGAACGACTTGATTGCCGGATCGATCGGTGGTACTGCCGGTACTATTCTCAACACGCCGTTTGATGTCGTCAAGAGCAGAATTCAAAACACCATCAGAGTCGAGGGCGTCACTCCCAAGTACAACTGGGCCTTTGGCAGTATCATCACTGTCGCCAAGGAGGAGGGCTTCGGCGCTCTTTACAAGGGATTCATCCCCAAGGTTCTGAGACTCGGACCTGGTGGTGGTATCTTGCTCGTCGTGTTCACTGCCTGCATGGACTTCTTCCGAACCATCCAATAATCGACTCTGCCTTCCCAGTGATGCTGCTGCTTTCAGTGTAGGCAAGGCGAAGACCGCTCTCTCTTTTACATCCCTCGATATGCATAGATGCGGTGCTCGCACTTTAGAGTTCGGCAGTCCAGAAGTCTTCCGTTTTTATTTACTATTGTTACATTTCCTCCTTTTTTTGTTCCTGATTTGGGTTTGTCTCTGTTTTATGGACGATATATCACGGGCTTTTGAACACTTGTTTTGCTTTCGATTTGGATTCTATGCATTATTGACTACAGACGAAAAAATAACAAATACAACCAAGGCCTAATCTTACAATTCCACAACTCCTTGATCAGCCAATGCCGACCAACTGAAAATCAAAAATACAGTAAAATTACAATTTATAACATCTCTTCCCTCGCCGAAGAGCTCTCCTCAGATACGGAGGTCGAGCGTTCGCGGAACTACTCTTCAATTTGCCATTCATCTTCCTCGCCGACGCCGAGCTCTTCATGCGCCAATGCGCAGCCCACAGAGCGTCGACGTCGAGGTCGCTTTCGCCCTTGCGCTTGCGTTTCAGAGCAGCTTGTTTCTTTCGTTTCGCGGCCGCGAGAGTGCGCAGCGTCGAGGGGGTGTCGTAGCTGTTGACTAGGACGATAGAGGATAGTACGCCGGAGGTTAGCGGTCGTATTTGGGGTCGTTGACGGAGGGCTTTTGCTTTTGTTGTTGTTGTTGTTGCTGTTGTTGCTGATGGTGGTGGATGCTGTTGCTTTTGTTGCTGTGGGGGGTTGGCCGAGCGCCGTCGTTGGTGAGAAGAAGAGCTAAGCTCTGAGTGCGTTCGTTTGCGCGGCCTATCCCTGCGAGACCCTACCGACGACTGATCATGTTGTTGGTCCTGCTGCCGTAGTACTTTTGAGATCCGCGCATCGATTTCTGAATCGTCTTCCGCGTCAGAGTCGAGTTCCGGCAACGCGTCAGAGAGGGTTCCGTCGTCGGTCGTCCGTGATCCTTCGTTCGGTCTCTGCCCGTCACCAAGCGGAACCTTCACGTGTGCCAGATACCGCTGGACATATCTCTGATGCAACTCATCCAACCGATCGACCCCGGTCGCGTCGCTGTCGCTGCTCGCGGCGGCGCCGACAGTCGTCGCGTAGTCTGTCCAAAAGCTCTCGAACGCGCGGCGGATCTCCTGGACCGACTGGTACGAAAGACTGTGGTCGTCTTCAGCAGCAGCAGCAGCAGTGTCTTCGCCAGCCTCTGTCGCGTCCATCATCGAGCCATTGGCCTGCTCTTCTCTGTTTAGAAATATCTCTGAACTGATGAGTGAACATAGGAAGGCAGGACGATGGGCAGCAAAACCTTAATTCGGTGGTTGCTTGTTTTGGATTCAAAGCTCCGGAAAAAAAATTATACGCGAAGAAAGTATTCAACGACAAGAAAATACAGTCGCCATTTGCCATTATCGCATATTCACCACCTGTTTGCTGTTTGCACTTCCCGGGGTTATTGATAAGACTCAGCTCAGCACATTCCAGCTCTTGTCTTGTTTTTTAGAAATAAGTTAGACTGGTCACGACAGATTAGTGCGCTCCAGCAGCAGAAACACAGAGAAACGAAAAGATGGTTTGGCCCTTTGGAGGATCACAGGCCGCGCCCGCGGCAGCAACCACAGCAGCCGAGCCGGCGGTGTCGTCGACGCCCGTCGTCGCGAGCACAGAGTTCAGCAGCACACCAGAGCACGAGAACAAGGCCGCGGAGGTGCCGTTCCTGCCGGACGATCTCGACATCTCGAAGCTGCATCCGCTCGCTGGGTTGGGCAAGGACTTGGACGTTCTAGAACTCGAGGACGATGCGCTCAGTGACTTGCCGGGATCGCAGGGGTTCCTGCCATCACGAGGCTGGTCGGATGATTTGTGCTATGGCTCTGGAACGATGTATATGGGTGGTATGTTTTCTCTCGTCGTTCGGTCAGCATGTCTGTTCGACTGCTTACTTTGTCTTCTCATCTAGGTCTGGCAGTCGGAGGTGCCTACGGTTTCGCCGAGGGCATGAGAACTACTCCTGCCAATGCCCCGGCCAAGATCAGAATCAACGCTGTTCTCAACGCCATCACCCGCCGCGGTCCGTATCTCGGCAACACTGCCGGAATCCTCGCCATCTCCTATAACATTTTCAACGGAATATTCGGTAAGTCCCTGTCAAGTCTTTTCGCGCTATCTGCTATATACGCCGTGCTAACTTGACTATATAGACATGTCCCGAAGTTACCACGATATTTACAACTCGATCGCCGCCGGCGCCATCACCGGAGCTCTCTACAGATCAACAATGGGCGTCAAGCCTATGGCCATCTCGGCCCTGCTAATGGGCAGTGCTATGGGAGCCTGGAACATTGCCACCAGCGCCTTGTAAATTCCCCTTCTCTCCTCTTTCAACCTAGCTATTTCATGACTCGGATTTCCTTTTTCATTTCATTCCAGTTTGTATCTTGGGTTTCTTCTATATACGTGCCTGAATATGTGCTTTCCTAGCTCTTTGCTCTACCTTCTTGTCATTTCTTCTCTGGCTACCTACCTTTGTCCTGGCTCTTCTTATGCGCTCAGTCTCGGGTTGTGGTTAGAGTCGTTCCGCTGTTTTTCAGGTCGTTACTGGTTTAAAGAAGAGTGATGGTTGGAAAAAGTCAAGGCTCCTGCAAAAAAGTTCTCTCTCCTCTATATCTATTGTATTTGTCTTTTTCTCAACAGGGTCCATCAGGTTGTCGAAAAAAAAGAGATGGGGCGGCCATATTCATGCAGAACTGTTTTGATTACACGTTACCTACTATCCCCGTTCGAATTTGTGAATAGTTTTCTCTTTCTTATTTTTTTCCGCCGTGTTGCGTTCTTCGTTTATTTATAGCTTGCTTCACTTTCCCGGTCTTATTACTATGTACAAAGAACATCCCCCCTCCGCTTATAATATACTCCTTGGAATCAATCACTGGCGAAATTATCATACAAGCTGCACTGCTTCTTCTTCCCTCTCTGACAGAGGTTGTGTTTAGCGCACGTATTTGGCCTTTTTGGCGCGGGTGCGGGCGGCGGGAGGACCGTCTTCCATGTTTGCGGCAGCGGAGCGCTGGCGGAGCATGGGGCCGATGAATGAAGTGTAGGCCATGTAAGAGCCGTAGAGGGGGATCTAGAAAACGGTTAGCAGTCTTCGATAAATGCTGCGAGTTTCAGAAAAGAGTGGGGACGTACGACAAGATACAAGAACCAGACCCACGAGCGCCCGATAATTACAGCCAGGATATCGCATGCAAGCGTGACGTAAACGATATCAAACAGCCATTCAGTTAGACCTGCCTGGTGAAGATCATCACCGGCAGACACCAGGGATCCGTTAGCAGGGTTGAACTTTGGTCTCCCTGCATGATCATTCAAGAAGTTAGCAGTCTACCCTTCGCACCTCATCACAAGCAAAAAACAAGACCACGCACCTATCCGCTCGAGCTGGTACTCGATAATCCACGCCGGGATCGAAAAGATCACAAACGGCTTCAACGAGGCAGGACGGTGCAGGACAAAGTAGGATAGCAGGTAGACGAGGTTAATAGCGCCCGCGTACGTGTGCAGACTCTTCAGCGCCTGCGCGTTCGCCACCGCTCTCTTCTTCACTGAAGCGTTGGCCATTCTTTCTTTGGTTGAGACGGTGGTGGGAAGACAGTCGGCGGGTTTGTTTGTGTGGATCGGTGATGTTGTGGAGGCGAGGTGAGAACGGGCTGGTTATCCTCCAGGAGTTAAAGTTTGTCAAAGTCGGTTGTAACGCTGTTGTTGGGGCTTTATATGCGGAATCCTGTGTTTGATATGCTGTCTGGCTATCGCTTCAGTTTGGATTGCCTCTGTTGCAACTAAATTTCCCCAAAGTGTCTCTGTTTTCGCTAGATTCTTGAGAGTATCGATGAGTCGGAATTGATAGTGCTTGATAATTGGTGGTCTTAGAGTGAATCTTGGTAGTGGCCCAGCTACGGCGCCGAAAGCAGATGATACAAAGATCAGATCACAGTTACTACTGATAATCCGATGCGAGCACGATGTCTATACGGCTCACAGCATCAAGTTCCTCGACCGTGCGGAGGAACAAGCGGAAACGGGAACCGGGGTACGGGTCGGATATGATACAGATTGCAGAGTATGAAGCGCAGCAGCAGCAGGAAGAGCCCGCGCAGGAGTCGCCTAAGAAGGCAAGGGAGGAGAAGTTGCAGATGACGAATCATATCACCCGGATTGGTGCGTGTTTGCTCTATATTTTTCTTTTGGTTTAGTGGAGGGAATGTGGAATGCTGATGTCGAGGTGTGTGTAGATGGCGAGTTGGCTCAGTTGTCCGATATACACTTTGGAATCAATGCGTCGCTGCTACAAATGTGGGATGCTATCCCGGAGCGAGGTACACGATTGAACGGAGACGGGATTGCTGATCTTCTCCGGTTCCGCAAGGTAATTATTGATCTCAGAGCAATTCAGCTTGACGTATGCAAACATCTACTGACGTGTGGTGACTAGACGATCCCGCCTATAGTAATGGTCTCCCACCTGCACGCACTATTCCCCCACAACCCCACCTTCATAGATCGTGAACTGCAGCGTGTAGTCGAGGCCGGGAAGATCCGACGGATAAACGTGAACATGAACGCGGGCGACATGGTGATTGAGAGCAAGTACTATTTCCGGATCCTGCGAGATCGCAAGACGGCCGTGGCAGCGGAGGACGAGAGCGCGGCCGAGATCTTTGAGAAGTTTGAAAAGCTGCTGAGGCAGAAACCCGCGGTGACGGCCATCACCAGCGATTTTTTGGCAGAGTTTCAGATCTCGGAGGAGGCTGGGATCCGGCACTTGCTCAACACGGGGTTTTTGGTGTTGGCCGGTGCGCCGGGGGTATACCAGATCTCGGTGCCGAACGTGGGTTCGTTTCTGAAGATTGTGTTTCGGACGCGTAAGTGGGTTGTTAATCTGCTGCAGAAGACAAAGTTCGGGGAGATGGTTGAGAAAGTCATCCGAGAACGGTGGGAGGCGGGGGTGAAGAACCGCTGGAGAGAGTTTAGAGGGGTCAAGTTCTCGTGGGTGATGATGGAGTGTAAAGGCGGTGGGTGGTGTGAGCCGTTTGAGACGCCGACGGGCAGAGGCTGGAGACTTACGGGGAAACGAGAGTGAATGTAAATATGATACTGTATTGTAATATAGAAGAACTGAGTGATGATACTTCCTAAACTGGAAATAAACAGACATATTAGGAAATGCAGCCAAAACAGGGAATCGCTTGGGAGTTAGCGAGAATCAGGGGGGAACTCTCCGCGCAGTCCATCCCTCTCCAGACTTCCTCGCTGACAGTTGGTTCTGACGTCGAACTACTTTGCGGAGCTCTTTCGGTAGTCGACATGGACTCTGCTGGTATTCCTCAGATTGACGATGCTTCTGTGTTTCGATATGTCGCGGAAGGTGCCGCCAACGTTCTCTACGAGTGCTCCGATCCTCTCTACGTGCGTGTCATCCCTTCGTACAGCTTCTATGCGCTGTACCTATTCAAGAAGCTAACCTGCGCCCAAGTCTCAATACCTATTACGTCTGAGAAAGAAAATGCCGTCTCAGCCGTCGACTCTTTCCGTTTACAAGTTTCTGCACGACACGATCGGCCCGCTTTTCGACCCCGGCATGATCGTCGCAACGAAACTCGTCCGTCTCTCGCCTGCAGTCCTGCAGCAGCTCAACGGAGCGCTTGTCGGACTCGAGCAAGATGGTACACGGGATAAAAAGCGGCATGGGACTGTGCTCGATGTGGATGAGCAGTACGGCGTCTTTGTCGAGAACATGACTGCTACCGCTAGCACTGCTCGCGGAGGTGCTGCCGCGCTGCCTATATTGCAAGACGTTCGCTATAAAATAAAAGGCAGTAGCTCCGTCATCGGGTACGTTCAAAGAGGGGACAAGAGTGGCGAGGTTCAGGAAGTCGCGGTGCTCGAATTCAAGCCAAAGTGGCTTGCGCAGTCCAGAGACGCTCCGGCGGAATGGACCTACTGCCGCACCTGCGCTCTGCGGCGGATGCGCGCAAAAGACGCCGCAAACAGCTACCAATTCTGTCCGTTTGATTTGGTGTCGGGGGACAGGGAACGCGTGTCTAAATGTGTAAACGCACTGCTCCCGATCGAGGCCGAGGAGAGAATCGGACAGGGGTCGCGATGTCTAGATGTACAGAGATTAAGACGAGTGATGGTTGACTTTGTGCTAAACACGGGGATTTTTGAGCGATTGAAGATGATTCAGGAAAAGATGGATAGGAATGGACTGCTGGGAGATGGAAATGACAACGACGAGAAGGAGCAGGACTCGACTGATTTCTTGATTGCAATGACTGTGCGCGACTGCACTGCGTTTGTGCGAATCAGCGCCGCTGCCGAGTCGGACCTTCCTTCTGAGGCAATCAGCGGCCCGACTCCGACGTATGTTAAAGGCAAAGACGCCAGGGTTTTCTATGTCAGAGACGAGCAGGAATGGTTTGCAGTCAGCTGTCGCCTTGCGGATCTGGACATCAAGGACGGCAGCGGGACAAAACGGGAGTACTGGAAGGGCATAGAGCGCGAGTTGAATGTGGGCGGGTGGTACTGCGGCCACGACGCGAAGCTGGCCGAGTGCAGATGAGAAAATGCAGCAAGAGAAGTGCATCAGATTAGAAAAGAGATGATCGGATAAGATTGTTGATTGCGCAGTCGGTTGGCACGTGCATCTGAATTTCATCAACTTTTCATCCAGCGTGCGGCGCATCTGTCCACGCAATGGGGCCAAGTCAGACCGGAACGGTTTCCGACTGCTGCGCGGCGAGGCTGGGACGGTGGAGCAGAATGGACTAGAATTCAGTGTACTCGGATGCGACGGCGACGTTTATGAGAATATGACACTACGCGACGGCAGATCAGGCGGTTCGTTGGCGACAAAGCAAAAAAAGGAAGAGTCGGATCCGCTGTGCTCTGAACAGACGGAGCCGAGACTTCGCGAACCAACCCGCGTTTTTTTACCTTCCGCAGCGGCGCCGGGGTTCGCCACCCAGCGGCCTTCCCCCGGTCTGCGCGAGCTGGTCTCGATGGACTTTGCTGTGTTCTGCTTCATTGTCCGAGAAAGACCTCGTACGTCTGCTCTGTCTGTCCGCCGTCTGGAGCCCGCGGATAAGATTCCGCAGAGCAAAACGCAAAAAGACTCGAGCGAACCGGCGACTGTCAAGATTTTGTCAACCCGCGCCGCGCGCTAACTCGCTTGGCCTAGCCTGTGCGCTAACCGAGACCGTTCATCTGCATAAGTGCCATAACCATCACTATTCATTTACACTTATGCTGCACTCACGTGCTTTCTCATCGGCCATTCTTCAGCTGGCCCGGCCCTTGCCCAATCGCAAGAGAAGAGCAAAACGGCCCCGGCCTCCGTCTCGGTTCTCGCATTCGTGCGCTTCCTCTCCGCAAGGCTCCTCCTCCGTCCGCTAATTCCCCTTGACCAGACGAGCATGGCAGCGAACTTTGCAGCAAACTACGCTGCGCCTCCTGTCTTTGAGTCCGCGAAGCGGCAAGACCTTGCGTTTGCTTATTCCGGCCCATCGTTGCCCCAGCAACCACAGCAGGTGCAATTTCCACCCCAGCCAGGCAATTCCCATGGATTCACCATCCCCAGCCAGTCGGACGGTTTTCCTCAGCAGTTTCAGCAGCTGCCGCAGCAGTTCCAGCTTCAGCTTCAGCAGCAGCAGCAGCAACAACAACAACAGCAGCAGTATCCTTCCGGCGGCATGTACCCTACGGATCATGGCGGTTTGGGAGGTGCCCAAAATAGCAGTATCTCCACCACCAACGACGACTTTTTCGACATGCTAGCCGGCAACATCCTGCTTGCCGGTCCCGAGCCGGATTATGCTCGGGTGCAGAAGATCTCTGAGGATTATATGCGAACTGGCGAGCCTCCATACATTGGCTCGGCCACCGTCTTTGGCCACATGTGGGAAGATACCTGGCAAGAGCCCGTCGTTCACCACCAGCTCCAACAGAGTCAGCCACTGCACGAGCAACTCCACCATGCACAATACACACAGCAGTCTCAGCAATGGGTGCCTCGGTTACCTGCCGAAGCCGAGCCGTTGCAGCAAATCATGGCTAATCTCCCCCCACAGCTACAGCAACAGCAGCAGCCGCTCCAGCCCCAGTATCATCCACAGCAGCAGCAGCGACAGCAACCGCAGCAGCGGCAACAGCAATACCAACAACCGCAGCAACGGCAGCAGTATATCACGCCTGTCGCCCAGATCCCTCAGAGATTCCCCCAATCGCAGCAGAATCATCCGCAAACGCGGCCACAATTACAGTCTCAAGTCGGCATCAATAAGCAGCACTCGTTCTCCAATGACTTTAGGCCTCCACTCGGCGACCGCCAGACTTCGCAGCCAGAGCATGTCCAGTTCAGTAGCATCAACTGGGACCTACAGGCCAGTCTGGGAAATATGACGCCCTCGGTTGCTGCGTCTACGGCATCCAATTCACCCGTCTCCCACATGACTCCGATTAGCTCGCTGCAATCCCCGAATTTATTCCAATCGTGGGACAGTGCCGGTCCTTCACCTATCGCTAGCAATTTGGACCTTTCCTCGCAACCCAGTCCGCTTCAGTCGTCATTTCAGCCTGCCAATCGGTCGCATTCGGCTTACCAGATGCTGCCGGACACTACGTTGAACTCGAATGTAGCTATGCAGTATGGACCTGCGTATGGTGTACAGAAAGGTCAACAGCCGGAAAAACATATTCGTCATATAAGCTTTGACGCCAATCAGGCTTATAGTGCACAACAAAAGCAGCAGCAACAGCACATAATATCTGCCAACGGACTTTCCCCTGCGCCAATCATCAGCAACCGGACCACAGAGGCAGATTACGCAAATGCGACCGTGAAGAAGACTGAGCTCAATAATGTTCGTGCGGAGCCTGATGAGCCGGAAATGGTTCACCCTTCGCAACCGCCGACTTCAGGTCTCATCATCCCACCGTTGCCATCTGCTGTGAGCAATGCTGCAGTACAACCGGCGAAACCTATTCTGGATCGCGGCGACAGTTTCACAAAACGGAAAGGAGTTGAAGCGGCGATTGCTGCTCCGGCAAAGCGGACAAAAGAGCAGATCCAGCAAGCTAAAGAAGAGCGAGCGAAAGAGAAAGCTCGAAGGCAGCAAGCGAATAAGGAGAAACAGGAGAAAAAGAAGCAAGAACAAGCGTTAAGACGGGCAGAGGAGCAAAGGAAGATGCAGGAGATCCGGGATACGCTGCCTAGATCCGAGATGGAGAAGAAGAATAGCGAGAATACGGTGGAGGTGTCGGTCAATCCTGATATACAGGCCGAGTTGAGTTACGCGCAGAAGGAGCTGTTGAAAGACTCTGCTTTGGGTGAGAGTTTGCATTGCGCCATTTTTTACAAAATGTATTTACTAACATCCTGTTCGTCTAGCATTCAATGACCCTGCTGGTGCTCCTCAACTAAAGTCTCTGGCGAGCTCAAACATTAGCCACGGACCGATGCCGTCCCCGCAGTATTCACCCTCTGCCAACTCTCCTTTCCTGTACAGTGTCAATAAGCCGATCAAGGGCCAGTCCGCCGTGAACACTCCCGTATCCCTTCCTGACACGGGTGCTAGCGTCTGCGGCAGCGGCGGCAAAATGTCAGTCATGGGCGGCAAAATTGACAAGGAAGAAGAAGTAGTGCAGAAGACCCCGGCGAATATCAACGGGAAGCTGATTTTCTCGCCTCATCCGCCGGATCGAACGCCGCCGAAATATGTCTCGCCTTCGCTGCCCAACTCTGGATTCCAGGTCTCGACCCCGCTGGCGTCGACGCTGCCGCTTATTGTTGGCAAGCCAAAGATGTCGCCTCAGTCGCAACGATCTCCTATGCAGCAGCGGTCGCAGTATCTGTCATCGTCGTCACAGGTGGTAAGCTCGTCGCAGTTCCAGTTTGATCCAAATGACACCTCCACCCCACAAAACGCGGTCCATCGAGGTCCAAGTACCATGAATGGAATTTTCGCCGCGCCCAGCCAATATAGCCTCTCATCATCCTCACAACCGCCCCAGCCTACACCCGAAAGCGAATCCCGCAACAACCCGAACGAGTCCAAGCAAAACCCAATCGTCGCTCTCGCCGCGCAGAAAAGGCAAGAATTCGACCTCTCCGATTTCCTCGGCACAGACGACACACACCTGCCAGACGGCGGTCTAAGTCTCGACGTCTTCGGAGCACTAGACGATCCCTCTGGCTCCTCGCCGTTTCCAGATGCGCAGCGACAGAGCGCCTCTGGCGGACTGCAGAGTTTAGAAGCCGCGCTGTCGGTCGGGAGTGAGGAGAACGACTTGATTGGTGACGTGTTTAATAAAATCGACGATTGGGGTCGGACGCAGGACTGGAACGTTACCGAGGAGGCTATGAAGTTGGGTGGGGTGTCGACTAGGGCTTAGAGTACTTCCATTTCTGTTTTTTTCTGGGTATCTATTTTGATCTATTGTTTGGGCGCTGGAGCATGTACTTTATTGCTTCTTATTATCAATCTGCTTATTCGGAAATTGTTTTCTGGGAATCTACCTTGTTTATATATGTATCACATTCAGATCAACACCGTACGGTCGGACAGGGAAAGGGACAGGGATGTATTTGATTGTTTTCACCGCTGTCTGGGGTGTTCTCTTGTTTTTGGTTATTTTATAGTGAGTATTTTGAGATAGACTAGTTTCTCCAACGGCGTTCGAGAGCGGATCTTTGTCATTTGATACAGTTCTTTGCTGCTTCGTTTATATTGTGTTCAATTTATTAGCATGCACTTGTTTATCTTTTCGCTTGTGATTTTAGGGACAAGGTTGTATCTAGTTATCAATAGAGAGTAGCTACTCGGTTTTGTGCACATCCTATCGTAGAACACCTTCTCCCGACGAAAACTTCAGACGAAACGAACTAAGCAAACCCATCATCGCTATCATCGCTCACAATCTCAATAGGCGCGATCCTCGGCCTACTCTGCGACGCCGAATCAGCCGTCGCAGAGGACAAAGACGGAAGCTGCTGCTGCTGCTGCTGCGGTCTACCGCGAGCCGGAACCGCGCTAGCTGCGCGTGTGGTCTTGAGCGTCGTTTGCTTACGAGCTGGTGACGATGCGGTGGTAGATGATGAGGGTGCCGGACGTCGTGAGGGATTTTGCGGTTGGAATTTGCTGAGGGCGGAGAGACGCGAGGTGGTGCGCGAGGAGGAGGTCGAGGGTTTGGATGGTGGAGCTGGTGTTGTGGGTTTTCGTTGTCTGGTGGTGGACAGCGCAGGAGCTGCTGGATTGGTTCGACGCCGGCTTCGCGGAGCAGGTTCTTCGACTTCTGAGTCCTCCTCTTCGCTTATCGATTCGACATCCTGCATCACGTCGTCTTCGTCCTCGTCTTCATCGTCGTCGTTGAGTACCGGTTCGGGCACAAAGTCGTCGGAATCGCTGCCGTCGTTGAATAACGGTTGACTCTGGTGGACAGCAGGGGTCTTTCGGGTCGCCGCTGATCGGGAAGGTGGATCTCGAATTGCTGGGGCTCGTCTGGTAGTTGTAGATGGTGGTGGGGCAGGAGTAGATTTGGTTGTAGCTCGCGCTCGAGAGCGGGATGAAGGAGCTGCTTCGGGAACTGGTACAACCTCATCATCGAACCCGTCGTCCTCATCCTCGCTGTCTGGAACGCGCGCTCTCGTTCGCGTTGTAGAAGCCGCCTGGCCCGTCGCCCGCCGAGCTCCGGCTGCACTCCCCCCGTCGTCGTCCGCGTTCCTCGCGCGCTTCGATCCCAGTCCTGCGTTCTCTTCCCCCACCGCCGGTCGCGCGGTGATCGCATGCTCGATCGAGTCCTCGTCGACATCGCCTAGGTTCATCAGCCGCTTAACCTGCTCCTCGATCGTCTCGTCCACAAACGTCTTGATTGCGTGTCTGTCGTTTTTGTCCACGTACTGGCCGATCGAGTCGTCGAGACCGGCGGAGGGGAGGACGGCTAGGGTGTGCTGTTTTAGGAAATCTTGGACTAGGTCTTGGACTCTGAGACCTTCGAGCTCGACTGCGGCTATTACGTCCACTTCTTCGCCTACTTCGTTTATCCGTCCTGAATATGACTGTCAGCTTGAAGCTCGCTCCTCCTTTGAAATTAGAGAGCAGACTTACTGGTCATGGTAGCAGTCTTCTTCCTATAAAACTGAACCACATCGTTCACATTCGCAACCTTGCCCACAAACCGATTCGAGAACCGTCGCGGATTCTCCACCTCGTACCCGCCCGAATACTCGACTCTCAACCTGATCAGCGGCAAAGGCGGCTCCTCGTCCGTCAGCGGCGTGCCGTACTCGTTCGAGTTTGCCCCGCGCCATTGCTCGTGTGCGCGGTCGATCAACTGCTCGACCTGGGCGGTGAGCCATTCGATTACTCGCCCGCGGTTTTTGCTCGTGGCGGGGAAGCCGCAATCGCGCGCCATGATGACTTCTTTCATGACGAACGGGCGCACGGTCGCCAGCTTGATCTTTTCGACGGAGTACTCTTTGCCTGTAAGGGAGAGCAAGCCGACGAATTTCTCGACGGACTCGCCTTCGCAGAGACTGGTGACGACGGAGGAGCCCGGTTGCATGACGGCAAAACCGGTCTCGGGGTTCGTGACGGGGTCCATTAGACACTCGTGCTCGTGGCCCCAGATGACGAGGTCGAGGAAATGGGGGAGGAAGTTTTCGGGTAGATAGCCGGTTTCTGAGTGAGCGTGACTAGGCAGGTCGTTAGTACACCTTTCTTTTCTTCCGAGTGAAATCGCATGTAAAACGAAGTTGACGTACTGATTCTGATGCAGCGCCATCAAGTTAAAATACTCATCATCGCGATACGCATCGGGCCTCATAAATTTGACCTTGTGATCCCGAAATGTCCTGTGCAGACGTTCCTCGCGCACACTCTCCATGCCGTAAATAGCAAGCTTCGTGTCTCCTTTCTTGAAGACGAGCGGGGCAAGCACGATGTTGTCGTTCTCGCGGATCTTGCCAATATGGTTCACGAGACCGGAAGCTGAGAGGATGTCGAGCGCGGAGAGACCACCGCCCTGGGTTGGAGGCACATTGTTAGCATTGTTCTTGTAGAGATGGAGGATTGAGAGGATGATATATACCCCGCCTGCATCATCGTGGTTCCCACTGATAGCGACGACTGGAATTGCGACATTTATATTTTCGTCTTCGTAATTGATATGATCTGATCTGTAATTAAATGTCTTGTCAGCCGTCTTGCACTCTCTCGGGCAATTGCTGCTAGCCGTACTCGTCGTTAAGGGATAATGCCGGATCACTCAGTAGCTCGAGCTCGCACGGTTTATCGCCGTAGCATGTCTCACGCAGAGATTTCATCACATGGTAGATCGACTGTCTGGAGGGTTTGTTTTCGTGGAATAAATCGCCGGCTAGAAGTACCAAATCGACCTGCACCCGCGAGACGGTTAGCAGTGCTTTATACATCAGGATCGCAGGGTCGAATGATGACTGTGACATACCTCACGCTCTTTGGCAATCGTCATGACCTCGTGGAATGTCTTCCATGAGTCTTCGCCTCGGATCGGGTCGCGTTCGTTGTATCCGACATGGTTGTCAGAGGAGATTAGTATTCGGATCGTATGAGCATCTGCGAGTCGTCAGCACGTCGTCGTAAAGCAATGTAATACAGAACTAGGCGGAGTAGCAAACCTTCGGATATAGAACCAGGCATTCTTGACGAGAGGCTGATGGTTGAGGAAGGGCTGAGGTGAGGTAGAGCTGGAGGGTTTGTTTTCAACGCGTCGAAGTCGTTGACATACGCGCGGCGCACAAAGTTATTAATTAGTGATGAGCAATTGCTTCTGCACGCGTGGGTTAATTCTATTCGCAGTATCATCCACAGTTTCTGTGATGAGATAGATAGTGTTTCTATATAGGATCCATATGGACTGACCACTTATATGAGTGTGTTTTATTACGCAGATGAGGCCAGTACATTGCGTAAAGAATAGGCTTCTTTTGCTTCCTGCAATATTTCGTTTACATTATCTTGCACTTCCGTCGCAATTTCCAGCATTCTTTTACTCATTGAAGCTGACCCTCTAGATGCGGACATTAATGTAAAACTATGGCATATATTACATGGGATGTTATTCCCCAATAAAGAACTAACTGTCTTCTATCGCCGCTGACAAAAATGCATTCATATCAGATTAGCCCATTACTTCTGCATTCCTAGTATCTCATCAATATTCTTCTTTGCGTTCTTATAAGTCTGTTCAAGATAGTTGAGCTTCTTGCCCATCGCCTTCAACTGCTCTTGATCGCTCGATTTCTCGGTTTCTAGTCCAGCAATGTGTTCTGTGATTGGCACGTTCAGGAACCTAAAAGTGAACAAGAACTCCTGTTAGCATCCAATTGAATCTGAATATGCGCGATCCTGCAGTAACAAAAAAAATTATACTCACATCTTGCCCACTCCCTCCCAAACGCCGACGGTGGGTGGAATCTCACGAAGCTGTTTCAGAGCAAGTTCTTTTAACCGGATATCGCGTTCCTTTTGTGCTATTTGCTGCCGAACGCTGCTCAGTTCCATCTGGGATGAGATCATTCTGGCTTCAATCTCTTGGACAACCTGCAGGTTTTAATAAGACATTCTGTTAGGCTTTGAAAATATATGATGAATGGGATCAAGTTGACTGAACGAAGCAGGTGTTCGTTGTTGGGTCAAATCGTACCTTCTGGAGGGCTTCTGGTGGAATCGACATATTGTATGAGATGATTGAACGCGTATGAAACTTATGAAATACCGCTGAATTGATTAAATAGGAAAAACCACGAGATAAGTGCTGTGCTTGAGGATTGGAGGTTTGGAGATGTAATGCGCGTCGATGTTGAAATTGATGTTGAAATTCATTTTTGAGGGTTTCGAGGTGCTGTGAAACCTAAACCGTTCTCTTTTTGACAGAACAGGATTTTTGCTTGTTCTTAAGTATTTATTACTGCGATACTACAGTTCATAGCAGTGAAATATATCCGATTAGCAGAATTGAGAATGCTATTCTTGATGTATCTGATTTTCTACAGTGTTTACAATTTCCTCAATTTCTTCAGTTTCCACAGTTTTTGTACTAGCTGACAGGAACATACAGACAGCAATGTCAGTTTCCGCGACTGTTGTTACGTTGATGTTGGTATCCTGTAGCTTCAATAACTCGAACAACTGTTGGTCTATATTCTGGATATGAATAAAAAGCACAGCGAAGACCATTCCATACTATGAAGAGCACTGACACAATACTGCCAAGCTCGTCTCTACGTCATGAAACACAAAATGAATTCCGAATTCCGCGGCGAATGCCAATGGTAGAGTACAACAACAGAAAGTTCCGCGGAGAGAGTGAAGTAGCCAATATATCTCGTTTGCTGTTTGTCTTACCCATGCTCATTGCAGTTAGTGGCTACTTTGTTTTAAAGTCTGACGGAAGCGGCCAGATGAGTAAAGTAGCAAGAGTAGATAAGGGTTGGAAGAGACATATACGTCCACGGTCCGTACAGAATGCATTCATTATATCCCGCCATCATGGCGAATTAGATCGACGAGAATCAAAGCACACAGCTTCACCCACTATCACGACTCAATTCGGCTAGCCAAGCATGATTCAAGCGCCGCGAGTGCGCAGGCGCAGGTGCCGGTGCAGCAGATGGCATCGCCAGCGACCAGGAACAGGAGGAGGAAGCCCTTATCAGTAAACTCAATCCTGCACCCGGATTCCAGTCCTGTCCTGCAGAAATCCCGCTCTGCCCGCCATTTCTGCCGTTTCTCGCTGCGGCTTGGCTCGGGCCTAAGCAGCTTTCAGCTGAGGAGTCACCGGCTGGTGTCTCTCGGTTTGACTTGACTAGTCCGCTGCCTGACTCGGCCGGGCCCGCGTTGAGTCCATATTACTCAGTCATCCTACTCCTTGCTGTTGCTCCTCCATTTCCCCCGCTGGCCTGCGATCTCATCTCGGTCCGCGCATTTAAACACAGTCACAAGCCGTATGCAGTAGAATCCCCGCCCGTGCTGCACCTGGTTCGTGCTAATCTTCGCTCGCTGTCGATGACTGCTCGGACGGGCCCAGGAGTGGGCCTCTGCGCAGGTAACGGGCCTTCCTTTGATAAGAACGCGAATACGGAATACGACAGATTGCGATAAGCCTCGTCCTCCCCCAGTGCGCTCGGGGCCACTACTCGCTTTTCACCGCCTATCGCTCGTACTTCTCCTCCCCATATCAACAACCTCCTGCTCTTGACCTGTGGCGCTGATAGGCCGCCCTCCTCGAACTCTACCTCCCATCTCTCTTCCTCTGGCTTTTCTCTATCAAATCGCTCGTATACACCCCGTCACTCTTTTTCCTGTTTGCCTCTCTCTCCTCTTTCCTTCCCTCCCCTCCCCACCTTTCTTTCCTCGCGCCCCGGAGTAGATTATTATCATACCCCAACCATGGCGAAATACGACGACGAGAAGGCACCCCTCACTGTAACCTCAAAGGCTGTCAGCGAGGACTCAAAGTCTGTCAGCTCAGCATCCACCCGCAAGGGATACTCCTCCATCCAAGGTCTCGACGACGAGTTCTCTGGTCTTCCTGAAAAAGATGCCGAAGTCTTGAGACAGCAGATCTCTGTTCCTGAGGTCTCGGCTTCCTTCTTTAGACTGTTCCGCTATGCAAACAGAAGAGACTTGATCATCCTCTTTGGCGGTGTCGCTGCTTCTATCCTCGAGGGACTCATGCGTCCCCTCATGTCCTATGTCTTTGGCTTTGCTACCGAACAGTTCACAAATCTCCCCACCGGTATGACAAATATGTGGGGCAACAGCACCTATGAGTACTTCAACAAGACCGAAGGAATGGTCTACAACGAAACCTCGAGCTCCTGGTACTATCCTACCGATGGCAACTACACCTTCGACATGGGCTACGGCAACTACACCGGCAACAACTACGAGTACTACGCAATGTCATCTGAGGAATTCCTCCGTAGCATTAGCCGCTACTCGCTCGCTCTTTTCCTCATCGCGACCGCCGTCTCTCTCTTGACCTACATCAAATCCTTCATCTTCATCGACCGCGCTGAAGTCCTTGCCTCCCGTGTTCGCGAGGAATATCTCGCTGCTACCTTGCGCCAGAACATTGGCTACTTCGACAAGCTTGGCGCTGGAGAAATCACCACCCGTATCGCTTCCGACACTGTCCTTGTGCAGGACGCAATGTCAGAGAAGGTTGCCTACGTGATCTCTCACACTACGACCTTCATTAGCTCCATCATCCTGTCTTTCACTCAGTCCGCCGAGCTTACCGCTATTATCCTTGGAAACGTAGTTGCCATTATTGTTGTCAGTCTCATCGGCTCCAAGGTCGTCACCAAGTTCGCCGAGCGCTCGCAGTCTGGATATGGTGGTGGTGCCACCCTAGCTGAGGAGGCTATCTCCAGCGTGCGCAACGTTAAGGCGTTTGGTATTCAGGACTGCATGGTCCAGGCTTTCGATAAGTTCCTGCAGGTTTCTGAGGCCTGGGATCTCAGAGCTGGTTATGCTAGTGGAATCCAGTCTGGTCTTGTCCACATGTTTGCCTTTGGTATCGATGCGCTCACTTACTGGCAGGGAACCCGTCTCCTGACTGAGGACAAGGTCTCCGTTGGCATCATGATGACTGTACGTTTTCTTTCTTTGTGAACGCCCTCTTCTTTAAAGAAGTTACTGACTCTTTCTAGTGCGTTATGGCTTTGTTCCAAGGTGCTTTTGCGTTCACGATCATCTCGCCTTACCTCGCAAACATCTCCGCGGGTCTCGCTGCTTCCACCAAGATCTTTGCTACCATCGACCGCAAGTCCGCCATCGACTCCTCAGTCGAGACTGGCGAGAAGCTGGCCACTATCAACGGAGACATCGAGCTCAACGACGTTCGCTTCATCTACCCCTCGCGCCCTAACGTCACTGTTCTTCGTAACTTCTCGCTGAAGATTCCTGCCGGAAAGACTGTTGCTCTGGTTGGTTCTTCCGGATCTGGAAAGAGTACCATCATCGGTCTTATCGAACGCTTCTATAATCCGCTCGAGGGTCTCATCACTCTGGACGGCCATGATATCACGGAGCTCAACATCCGCTGGCTGCGTCAGAACATCGCCCTTGTGTCTCAGGAACCCAATCTTTTCGCTGTCTCGATCTTTGAGAACATCTCCTACGGTCTCATCGGAACCAAGTACGAGCACGCCTCGCGTGAGGAGAAGATGGATCTGATCATCGACGCCTGCAAGCAGGCTAATGCCTGGGACTTCATCTGCGATCTGCCTGATGGCTTGGACACCGAGGTCGGAGAGCGTGGATTCCTTATGAGCGGTGGTCAGAAACAGCGTATTGCGATTGCTCGTGCTATTGTCTCGAACCCCAAGATTTTGTTGCTTGACGAGGCTACCTCTGCTCTTGACACCAAGAGTGAAGGAGTTGTCCAGGAGGCTCTCGACCGCGCGTCGAAGAACCGTACTACTATTGTAAGTAATTTCTGTCAAGCCAGAGTTTATCGGATGCTAACATGTGAAATAGGTCATTGCACACAGATTGTCGACGATCAAGGATGCTGATCTCATTGTGGTTATGCGTACTGGCGTTATTCTCGAGCAAGGCACTCACAACGAGCTTATCGAAAAGAAGGGTGAATACTTTGGTCTCGTTGAGGCCCAGAGCATTGCTGGTGTCGCCGAGTCGTTTGTGGCTACTCCTGACGCCGACGATGGCGAGGCACAGCTTGATGAGAAGGCCGGCATTGAGATGTCGTCGCTTGCTAAGGTTAACACTACTGCTACCGAGGGTATCTTTGATTCCGCCACCGGCGAGACCGAGGAGCTTGCTTCTGCTTTCACAATCATGAAGATGCTCTTCAGGATCGGCAGAAAGGATCTTGCTGCCATGCTTTTGGGATTGTACTCGGGCGCCTTGACTGGTATTGCTTATATCGGATTGTCGGTTCTCTATGCTTTTGCTCTTACCTACCTGCAGGAGTACGGAACCCCGTACTACTACGACATGCTCCGACGCGCAGTCTACCCCCTTGCCGCGTTCATCTTCATGCACGGTGCCGTTTTGTTCTTCTCCAACTCCGTCGCTGGTATCACTTTCGGTTACGCCTCTAGCCGACTCGTCCGCCGTCTGCGCGGCATGTCGTTCCGCCAGCTCTTGCGCCAAGACGTCTCGTTCTTTGACATGAGCGAGCACTCGGTCGGTGTCCTCACTTCGTCGCTCGCAAGCGATGCGCAGAGTATCGATGCCCTTGGAGGAGAGACCACAAACAAGATGGTTGAGTCGATGGTTGTCATGATTGGAGGTCTTATCTTCTCGCTCTTTGTCGGATACAAGCTCGGTCTTGTCATGTTTGCTACCGTTCCTCTTATTCTCGTTATTGGATACTTCCGCTTCCGATTCCTTGCAAACTACATGGAACAGACAAAGGAGGAGAACACCTCTTCGTCCGACTACGCCTGCGAGGCCACCTCCGCCATCCGTACTGTCCTCTCGCTCACGCGCGAGGAAGAGATCATGGAGCGCTACCGCGCCAGTCTTGCGCGCACGGTCAAGAGCAACCGTGGCGCAAGCAACAAGTCTGCTATCTTCGACGGCTTCTCGCGCGGAATGCAGTACTACATCATGGCTCTTGGATTCTACTACGGCGGTCAGCTCGTTGCGTCGGGAGAGTACTCGCTGTACCAGTTTTTCCTCATCTTTTTGACTGTTGTGTTTGGATCCGAGAGTATCACCACCGTTTTCACGTTCGCTCCCGAGATGGGTAAGGCGCTCCGTGCTGGACGCAACATCAAGGCGCTGCTCGAGGCCGAGCCTACCATTGATTCCGAGAGCACCGAAGGAACCAAGATCGACTCGGAGAAGGTTAACGGTGAGATCGAGTTCCATGATGTGCACTTCAGATATCCTACCCGCATGAATGTGCCTGTTCTTCGCGGCCTGAACTTGAAGGTCAAGAAGGGTCAGTTCATCGCTCTTGTTGGATCGTCTGGATGCGGAAAGAGTACGACTATCGGTCTCATCGAGTCGTTCTATCGCCCACAGCGAGGAATGGTTACGCTCGATGGCGTCGACATCTCGACTCTCAACGTGGCCTCCTACAGATCGCAGATCGCTCTTGTCCAGCAGGAGCCTGTCCTCTACGCTGGCAGCATCCGGTATAACGTCGCGCTCGGCTCTCCCACCCCCGTGACGGACGAGCAGATCGAACAGGCCTGCCGCTCGGCAAACATTCACGACCTCATCATGTCTTTGCCCGACGGATACGACACCCTCTGCGGTTCCAAGGGAGCCCTCCTCTCCGGTGGCCAGAAGCAGCGTATTGCCATTGCACGCGCTCTGATTCGCGAGCCCAAGGTCCTTCTTCTTGACGAAGCCACCTCGGCGCTCGATAGTGAGTCCGAGAAGGTCGTGCAGGCCGCCCTCGACGTTGCCGCCAAGGGCCGCACCACGATCGCGGTTGCGCACCGCCTCAGCACGATCCAGAACGCGGATATCATCTACGTGTTTGAGAACGGCCGGATTCTTGAGAGTGGAAGCCACCAGCAGCTGCTGGCGAACAAGGGCAAGTACTTTGACCTTGTGCAGCTGCAGGCTTTGGAGAAGAACTAGATTATAGAGTTTGGAGGTGTGGTTTTCAAAAGATGAGCAGGATGCGTTTTGACGTACGTTCAGTCTTTCTTTTTTATCATTTTGTTTTGCACTATTGGTATACAGGGGTCCATTTGTTTTTGGTTTTTTTATCACTATCGATGCCATTCATTTTGTTATTTTTTCCTATCGGTATACAGTAAAAATGAAGCTTTCTTCAAGGGGATTATAGTGCGCTTAAATCAGTAGAAATTTGTCTGAACCGTTCAAATTGTCCAAGATATATTACAAGTAGAGTACAACAACAGCGGTCACTACTGCTCATGCTCCTGTTTCAAAGTCTGCTCTCGCAGCATCTCCTGCTGCTTCCGCAGACCCTCCGCCCTCTTCCGTATCCGCCGTTCCTCTTTCGACTCAACTTTTGCTGCGTCGGGGTGTAATCCCATACTCTTTTCTATACTCGCAAACAGTCTGTCCGTCCGTCTTTTGTTTTCTGTAAACCGCTCGGATGCCATAGCCATCAGATGCGCGAGATATGTGTCGTCAACGAGAGGGACTACCGCGTCTTCGTCGTCAGGAGAGAGGAAACCGACAGGGGAGTCGATGCGCAAGGAGCAGCGGATCGCGAGGATGTTGCCGTTGTAGCCCGACTCGCGGAAGCCGGCTGCGAGTGCTATACCGAGCAGTTTCATGGCGACGGCGTAGTCCGCGCAGAGCACATGCAGAATCTGTTTTCAACGTAAGCTAACCGCAAACAAAATCGGCAAATATAAATCAAGGACGGGTACTCACCAGTGGCTCGAACTTGAAGTGCACATATCGTCGTTGTAGAGTATCGCGCGGATCCGCGTCGGTACCTACCGTGGTAGTTTTCAGGCCTCCGTACAAAAACTCGCTCCATGTCTTGCCAAAATCTGGCTGTGCAAGCGGGGCATCGTGTGTCACATAGAGCCATCGTCCTCCGCTACCTTTGCCGCCGACCAAGACAGCCGGCGCCTGCGCCAGCTCTTCGTCGTCGTCGTTGACTTGTTCGTCGTCACCATCATCACCACGTCGCCCTGCGCCGTTTTTACCCACACCCTTCGCCCTCACACCTTCAGCATACACAGCTACCCGTCCCGCACACGAGGAGGTACTGACCAGGTCTTCGTGCCGGTTAATCAGCTCGAGCAGCGGCAGTATCTGAACATCCGGACCACCTTTGGGACTTAGATCCGGCAGCGGGGAGTTCAGCTCATCCAGGATCTGTCGTTTTCGTTGAGCAAAGACAAGTTTTTGCTGATGGGGTTCATCGGGAGAAGGCATTTCTGTGCACTACTCCGCCTTCTGAGCAGTCAACGAGCTGGATTATCTCGGATTTAGTGCGTCTTCTCGCAGTGGATAAATTTCATCGGGGAAGGTTTTCAGGGAGCGCGTGCGGCTCAGTTGCATAGTACGCCCAGTTACGCGTAGGGCTTTCTTCGAAATGCAACTTACCACGGTTTGCAAACATCGGGACAGCATATACGTGCGTCTGTATGATAATGATGGCGATGGAATAGGGATGAGAGATGACCGTGATGGCTGAAAATGATTTTAGAAGACCTGCTATATAGGAGTATCTGATACGCCAATACCGTCGATAAGCATTCTAGATCATACTCTCGAATCTCTCAGTCTAAACATCTTCGATCAGCTCAGCGCTTTTCATCTCATGAAGGAGGACATATCTCGAAAAGCAGAAAATTTTGACAGCAGCTGTCATGGAACTGTCATTTTCAAAATTTAATGGTTTACTGGACTTTCCTCTCATTTCTCAGGCGGGCTTTCACATACCGCTGACGCTGCTTTGGTTCGACGCGTCTTGGTGCGGCTGCGTGATGCGTCTCTCTACCGAGTGGGACTGGAGAACAGAGCAGAGTAGTTCAACTGCGAATCAAGCTATTGCTTTACTGTATTGATGATCTGTTTATAAAGTGCAAGATCTTTTGTTCTTGAGGTATAGTTGACTGCTATGCTATCGGTAAGGCAACCACATAGCTAGCTGAGATTGGAAGTGAAGTGAAGTGCTCAAGCTGGATGGCAGTCTATGAAGATATCACCCAGTGCACAGTCACATTTCTCTCTATAAGCATAATGTCATATTCATTATGACCACCGCAATGCATTACGCTGCATGATCCGCCTATTGTACTGGATGATATCTCGATGACGGGGAAGGTCATTAACGTGCGTATAAATACTTGGGTAGATACCCTGCCAAAGTAAAGGCCATCAACACTCACTGTCAGCATGATTTACAACCTTCTCGCCATTCAGGCTCTCTTCCTGTACTTGGCCAGCGTCGCCTCCTCTGCTCCCCTGACGAACTCGTTCTCGCTCTCCACCATCATAGACTCGTTCGTCATCTTCCCCAAGACAAGATGGTTACGCAAAGCGCACTCGACCGACTTCACGATCGAGAACGTCACGGACTATGGCAGCTTTAATTTCCTGGGCAGCGCTGCCTCTGAATCAACAATCTACGCACCCGTCACGTACTGCCCCTTTGGCGAGCGTGCGTTCTGGTTCACGGGTGATGTGCTCTTGCAGGCCGGACCTCTTCTCCCGTATATCGATCCTGTCCGGAACTACTTTTCTCCCGCGCATTCTGGGTCCGATAGTGTGAATACCCTGTACGACAGGCCTATGTTTGGTACGGTTTACAACGCTTTCCGCTACATAGAGGGTGAAGAAACGGATTGGCGAATGGTTCCCATAGAATCTGAGTTGTTACGCGACACCGCCGTTGCTCGCTCGCCATGCGCCACGTTCTCGGATACCAAGGCTGTGCAGTTTTACGAGTCCATATCGACTGATGGTTCGTACGGCTCGTTTATGGTTGAGTACGAGGTCTCTGTTGACGAGTCAGGAGCGACTACTCTTAACGTCACTCGGTCGGACGAAGTCACCAGCAAGTCGGCAGATAATCAGCTGTACTGGGGAGTCTTTGCGACGATGAGGATCAACCATGTCGTCTATATGTACGCTCTCGACACGAACAACTACCAGGATGTCTACCTCGCGTCTGTTCCCGCCCAGCAAGTCGATGACAAGTCAGCATGGCAGTATTGGCTGCAGTCTTCCAAATCATGGACGACCACCGAGCCCACCACCGCCGACGATATCTCTGCCGACGCCGTATTTTCACTCACCGGTAGCGACAGGTTCGCGATGGCCAACGACGATATCACGCAGACACTTGCATACCACACCGGCGCATCTATTTTCTACTCGCAATACCACTGGTCGTACCTTTTCGTCTACGTCTCGGCTGATGATTCGTCGACTCTCATTATCGAATACGGACCCACGCCAGCTGGTCCGTTTACGAGCGACAAGAAAGTTCTCTACTCGAATGCAGACTATGATATGTCGTATGCATCCGTTTCGCCATTTATGTTCAGCACGAGCGAGATTGAAGGCGAGACTGGAAAGGAACTGCTTCTCACGGCCCCAGCAGCGGGCGCGGTTACGTCTCCGCACGCGATTAAGATCACGTTCGAGTGAGATGTGTGGCTTGAGTAGGTGGTGAAGTGTAACGAATATGTGATGGAGTTTTAATGGCTTGAGTACGAATCTTAGTTGAGACAGCATAATTATATAGTAGCCGTATGTGTATTAACATAAAGCACGTCAAGAATTCTGACAGACCGTCAAGATATCGGGACTAGATCGTCAGGACCTGCTGACTGTAGTCCAAACTTCGTAGTCCACTATTTCTAATAAAAATCCAATTTCTCTCAAATGCTCACTAATCTGATACTGCAGTGTTATTCTATCCATGATATCGGCTAGCAGACATTTCAAAGAGCCAGACGAGCGGTCTGTTGACAAAATTACTTGTTGAGGTAAGAGGGCGTGCGGCTCACTCCGCGCGTCCAGCGGTAGGGTTTTCATAAAATGCTGCAACTTACCACGCTGTGCAGACATACGGCTGCATCTCAGCACCAGCCCAACTCTATCAGCCGTGTTAAGTCGATGTCATTTTTTGACAGTGAAAGATGTCTGTGTGAATTATTGATAGCTGTCAGTAGATGTAATAGCTGCATTATAGCTCCTGCTGAACTAGTATTGTCATCTCTAAATCTAGTTTTCCTCCTCGCGCGTCAATCTAACGCTCGAAAGATCCTCAATTAACTCTGTGCTTCTCATGCTTTGGATAAAGGTATCTGAAAAAGTACAGATTATCAACTTCGCATTGAAAAAGGAATGCTGATTCTCCACGATTATGTGATATGTGTATTTTTCCAGGCGGGCGTTCACATACCGCTGATACTGCTTCCGAATTCTGGGGTGCGGCTGCAAGGACGCATGCCCTGATAGCGAACAGGCGCGCTCCTGACAAGGGAGCAGATTAGCTGTATCTAGTCATTGCTCTGTGCAGTGATAATATGCTGTATTGAGTGCTATCGTGCTCAATGCGAAATGCGCGCTGGAACTGAACACCATCGTCTGTGAGGTCCTTGTTGGATTTGCTGCGATGTGCTATGGTGAAGCCACCTGCATGACTAACAGCTATGGAGGGGTCCTCCGACGCGACGGAAGCACTTTCATTATATCATCACTTGAACAATCACATCTTTATCTTCTATAAGCATAGTGCACTGTACATAATCTCATACCGGTGATGCTGCTTTGGCTCGACGCGTCTTGGTGCGGCTGCGTGTTGCATCTCTCCACCGAGCAGGACTGAAGAACTGAACAAGAAAGTTAACAAGGAAGTTCTACTGCGAATCAAATTATTATTTTACTGTATTGATGATTTATCTGTGAAGTGCAGCGGTTTTTTGTTTTTGAGATATAGCTGACTTCTATGCTACTGGTTAGGCAACCACATAGCTAGCTGAGATTAGAAGCGAAGTGGTCAAGCCGGATGGCAGCCCACGCGGATGTCACCCATTACACAGTCACATTTTTTATCCTTCATAAGCATAGCGTACTGTACATAATGACTACTGCTATGCATGACGCAGCCTAATACCTCTATTATACTGGATGTTATCGTGATAGCGAGGAATGGTCATTACCATATAAATACTTGGGTAGATACCCTGCAAAAGTAAAGGTCATCAACACTCGCTGGCAATCATGATTTACAATCTTCTCGTTATCCAGGCTTTTTTCCTGTGCTTCGCCCACGTTGCCTTCTCTGCTCCTCTGTCGAACCAGTTCTCGCTCTCGACAATCATCGACACGTTTGTCATCTTCCCAAAGACAAGATGGTTACGCAAAGCGCACTCGACCGACTTCACGATCGAGAGCGTCACGGACTATGGCATCCTTAATTTCGCGAACGACACTGAGACTAAATCAACAGTCTATGCACCCATCACGTACTGCCCTTTTGGCAAGCGTGCGCTCTGGTTCACGGGTGATGTGATCTTGAGCAACAACCACACGGTTCTTCTCGGTATCCCTATCAATTCTATGGATGTTATCCGGAACTATTTTTCTCCCGCGCAATCTGGGTCCGATGATGTGAACACCTTGCACGACGAGCCGATGATTGTCGATAGTTTCTACGGTCTCCAGTACGAAGAGGGAGATACGACGGATTGGCGAATGGTTCCCCAGGACTACGAGACTTCACACGAAACCGCCGTTGCCCGCTCGCAATGCGCGACATTTTCGGATACCAAGGCTGTGCAGTTTTATGAGTCTCTATCGACTGACGGTTCGTCCGAATCGTTTATGGTCGAATACGAGGTTTCTGTCGATGAGTCAGGAGCGACTACTCTCAACGTCACTCGGTCGAGAGAAGTTGTTAGCAAGCCGGAAGACAATCAGCTGTACTGGGGAGTTTTTGCTACGATGAGAATTAATCATGTCGTCTACATGTACGCTCTCGACACGAACAACTACCAGGATGTGTACCTCGCGTCTGTTCCCGCCCAGCAAGTCGATGACAAGTCAGCATGGCAGTATTGGCTGCAGTCTTCCAAATCATGGACGACCACCGAGCCCACCACCGCCGACGATATCTCTGCCGACGCCGTATTTTCACTCACCGGTAGCGACAGGTTCGCGATGGCCAACGACGATATCACGCAGACACTTGCATACCACACCGGTGCATCTATTTTCTACTCGCAGTACCACTGGTCGTACCTTTTTGTCTACGTCTCGGCTGATGATCCGTCGACTCTCATTATCGAATACGGACCCACGCCAGCTGGTCCGTTTACGAGCGACAAGAAAGTTCTCTACTCGAGCGCGGACTATGACATGTCGTATGCATCCGTTTCGCCATTTATGTTCAGCACGAGCGAGACCGAGGGCAAGACCGGAAAGGAGCTGCTTCTCACCGCCCCTGCCGCGGGTAACACGACTGATGCGCATGCGATTAAGCTTACTTTGGAATGAGCGGTGGCAGATACTTTGTGACGATTATGGTGAAGAGGATGATTATTTGGAGATAGAAGCGTTGAATTACTATAAACGATACCTGAGATAGTGTATACTAGAAAAAATGTATTATCATAGTGAGTTGAAATCTGAATCTTGAAGCGTAATTAGCAGTGAGTGCAGTTTCGGTGGCTTAAACTAGACTGTACTTTTCCACACGATCTGTCTATTTTTGAAGTCTGGTGTGGACTGAGAGCGGAGAAGACAGACGATACAGCGGCCGCGAGAGGCGAGAAGCGGCACAACTAGCTCTCAGTACTAGCAACACCCTCTGCCTGTCAGTCAAGAACCGTAACGAACAAGAAGCCTAGCAAAGCCGAAGTAGCAACGAGTAAATACAGCGCAAGCCGGGCAGGAAAACATCAATTTACCGAATCAGGCAGGTGAGTCACGCGTGATCCGCCTGTCACACGCGTCTGGCGGGCGTAGCGTAAAACAAACTCCCAGCTCGCGCGTCACAGGATCTGGCTTTGGGCTTTTGGGAGTTTTGGGTTATGGATTTGGGCTGCGGGACTGGGCCTGGGAGTCTGGGAAGATTAGCTTAACAAGACATACAAGGCTGCTGGTGATCAGTGTTTGAGGTCTCGTTGGTCTATCTGCTTCCGCTTCTGCTACACTCAAACAGAGCACTGTCTGCGCTCCTTCTCTTTCCTGCCGGGATCTTCACAATGTTCTCGGAAACTATCACCGCAGTCTCGACTGCGACCGCACCTGCCATCACCGTCGGCCCCCACGACGACGGCAACGCAGTCCTCCGCCTCGGCCGCCCAACAGTACTCAGCAAGCTTCCAAACGAGCTCATATGTGAGATCTTCAAGTACATTCCCTACCCGTTCATCCACACACTCGCAATGGTCTGCCGCGAGTGGAAGACCTTCCTGGACGAGTACTTCCGCTATGATCTCGACCGGCGCAGCGGCACGCTCGACTTCACCAGCACGCGGGGCTTTCGAACGTACGGATATTTAGGTCGCGTGCTTGAGCACATACCTTCGCGGCCGATCGAGGCCATCTTCGTCAACACGGCTGACAAGCTCGAGGACTCGACCGTCGGCGTGCTGCTCGACATAAAGATGACAATGACGCCCGGCCAGTGGTATCACTACCACGGCTCCGGCGAGGACTGTCCGCTGCTTGAGCGGTTTCCAAATTTAGAGCACAGACTGAGCGGAATCAAGGAGCTTTCTGTCGACCGCTCGGTGATGACGGTCCTTCAGCACTGGAGCGTGCACTCGCCCTACCTGCGATCGACAGCGTTCTACAGACTCGAGGCACTGACCCTGCACCTCTCCATCTTTGGCGATTTCGTCAACACGCTAGCAAAAGTACAGACCGGCCTGCCAAACCTGCGACGACTGACCGCCGAATGCGGCACCTACGAGCGACACAACCTTCGCGGCCGAGGCGGCGTGCTGCTCAGCGACAAAGACACCTACCGCTCGATCTTCCCCGCGCTCGAGTACGTCAAGATCGGCGCCCGCTGCCTGGGCACGCCCAAACCGCCGCTCGAGCCGGGAAAGCCGTATTATGTC
Organism: Myxozyma melibiosi; assembly: GCF_037950935.1. Classification (NCBI taxonomy): domain Eukaryota; kingdom Fungi; phylum Ascomycota; class Lipomycetes; order Lipomycetales; family Lipomycetaceae; genus Myxozyma; species Myxozyma melibiosi. Next base: position 478,449 of record NW_027042916.1, on the reverse strand, counting down.
AACAGACCGGTGTGGACGGTGGAGGAAATGGAGAGTCTTATGCGCATGGCGCCGGAGATGTCTGAGCTCTGTCTGTCCGGCGTGGTGCTGCACAGCAATATCTTTGGCGACGGGCCATGTGTTTACAGATTCAATGCCGCGATGAAGGTTCTTGTGCTAAGTGGCTGCTCTTTGAAGGCGACAAAGATCTCTGTCGCCAGAGCAGACCAGGAGCCAGTGTGGTCTATGAAGCGAGCGCGGGGGAGCAAGATTCCTCCCAAGCGGATAGTCTTTGGCTGAACTCTGATTCATCGCTTGAAGACCTTCTTGCTCTGTGTTTGATTTCCTTTTTTATTTGTTTTTTGTTCTGTGTGCGTGTTTATGATGTTTACGGAGTTTGGGCGCGGGCTATGAGAATCCGGGCACTTGTAGGATTTTTTTTCTTGTTTTCTGTTTCCAGACGTACATATATATGACTTCTCTTGACTTTATACTTTGCGTTTTCGCGTTTGTGTTTCCTTTCCTTGGGTCGTGTGCTTGCTTCCTTCGGGTTTTGTTGTCGGTGCAGCTACAATGGCGCTTTTTCTTTCCTTCTGCTTTGCATTTTGTTGCTGTTTTTTTCAAGTGTTTTGGTTTTGTTTCGCTTCGTTTAGTAGTACTCAATAAACAACAAGGGCATGTATGTATTTTCCTTTTCGGGCGTAGTAGGCTCGCGTGAGCTGTGAACTTTGTATAGTGCACGGACGATCTTGATATTTGTCGTCGGAGGGTGGTTTCATTCTGTCTTTGTATTTCTTTGGAGCTGTAGTGATACGCGAAAATCACTTTCCTTCTCACAATGGCACACATGAATCTCTTAATAGCAGAAGTAAGTTTTGTCGGGTCATGCTTGAAAGTGCTGGGGACGCGCAGGATACCTGATCCTACACCAGCGACATCACCTCTAATCGCCGACAGCCAGCGCCAGCTCTGCATCCCCTATGTTTCGACCAGGACGACAATTAGCTAGCCAGAAATAAGACGAAAGGTTAGTGTGTAAGTAGCTGTTCATAACTTGCTTTGAGGGTTTGGAAAGAGGGTTGCTGTCGATTGAGACGTGAGGGTGCATGTCGGGGATAATGATGACAATAAATCTATCATTGTGCACACGCCGAAACGTCAAGCTGCACACCTGCGTCATCGTGAACATACAGGCTGGGTTATAACGTCACTATTCTTTTGTCATGTCACTCACGCAGTGGTAGATTGAGCTGTTGCAATGACTGTTTGGAGAGACCACGACTCTGTCTTTCGGCGATAAACGTCAGATTGAAGCGAGCTGACAGACACGGCAGTGCTACTAACGAGAACCAGCCAAGACTTGTCAGAATACATATTTTATGTAATCCACAAGCGCAGAAGGGGGAATTATGTGGTGTTTATATCGTTTGGTGCGGTTGCGTCGGCGGACGAGAGTGGTGGGTGGTAGATGTGATTATTCGGGTATGCCGGCTCGCTAGCCTGCGCCGGAATTTTCAGGAGAAAAGAATGAGTCGATGAGGGCTTTGCTGGTGCATACAGAGAGCTGTCAAGAGTTTGTAAAAGTCAGAGCTGCTGAGCTGACTAGAGCGTGAACTTAGAGTCTGGCGCAGCAGACAAGAGGAGGGAGTTCCGGGAAAGAAGAGGGAAGGAACGATGCCAACTAGCTGGGGATAAATAATCAGTTAGACCGCGTTTGGATGTGCTCTGTAATAGGAGTATTTCGAGTAGAATTCGTAGCAGAGCAAAATACTAAAACAGAAGTTGCAATAACGGTCTAGATCCTCCACTTTTCTAAACAGGAAAAGGAGCAAGTAAACAGAGCATCAGAACCATCATATCTCCGAAAAACATTACTCGCAATTAGTTCTCTAAGCACTAAAGAACAGCATCCAGATCGTCTCTGGACCTAGCAGCCAGAGCCAGCGCGTCAGCACAGGAGGTGTAGCGCCCACACCGGCCAGGACAAAGGCCAGAGCCGGGCTTAAACCGAAGGGCAGTTAAGATCAGGAGTCAATCGCGCAGAGAGATGGCCAGGGCATCGCCCGGCTTAAGCGAGACTGTGGGGGGAGGATTCGGGGCCCTAACCCGCAGCGACCCAAAGTCTTTCAGTATGTAAGTGATGACAAATCAGAGGACGCCAGACAAAACATAGAATGGCAGCCTCGGCTCAGGGATTGTGAAGGTAGGAAGATGAGCGGTGTAGAAGGTGTTGTAGAGCAGCAGAGAAGCAGGAAAGCAGTTGTAAACAAGTAGAAAGGACTGTCATATGCAGCTCTGAACATCTGAACGGCATAAAGACAAAAACCCACCCAAAAACCAGCACAGGCGGGTGTTTACTCTGCCTCTGAGCTCCCCGCATCGTGTCAAAGCCGAGAGCCGAAGATCGCTAAATACAAGCCTCGATCGCTCCACCTTCTTTCCGTTCTTCTTCACTTTTGCCCACTGTTTCTTCTACATTCTACATTCTGTGTGTGAATATACTATAAACTGATTCAAAAATGACGATAACTACGCCCATCACTGAACTCTTTGGGATTCAACACCCCATCCTCCTCGCTGGCATGAACGTTGCCTCAGATATGTCTTCTCTTTGTTTTCCATCCAATAGTATTATGAGACTAACTTAATCAATGTTCACGACCCCAACTCGCAGCTGCAGTCTCCAACGCCGGCGGCCTGGGTGTGATTGGCGGCATGGGCTACAGCCCCGAGATGCTGCGCGAGCAAATCAAGGAGATCAAAGCCCACCTAAATCCCGGCATCACCAAGTTCGGCGTCGATCTCCTGCTGCCCCAAGTCGGCGGCAACGCACGCAAGACAAACTACGACTACACGCACGGCCAGCTGCCTGATCTCGTGAAAGTGATCATCGAGGAAGGCACGAGCTTGTTTGTGTCTGCGGTCGGCGTGCCGCCAAAGGAAGTCGTCGACGCGCTGCACAAGGCCGGCATTCCGGTCATGAACATGATCGGCGCGCCCAAGCACGCCAAGAAAGCACTCGCGGCCGGCGTCGACATCGTCTGCGCGCAGGGCGGCGAGGGCGGCGGCCACACCGGCAGCATCCCGACCTCGATCCTGATCCCGGCCGTCGTCGAGGCCGTCAAGGGCAAGAAGTCCCCCTTGACCGGGAAACAGGTCGAGGTTGTGGCCGCGGGCGGCATGTCGAGCGGCAAGTCGCTTGCTGCCGCGCTGATGTTTGGAGCGTCAGCGGTGTGGGTGGGCACGCGGTTCATCTGCGCGGCCGAGGCTGGTGCGCCGAAGGGCCATCAGGACGCTGTGCTGGGTTGCGACTACGATGGCACGTTCAGGACGATTATCTACACCGGCCGTCCGCTGCGTATACGGAAGAACCCGTACGCGGTCGATTGGGAGACGAACCGCAAGGAGGAGATTGTCAAGTTGACGAGCGAGGGAAATATCCCTGTGCCGTGGGAGGTCGAGCAGTATGAGAAGAGCGGCAAGGATCTGCCGGAGCAGATCGAGGAGTATTCGTTCCCGTATTTGATGGGCGAGGTTGCGGCGTTGGTTAAAGAGATTAAGCCCGCGAAGGCGATTGTGGATGAGATTGTGTCAGAGGCGGAAGTGCAGCTCAAGAGGGGCTCGTCTTTGGTCAAGGCCAAGCTCTAAGCGTTGATGCGTGAGTTTTTGCTGCTGCTGTTGTTTTTCATGGAAATACATTACAAGTTAAAAGCGATTATTAAGAGTCAATATTATTTTCTATATTATTCTAATACAAAAACATGCAACACTCGTAAACTCTAAATCTAGCTACCAGAGACAAGACTTAATTGGTGAGAACGAAGCGGTATCTAGCCTTGTTGGCGTCCATAAGCTTGAGGACCTCGTTGACCTCCTCCATGGGGTAGCAAGTAACCCAGGACTTGACGCCCTTGGTGGCAGCGATCTCGAGCATCTCCTTGATCTCCTTGCGGGATCCGAGGAGCGAGCCCATGAGGTGCACGTTCATGTTGATGAGCGGGCCGAATCCAAACTGCGGGATGGGCGACTCGGGCAGACCGACCTGGACGAAGCGTCCGCCGGGCTTGAGGATGGTGAGGTACTCACCGAGCGGCATGTCGGAGTTGTTGGCGGTCGAGACGATGAGGTCGAACTTGCGCGCGTACTTGGTGTTCCAGCCGGGGGTCTGAGTGGCGATGATGCCCTCGGCGCCCATGGCGATGGCGTCGGCGCCCTTGGCGTCGGAGCGCGAGATGGCGTAGACCTTGTCGGCACCGAGCGCCTTCGCGAAGAGAAGGGCAAAGTGGCCGAGACCACCGATACCGACGACACCGACGGTCTTGCCGGGGCCGCAGCCGTTGCGCTTCAAGGGCGAGAAGACGGTGATACCACCGCACATCATGGGCGCCGCGATCTCGGACGGGAGCTCGTCGGGGATCTTGAAGCAGAACGAGGCGGGGTAGCGGCCCTCGAGAGCGTAGCCGCCCCAGGAGGAGTCGCCGTTCTCGAACTTGGAGTTGTAGGTGTAGACCTTGTTTGCGCAGTAGGGCTCGTTGTCGTGGGTGCACTCGTAGCAGTCATCCTTGAGGCAGGAGAGGACCTGGGCACCGACACCGACACGGTCGCCGCTGTGGAGAGGAGGTGTTAGCAGGAGTGGTCATGAGGAGATCAATTGAGTGGGGTAGGCTTACATCTCGAACTGGGTGACGTTCTTGCCCTTCTTGGTGATGGTTCCGACAATCTCGTGTCCGACGATAACGGGGTAGGGAGTAGCACCCCATCCGGAGCGGAGAGTATGGAGGTCAGAGGCGCACATGCCGCTAGAGAGGAGAGTTAGCAAGTGAGTTGGATGCAGATTGAGTTGCAAGGCGCCTCAGAACGACGAGAAGTGGAGCGTAGAAGAAGAAAGAAGACGTACCAGTGCGAAATCTTGAGGTCGACATCGTCGTCAGAGAAGACCTTGGGGTTGAAGGTACCCTTGACAAGGTTTCCGTTGACGGAGTTGGCGTCGAGGCCGAGGTAGCCGGTGAAGGTATCGGTGGAAGGCATTGCTAGGACTTGAAGAGGAGCAGAGCGGAGGGTGGAGAGAAGAAGAAGGAAAGGCAGGATACGAGGGGGAGGCCGGTGGTTGGTTTTATAAGTTGGGAGCAGCTGAGTTTCATTATCGGCAGTAGCACGAACTTTATCTTCTCTTGCGCGTAGAACAGTGACAGAAGGGCTGTTCTTCTTCTGCGCAGATTGAGTGTTTATAAGAAGATAGAGAAGAAGAGAATGCTCAATTGAGTAGAATATAGCATAGATTATAACTAAATACAGAAGAAAGATATTGCAATTGCTGGTTTGGGTAGGTTGTTGTCTTGCCCGCATAAAACCTGTCTCCGGCAAATTCGTATTTCTGGCTTATCGGGGTCGGGGTCCTGCTTCATTCAGTGTCTGTTCAGTCGGCCGAGAGATTATTAGTAATGTGCTATGTTATCTTTATGTAATCACGATTAGTCAGTTAGCTGAGTCAATAATCTTAGTCATTATGCTTAGTCAGATATATGTCAGCATCATCTGATAAACTCAGCTCGGACAACTCGATTATCTCGATTCGATCCAGACTTCTCTCTCTTTCTTCAGCTCCGCACCGTTCTCATCAGCTCTCCAACACTCGAAATCAGCTACAGCGTATGTAATCTTGCTGTTTACAGTCTCTTTTTATTGATTGACTAATGATCGTAGATGTCAGATACTCTCCCGACTACAGAAAAGCCAGCGGTGACCGCCCCCCCAGCAACCGGCCCGGTGTCGGCCAAAGACCGCATAATCACGCACATGAACAAAGACCACGAGCTCTCTCTGCGCGACTACCTGACTTTCTACAAAGGCATTGTACCTTCGCGCAACGTGCAGCTCAAAGACATCACGCTCGACAAACTCACAATCTCCTACGAACTCATCCACAACCGCGGCATCGACGAGCTCGAGGCGGTGATTGACCTCACGCCGCCGATGAAGAGCATGGCCGAGGCGCGCGACGTGCTTGTCGGAATGGCGCTGCAGGCGTCCGAGGGACTCGGATACGCTACCGTCACGCCTGTGGATGCGTTCTTGCCGCCGACAGCGCGGTCGGTGCCAATCATCCTCTCCATCCTCGCGGGGATCTACTACGTCTTTGTGAACTCGGCCGCGCTCGACAACCCAAACTCGGTGCTGCGCCAGTACAAGCTGTATGACTACGAATTTGTGCCGACGTTGATCAAGGCGGGCGTGTATCTGGCGCTGATATACCACGTCGGCGAGGCGCTTGTTCTATTTATCTGGACGGGAGCGTATCGCGTGCCGTCGCTGAAGCGCATGGCGTGGGTGGTGTCGGGGTTTTTCGAGGGATGGCCTGCGCTTGCGCGGTTCCGGTCGCTGATGGAGGAGAAGGATAAGGCGAGTGCGAAGACGAAGGAGAACGAGCATAAGGCTGAGTAGGAGAGTCTTTGCTGTTAGTACAATAGTTTCATAATGTATGGTGTCGTATGGAGTAAATAGCTCACATGGTCGAGAGGCATCCTATCGCTTACCTTCACCGTTGTCAACCTGCGACGAAGAAACAGTTTGCAAGTTGGTTGGAGAGTTTGTAGATTGTAGAAGTATGTCATATATTTTTAAAATAGAAGTAAGATGCCATTGTAACAGTTCAACCACAGCACTCCGACTTTGCTTATCCTGCTGCAATATTTACTACAACTACACCAAAAATTCCATATTTTATTCATATCTGTGGTATTTACATTTACAAATACATTTACATTCACATTCACATCCACTATTGCACCTCTTCAACCTCACACCGTGTGCCGAGACGCCGAGCTGAGAAACAAACTCAACCAAAAGCTGTGCGGCGCACTCGACTTCGGACTCGGACTTATAGCTCGAAAGCCCCGGCCCGGCCAAGAAAGCACCTCAAACCTCACCGCCCTCGCGCTTCCTTAAACCTGCTCATCCCCCTCGCTGCTCGTCGCTCGACAACGCATCCTGTGCTCGGACAGAACATCGACCAGCCTGTCTGACCACTTCTCATCTCTTCCTCACCCTCCTCCACCCCTCTACGACGACGGACGACTTCCTCCAGCCGACCCGTCTGCCGGCAGCAGCCAGCGCCGGCCTGCAATTGCCGGCCATGGACCACTGCCGGCAGCAGACCATCAACAGCGGCCACCACGCCTCCCCGGGCATCAGGTACCCGCCGTACTATACCAACGACCGCGTCAAGGCGTTCATCAACCACTTCTTCGAGATGGACGACGACGTCAAGAAGGAGGAGGAGTTCCTAGACTGCTTCGCTGATAGCGGGTTTTACATCGTCGGCCTGCAGACCGTCGCGGGCAGAGAAGGTGTGCTCTCCTTACTTCCTCACTCGCTCTTCTCTCTTCTCTACTAACCTCCTCATCAGCAATCCGCAGACTCAGAGCCCGGCTCTGGCAGCGCGTATACTCCCGCCGCCACGAGATCGACGTCGTCTTCCCCTTCTCCGGCACTCCCTACCCGCACACCGACACCCCGCACCCCACGCCCGCCACCCCCGCGCCGGCCTCGTCGCCCACAAACCCGAGCGCGAGCCCGCTCAACACCACCAGCACCGGCGCGGCCTCGGACGAATTCGCAATCTTTGGCCGCATCCACTTCGTCATGTCGGACGAGCAGGCGTTCCACTTCATGCACCGGCACACCGACCTGCAGAGCTTCGTCACGCGCGCGCCCGAACCGGGGCGGCCGCCGACGCAGGCGGTCTTGCTCACGCTCGAGTGGGCGGCGAGAATGCTTATTTCGCTCACGGATATGCGCGTCATGTTTTATCAGATCTATCCGTGCACAGCTACTATCTTGGAAGACGATCAGGTGCCGGCGACGTTGACAGATCGGTCGAGTATGGCGAGTTTGAGTCCTGCGATTCCTACCGCTATTACTACGCACGATCAATACCCGAATTACTCCTCACAACCACCACAGCAACAACAGCAACAACAACAGCAGCAGCAACAACAACAACAACAGCCGCAGCAACAATACAACATTCGTAGCCATTCAAAGTCAAAGAGCATGGCGGACTGGGAAAACGAACTGAGAAAAGAATGCGAGACAACAGTGACGGTCGCCGACTTATTCAGAGAGTCGACCTCGCGGTGGTAACATCTAAAGAAAAAAGAAAGAATAAGCATATGCATGGGTCGGCATGGGGCAAAGGTGGGTAGGAATGATAACTGGTTAGGCAGAGGGAACTATATCGGAGGGAAAATAAAACGTTATAATATGTTACACTATATATACACCAATGCGTCTACTCCAACTTGCGTCTAGACTGCACCGCCTGTCTAAACTCATCCACATCCTCACTATTCTCGCCCCGACCCTTCTTCCCATCCGCGTTATCTATATCCTTCTGCTTATAAAAATGCGGCGACACCTCCGTCAACCACTGCGGTTTAATCGTCATCACGTTCCGCATAAACTCCTTACTCGTCAACACAAGCTCGTGGTACAGCACCCATTTCGGCCGATTCTTCGCCAGCACAGACGACGGATGGATGTACACCGTCTGCGACGTCTTCACCGTCTTGTAACTATCCCCGCTCTGCGAGAACCGCGCCGTGTTTACGAAAAACCCCGACGTGATTGCCATCTTGATGCCCTCGACCGCCGCCTCGTGCGTGCCCGCGCTCGACAGCTTGACGCCCACGCGCTCGCACAGCCGCGACAGTTGCTCGCGCACGTCGCGCGCCCGGTTCAGACTCTTGATCTGCACAAAGTTCTCGGCCGCCCACGCGGCAGAGTACTCGGTCTCGACCCACTGGTTGTAGATCTCGAGCAAGGTCAAGTGATCCCCGTCCGATTTCTTGAACGCCTCGCGCGCGGCGTCGGCAAGGTTCTTTTTATCCTTGGGCCGATAGAACAGCGCCGAGGCCTCGCCCAGCATCGCGATGATCGAAAGCACTTCCTCGACGCAGCCGTACTTGTCGCTCGCAATCACCGCCTTTGCAAACATCGGATCGGTCGGGAACTCGGCCATTTGCCGCCCGAGTTTTGTCAGTTCGCCGCGGTCGTTGAGCGCGCCGAGCGCGTACAGATGCTCGAGCGAGCGCGCGAGCGTGTCGGTGGGTGGCGGGTCCATAAAGTCAAAGTTGAGCAGGTCGGTGATGCCGAGCGACATCAGGAGCAAGACCACGCTCCCGAGATTCGTGCGCTGGATCTCGGGCGTCGTGCTGCGCGGCAGCTCGTTGAAGAACGCCCATTTCGTGTACAGTCTGAAGCATTTGCCTGCCTGCACGCGGCCGGCGCGGCCGGCGCGCTGGTCGGCTGACGCCTGCGAGCACTGCACGACGACGAGCGACTCCATCCCGCTGCGGGGATTGTACACGTTCTCCTTGACGTATCCGGGGTCGATTACGTACACGATCCCGTCGATCGTGATTGATGTCTCGGCGATATTTGTCGCCAGCACGACTTTGCGCGAGTTCTTGGGCGTGGGTTCGAAGATTTTGGATTGTTGGTCGGGAGGGAGGTTCGCGTAGATCGGACAGACTATCAGGTCTTTGATTCGGTTGCCGAGTTTTTGGCAGTAGTCCAGGATTGTTTCCTGCATTGTCTCAATCTCATCTTGTCCCTAGATAAGTGTTAGTGTTTGTAGATCAACAATTTGTAAGAAGCTTGCTACATACAGTCAAAAACACCAAGATGTCGCCCGGATTCTTCGACGTGTGGATCTGAAACACAGTATTAATAGCCGCCTGGATATAATTTGCCTCCGGCTGGGGCGTGTAGAAGATATCGACGTTGTAACGACGGCCCGGGATCTGGAAAATCGGCGCGTCGTCAAAGAACGCCGAGAACTTCTCAGAGTCCATCGTCGCCGACGAAATCAGCAGCCTCAGATCCTTCCGATACCGCGCGATATCCTTCAGCAGACCAAACAGGATATCGGTGTGCAGTGTGCGCTCGTGCGCCTCGTCGATCATCAGGGCAGAGTACCCCGCAAGCTCCGGGTCGGTGAGAAACTCGCGGAGCAGCATACCGTCGGTCATGTACTTGATTATAGTCCTGTCTGACGACTTGTCCTCGAACCGGATCGAGTAACCCACCTCGTTCCCGAGCTTGACGCCCATCTCGTCGGCAACGCGCTGCGCGACCGACATCGCAGCCACCCGGCGCGGCTGCGTGCAGCCGACTTTCTTGCCGCCTTTGGTGTAGCCCGCTTCGTGCAGGTACTGCGTCAGCTGCGTCGTCTTTCCCGACCCTGTCTCGCCGACGATGATCAAGATCTGATGGTCTTCAAACGCCTGCAGTAGCTCGTCGCGGTACTGATAGATCGGCAAGGACGCGCGGACCTGCTTCATATTGACCGCGCGCGTCTCTGCTTCTTTAAGTCGCGCGTTCAGCTCCTCCTGCTCCTTCGACACGCTCTTGCCTGCCTCGAGCACAAAGTCGACCCGGTGATCCGGATCGTCGACAAAGTCGTACGTCTGCTCGTCTTCCGCGGCAGCAGACGACCGCTTCTTTGTCTTTGCGAGCGCGCGCCGCGTCTGCTCTTCCTCCCAGTGTCCTTCGTCCGTCACCGGCTTGCGCTTACGGTCTGAAGCGGTCTCCGAGTACCGCTTGTACATTGTATCTTTCTTGCGCTTCATATCCAACTTTCCTTTTTCGGTGATGTAATCGTCCAGCATCTGGTATCCCTGATAACTCGTATCGATATCCATGCGCTCCTCCGCGATCCGCAGCAGCTCCTTGTTATACTCAATCTCCTCCAACTGCGCCTTCGAAAGCTGCACGGATTTCGCCAAAATCTCATCATCTTTCACCTGCGCGCGCAACTCCTCCAGCTTCTTCTGCTCCCGCGCTTTCAAGTACACTTCCCGAGACCGGACTCGCATCTCAGGCAACACCGCCTCGTCGAGCTCGGCGCGCGCGCGATCGGCCCCGCGGTCGCGGCGACTGTCGCGCTCATTCAGGCGCTTGGCTAGCTCGTCGCGCTCGCGGATGTCGCGGTCGCGGTCGTCGTTGTCGTCCGGCATGTGTGCTGCTGCTTCCAGTGTGGTCAGCTGCTGTTGATGTAATGAGTGGAGGGTAAAAGTCTGTAGGGTTAGGCGTTGAACAATTGCAGGCGCGATGAGCAGAATCCCCTGCACATTCGTCAAATGTTCTGCTTAGTTACTGCCATAACAAAGACAAAGCAACAGCAAATACACCACAACTATCATTTAGGTGTCTGTTCAACCCCGCGGCGCACCTGAAATTATTTTGGCTTCGTCGGTATAAATTCAACGCTGAAGAAATCATCATAGTGGCGTCCAGCCTGTTCTTATAAACCCCATCTGCTACGCCTGTTTCTTCTCAGCAGCTTCTTTGTTGCAGTGTCTGAGTCGCGTTGGTTGTTTCTGCTTTGCTGTGGTGCTTTTAACTGGTACTTCGCCTCCCCTCTGCTCATTGTTCCTGTTCGCGTGCGCTGACTTCTCGCCCTCTTCAACAAAGAACTGCATCCGAAATGGCCTACCGCCCCGCCTTCCGCGCCTTCTCGCGATCCCTCTCCTTCTTCCGACAACTCCCCTCCTCCTCATACTTCTCCTACTCCACCGCCGCGGCCGCCGAACTCCCCCTCGCGGCCTCCTCCCCAATCCAAATCCTGCGCACAAAAGCCGAGGTCCGACACTGGCGCGCAGCGCAGACGCTGGCCGGCAACTCCGTCGGCTTCGTGCCGACAATGGGCGCGTTGCACGAAGGCCACTTATCGCTTGTGCGGTCGAGTCTGCGGATGAACGACAAGACGCTCGTCTCGATCTTTGTCAACCCGTCGCAGTTCGCGCCGACCGAGGACCTGGCGTCGTATCCGCGGGATTTTGACCGCGACGTCGCGCTGCTGTCGGAGCTAGAGTACACGCCTGCGGAGACGCCGAAGCGGATAGCCGCGCCGGAGGCGAACGTGGACGAGAGCGTGCTGCGGACGACGACGAAAGTGGACGCGGTGTTTGCACCGAGCGTCGAGGAAATGTATCCGTCCGGGATCCCGCTTGCCGTGTCTGAGCAAACAGGCGCGTTCGTGACGGTCGAAGGACTCTCGTCCCAACTCGAGGGCGCGATCCGGCCGCAGTTTTTCCGCGGCGTGGCGACGGTGGTTACAAAGTTTTTGAATATCGTGCAGCCGGACCGCGTGTATTTCGGGCAAAAGGACGTGCAGCAGACTGTTGTCGTCAAGCGCATGGTCTCGGATCTGTGCTATGGATGCGCGGTGGTTGTTGTGCCTACTTCGCGCGCGGACAACGGGCTCGCGCTGAGTTCGCGGAACGCGTACCTGACCGATCAAGTTCGCGAGGACGCGGGCGCAATTTTCAAAGGTCTGCAGCGAGCAGTCGACGTCTACCGCACCGAGACCGACGCGGGGAAGATAATTGCGGCGGTGGTGGAGACGGTGGCGGAGAAGATCCCGGTGGAGGAGATTGAGTACGTGTGCATCAACGATCTCGAGACGCTCGAGGAGCTCGAGCGGGTGCATCCGCTCAAGGGGGCGATTCTGAGTCTGGCGGTGCGCGTGCCGAATTCGTTTGGGGGGAAGACAAGGTTGATTGACAATGTCATTTTGTAAAATTGTCTTGAAGTTGCTGCATTTATGGGTATGATACAGAAAAGGGGAACAGTCTATAATACAACAATACATATCTATACATCATCCTCTCTATACATCGTAGCCATATATCGTTCTCCTGCTCTACTTCGTCGACAGTTCTATCGTAACCGGTCCGTCGTTGACGAGCGACACCTGCATATACGCCCCAAAAACCCCAGGCTTCACCTTCCCTACCGACGCCTCGCCAAACTGTTTCTCCATCTGTGCCATCGTGTAGTCGTACATCTCCAGCGCCGCCTGTGCTGTCCTAAACGTCAGTACTTTCTCTAATCCCAAAAAGACATGTCAAGAACTTACGCCCCTCAGCTCTATGGAAACTAGGCTTATTCTTCTTCACAGACGCAAGCAGTGTGAACTGCGAAATACACAAAATCTCCCCGTCGATAGCAACCACGCTCTTATCCCACTGCTTGCTCAGCTGCGTCGACCCTTCCGCAGGCGTACTCGACGACCCTTCCACAGCAGCAGCGGGCGGCGACGGGAATATTCTCAACTTGGTGATTTGGCTAGCCATCTGCTCTGCATCTTTTTGCGTGTCGCCTGCTTCGACTCCGAGGAGTACTAGCAGACCTCTATTGATCCTACATGCATATGTTCGCGTCAGCTTCTGCGGTCGACAACAGATATTCAGAGGGGGAGGGGGGCGCACGAGGAGATCAGGGTGTCGTCGACGGAGACTGAGGCCGAGCGCACACGTTGCACGACTGCGCGCATTCTTGGCTCTGGGCTGCGAGTGGCGGGATGGAGGAGAGGAAGAGGGAGGTGGTGGTGCAGGTTGAGAACTACTTTGATACTCAATGAGATGGCGCCGCACCGATGATCTTGAATTTACTAATTACAACAACTCGACTATAAATACAAAACAACTTGTTATAAATACAAAACACAATAAAGAATCCACCAACACCAACAATGCTTGATATCATATCGATATTATACACCCCCAATCCTCCTCCTCTCCCCCGCCACCCTCTCCACAACCTCCTCCCTCCCCACCCCCCCACCCTTCGCGACCCTAACGCTCGAGATCGCGCCCATCCTCACAATCTTCAAAACCTCCTCGCCCACACACTCCGCCACCGCCTCCACCATCTCCGTCGCCTCCTCCACACTCAACACCCCTCCGCGCCCGGCCACCGACGCGCCAGACACCCGCACGCTGTCGCGGATCATCTCGACTAGTTTCCGCAGCGGCAGATGTGTCGGCTTCGCGGTGCTCTGGCTCGCGAGGTGGAGAATGACGTCGATCGCGCTGTTGGGCGCGCAGGATTTGCCTAGGAGGTTGAATCGGCGTTGTTCGGCGGGGGTTAGTAGTCTGCGTTGGGAGAGCGCGGTCGCGCGGTCGGCTTGTTTGGCTTTGATCCGGGCGAGGAGAGAGCTTTGTCGGTCTTTGATCAAGGTTGGGCCGGTGGTGCCGGGTGTTGAAGGCGGTGGGAGCGGGATGAATTTGGATTCGCCACGGAGTAGAAGCTGGACCTGACTCGCGTCCTTCTTGAGTACCTGCTGCCGCTGCCTAACCACCGACGACGGCGACGCCGACTCTGGAAGTTTCGCAGCCGGCACCGCGACGATTGTCTTGTCTTTCTCTGCGGATTGCAAAAACGCGGCGCAGAGCGAGATGAATGTCCTGTTGCGCGAGCGGAGAAAGTCGGGCGCCGTGAGTTCGCGCTTTGTGATTGTGGACGGGAAGTTGAGAATATAGTCCAGCCCTGTGGATTTCTTTGTCACCGCGTACGCGTCTTTGTACAGGCCCAGAATCTGTCTCAATTCCAGCAGCGAGAAGTTTCTAAGCACAATCAAAGTTAGCATCCACTCAACCAACCGACCAAACGAAAAAGTACAGCACACACCTCCGACAAGACCGCTCGACATCAGCCTTAACCTGCAAAAACGACGTCTGCACACCAACCACATCCCCAGAATACACCATAAACAGCACCGTATCCAACGCCGCGAAAATCAGCTTCACCCGCTCAACCTGCTTCTCGAGCTCCGATCCCTCTCCGCCCTCATCCTCATCCAACCCTTCAAATAGCCGCCGCTCATTCTTCATCTTGTCGAGCTGCGCTCCAGCTTTCGAAGGAGATGCGGAGACGGTACTGAAGAAATCCATCTGCTTGTGCGGTTTGAATGAGAAAGCAGTTAAATCCTTCCGCGCCTGCTTGCGCGCATACTCCTCCACAAACGCCGCCGGCGGCGCCTGCTGCCGTGCGCGTTTCCGAGGGGGTTGGTTTTCCTGCTGCTGGTGCTCATTTTTGATGGCGGCTGTTGTTGCTGTGGTTGATCTTGTTGCGCGAGGCATGGTTGTGGTGGGGTGGAGGTTGTGGTGGAGGGTGGAGATGTGCGCAGGGGGGGATATCGAGGATATTGTAGGAGACTCGGACGCGTGAATCAAAGCAAATCTCACAAACGCGATTCTGTAAGATAGATAGCACCGCAGCACGACTATGAAAACACCAACACTGTAGAACCAGAAATAACCCAGCGAGCACGAAGAAAAGAAAGAAAGAGACAGTCAAGAGCAAGGAGAAAGCGCGAGCCAATTCCACACACGCGCTGCTAATTAAACTCCTCGGGGGCGTTCTTTTTAACGCGTTTTAACGCGTCGCGCGTTGAAACTTTATAGTGGGTTAATTTTCTTACTTGATTGGGAAGCGTCCGTTTGTGTAGGGTAAGTGTGATTACATGAGATATTATGTAAGCGGCTAAGACGGTGGGATAGAAGGAAAGAGTGAGTAGCAGGTTTATTGTTATGATGGAGATGAGAGAGAAGAAGATTGTAAGAATAATATATGACTATTATCAGCAATCTATGCTGGACACCCAAACCAAACCACAGATAAATGAACAATCAGAACAACAAAAAGAAGAAATCATGAATGCTCCACTCCGCAAGGCCGATACCGACTCTAAAGATCTAGTAATACAAAAAAAAAGAATGACTGTACAAGATGAGAAATGAGAAATGAAGACAGAGAACCGAGTATTATTACAAAAAGTGAGGAAGATCGTATCGTGCGTGACATGAGGAAATATAGAAAATATAAGATCAGATGACGGGAGTCGAAGTACCGGATGAAGAGCGACTCAAAGACGGGGGACCAAAGTAATCGTTTCTAGCGTTGAGCGACAACATATTCGTCGTGATGATATTCGTACTTCCCATCCTCGCCATCTGCGCGCGCTTGCCATACTTCTTCTTCCCGTTCGCGTCGCGCGCCGCGAGCGAGGTGATACTCCCGTACCGTCTCGACGCGCTCGAGATCGAGCTCGGCGGGAGCGCGGGCTGGTCGAGCTCAGAGAAGATGCTGGGCGAGTGGGCGCCCAGCTTGCGGCGCTTTTCGGCGACGTAGATGCGCCGCTGGGAGATCTCGTCCTGGGAGATGTGGCCGAAGCCGTTGTGTCTGCGGAAACAGGATTGGATGAGCGAGGAGGCGTCGAGGAGTTGGCGGGGGATTGTTTGGACGACTTGGAAGATTTCCATTGGGTCGCGGACGGACTCGATCTGGGGTTCGCTGAGTTTGAGGATCGTGAGGGCGATTCTGAAGAAGATTTTGGAGTCCTCGCTTAGGGATAGTTAGCATGGATAGTTGAAAAAAGGAGGGAGAAGAAGACGTACTAGAAGAAACAGTCCCAGACACGGGCAACAGACTCAATAGGCAAGACACCAATAAAACCACTCATAAACCATGCGGCGGTACACAGTGTAATCGGCGGCAACCTGACAATCATATCATCATGCATATACCCCTCCAGTCCCGCACCAATCTTATTCCATACGATCGGCAGCGACTCCTTGACGCACATCATTAACACGCCCTGGTCGATATTCGCGCCTTCGAGGTTGATCTCGTGCACGCCGGGTAGGTAACGCTGGGTCATGATGACGAGCATCCAGAATGCTTTTTCTTCCTCCATCAGCAGCAGCAGTAACCCAGCCACAAAGTTCAGACTCTGGCAGTATCCTGTTTTCGGAACGTAGAGCGAGAACGCATACAGCACGCGCCTCAGAGACTGCACGATCGGCGTCTCTGGCACGGACGAGTTTCGTCGCGAGTTGCTGCTGCCGCTTTTGGTCGAGCCGGGTGTGGTCGCAGGGGAGCCGCCGGTAGTAGTGGGTTGCTGCTGGCTGTCGGTGTCGCGGTAGTGGATGTTGTCAGGAAACGTTCGGTGCAGATCGCGCTCGATGAGCTCAGAGTCGACGGGGGGCGACCCGAGTCCGCGCGTCCAGAGCCGTTCGTAGAGACCTGGGTTCTTCTTCAAATACTCGGGCCCCTTTGCGTACCAGAACCAGGCCGCGCCTCGCCAGTCGATCGGGATTCCCTTTCTGATGTATCTTTTCGTCTTTTTTGATTTTGGCGGGAACGCGAGCGGCACGCCGTCGTCGCCAATCTCTATCTTGAGGTCGCGGAGATAAGTCTCCCAGCGCCGGCGGCGATGGCGCATGTACTTTTCGTAGCCGGCGAACCACTCATCGTAGTCTGCGGCGGAGATGTACTGGGACTGTTTGCGGAAGCCGTAGACGTCTCTTGCATCGGCGGGGTTTGAGGACGAGGAAGTGGATGCGGACGAGTGGGCACGGGGCAGGTTTGGTTTGACGGAGGAGAACGAGCCCGGGGAGAACGCGGGATGCGAGTTGCGGTCGCGGGAGAAGTGGTGCTGGAAGCTGCTGGAGAGCTCGGAGAAGTCGTCGCCGCCGACAAAGAACCGCGGCGAGGACGGGCTGTTGGGGGACGAGAGGTCGGGAGCCGAGCGACGGGCGGCGGGGATGGCGTAGAACTGGGCGGCGGCGGAAGTAGCAGGCGGCGGCATGCCAATTCTGGGCTTGGAAAGAGACAAGAGCGAGAGCGGCTGCTTCTGCCGTTGCTGGAGGTCAGCAGCCGACGGCATGGGTTGCAGCGGGTGGGTTGTTGATGATGGTGAAGATGGAAAGATAGCAATAGGAACAAAAAACTACTATCAGCGGCTCGGTAAGCGAGCAGATAGCCAAAACGGGAAGGGCATTCCCGGCACGTGATGTCACGTGGTAATGTCACGTGTGCATTTTACTCCAGCAGTGATGTGAAGCTGAGACAGCAGGAGCACTGCAGCACGGAGAACAAGGACAGAGAGGAGCACAGAGGAGCAAGGAAGATGTCATACGAATCGATAATATTCATTGCACGAGAGGTGATGGTGTACCAGATCCCGCCATTGAAGACATCAAAGGGCTACCGGGCGAGCGAGTGGGATGTCGCGAAGCCGCTGTGGACGGGCCGGTTGAAGGTGGTGGAGAAGAGCGTGCCGGTGCGGGCGGAGGCGTACGATTCGTCCGAGCTGCGGTGCGAGCTGATGCTCGAGGACGGGAATACGGGGGAGCTGTTTGCGACGGCGGTGTATGGCGCGAACGGGAAGGGGGTGGAGCAGGTGGTGGACTCGAGTCGGTTTTTCGTGATCCGGGTGGTGGATGGGGAGAGACATGCGTATTTGGGGATGGGCTTTCAGGAGCGGAGCGAGTCGTTTGATTTTAATATCGCGCTACAGGATTACAAGAGGTGGGTGGTGGTGAGATGGAGGGAGGGTGTGGATGAGGATGCTAACGATGAGATATGGTATAGACACGCGACACCGGGAACAGGGCTGACAGAGGCAACAAATGCGAAGGAGCCGACGAAGGACTACTCGTTGAAGGCGGGCGAGACGATCACGGTGGAGATTGGGGTGAGTAGAGTGAGTCGAGAGCAGACATGTGAAGACACGGGCTGACGAGGATCTGATTAGAACAAGACGCGACGGAGAAAGGCGGGGAGTTCGAGCGGGAGTAGTAACAGCAGCGGTGCTCTGCCTTTCCTTCCACCGCCGCCGTCAGCAGCGCAAGTGAAGCAGCAGCAGAGTGAACAGGAGGAACAGGATGATTTTGGTGAATTTGTGTCGTGAAGAGAATAAGAAGAATGACAAGAATGACAAGAATGACAATAAGAAGAACAGCGCATCTAATAACAAGGAATAAAGTGTAGATGAATCGACGCCCAACAAACGACGAGCCCCAACGAGCAGCGACTGACTACTAACAACTAACAACTACCAAGACAGACCCGCCTCCAAGGGCTTCGTGGCTCGCGGCCTGTGTACATCGACTGTACGCAGACTGCGCGACTCCTTTGTTTCTGCTCTTCTTCTTCTTCTTCTTCTTCTTCTCATCGTCATCGTCATCGTCATCACCATCTCTTCAACATCATCTCCTCTTCACTCCTCCTCGTCGCATGGCCAGTGTGACTTGTTGGGCGCCCAGACTGGCAGCAAGGCGTGGCTATACGCTCTTCTGGGGTCCGTTCTCCTTCTTTAGTCCACGTAGTTCTCTGTACTTCTATCCCCATCCCGCCCCTCGACGATCGTGATGACGTAAGGCCCTCTGCTCTCTCTTCGGCTCAGACTTATTTCTTCTTTCCGGCCGCGCTCTTCTTTGCCCCGCCATCCGCTTATCTTGTTCTTGTTCTTATATATCTTCCTTCTTCTCCTTCTTCTCTACCTACTTCTCTTCTCTATTCTCTTTCTATTCTCTTTCTATTCTCTTCTCTATTCTCTTTCTATTCTCTTCTCTACTCTCACCTCTACTTTCATCTCATAACTACTACTCTCACCTCAACTCTCTCCAATGGCCCCCATCTTCGTCCCCGCTGACCCTCACCACCCTCCCATCTCCCGCTCCTCGCCCCCCTACACCTTCGCCATCGGCCCCGCCGAGAAACCCGGCGAGACCCCAATCCGCCGCTCCGTCAAGGCCTCTCCCGCCGGCGAGCCCCTCATCACCCGTCCCGCTCCCGACGTCGCCACCAACTGGGATCTCGTCCAGTTCGTCGCCAAGCGCTACAACGACAAGCCATGTCTCGGCTCTCGCAAGGTCATCAAGATTCACGAGGAGACAAAGATTATCAAAAAAGTCGTCGACGGAAAGGAGCAGTCCATCCCCAAGAAGTGGAACTACTTTGAGCTCTCCCCGTACTCTTACATCTCGTACGCCGAACTCGAACAAAACGTCCGCGTCTACGGTTCAGGACTCAAATCCCTTGACGTCTCCTTGTTAGAGGTTTACGGCTCGACCAGGTGTGTATTTTCGTATTTCCTTATTCTTTCCTTATCCCTATCTCTCCTGCCTCCTGTCTCTTGTCTCCTGTTTCCATAAAACCGTCATTTGCTGACCTCCTCTCCTCTAGCGCCGACTGGCTCACCATCGCCCTCGCCGCCGGCTCTCAGTCCATCCCCATCGCCACCGCCTACGACACCCTCGGCGAGGATGGTCTCACCCACTCCCTCAAGGAAACCGAGGCCTCCGCCGTCTTCACCGAGCCCACCCTCATCAAGTCCCTAATACGCCCTCTCTCGCAGACTCCCGACCTCAAGTACGTCATCTACCGCGACGAGCCCGCGCCAAAGCCTGAGGACGTGGCCGCTTTCAAGGAAGCCCATCCCTCCATCGCCTTAATATCCTTCTCTGAACTCCACCAGAAAGGTCTCGACGCAAACCTCCCGCCCACCCCGCCCTCGCCGGAAGACATCTGCTGTATCATGTACACCTCGGGTTCGACCGGAACCCCCAAGGGCGTCGTCCTCACCCAGGAAAACGTCGTTGCCGCGATCGCCGGTGTCGATGGCGCCGTCGAGGGCGCCGTCAACGAGCACGACTACCTGCTCACCTACCTGCCGCTGGCCCACATCCTCGAGTTTGTCTTTGAGCAGGCCTGTCTCTTCTGGGGCGGCACCCTCGGCTACGGCACCGTCAAGACCATCTCCGACGTCTCCATGCGCAATTGCAAGGGCGACATCACCGAGTTCAGACCGACCGTCATGGTCGGCGTGCCTGCCGTCTGGGAAACCGTCCGCAAGGGCATCTACGCCAAGATCAGCGCCTCCGGCCCCGCCGTCTCCAGCATCTTCTGGGCTGCCTACCACGCCAAGGGCTTCATGAGCCACTACCGCATTCCGGGAACTGGAATCATCGACCACGCCATCTTCAAGAAGGTCAAGGAGGCCACCGGTGGCCGTCTGCGCATCATCATGAACGGCGGTGCCGCTATCTCAAAGGAGACGCAGACCTTCTTGGGCTCCGTCGTGTGCGCCATGATCCACGGCTACGGTCTCACCGAGACCTCCGCCAACGGCGCGCTCATGTCGCCTCACCAGATCACCGTCGGCACCGTCGGCGCGCCCACCGTCTCCATCGAAGTCAAGCTCGTGGACGTGCCCGAGACCGGCTACCTGTCCACCAACAGCCCCCCTCAGGGTGAGGTCTGGATCCGCGGCGGGCCCGTGTCAAAGTGCTACTATCGCAACGAGAAGGAGACCGCGGAGTCGTACGAGGATGGTTGGTTCAAGACCGGCGATATTGGTGAATGGGCGCCGAACGGCCACCTGCGCATCATCGACCGCAAGAAGAACCTGGTGAAGACGTTGAACGGCGAGTACGTCGCGCTCGAGAAGCTCGAGAGCGTGTACCGAACATGCAGCGTTGTGGGAAACATCTGCGTGTACGCCGACGCCGACCACGTCAAGCCGATCGCGATCATCATGCCCGCGGAGCCTGCGTTCCTCAAGTTTGTCAAGGACAAGGGTCTTGGAGATAAGGAGCTCGGCCACCTCGTGCACGACAAGGCCGTGCAGAAGGCGGTTCTTGATATGCTCCTTGACGCGGGCAAGAAGGGCGGATTGCACGGCAGCGAGATGATTTGCGGCGTCGTGATCACGGACGAGGAGTGGACGCCGCAGAACGGGTTCTTGACTGCTGCGCAGAAGCTCCAGCGCAAGAAGATCATGGAGGCGAACAAGAAGGGCGTCCAGAAGGTTTACAAGGCCAGCTCGTAGACTTCTAGTAGAGAGAAGGTGATGGTGTGAAGTCGGTCGTTGAGTGCGAATTAGGTGAAATAAGTGTTGTTTTTTGAGTGATTTTGTTTGATGTGTTTTGACCCTTCTCTCTTGTCTTTTTGTCTGATGTTTTGAATTGGTCGACATACATCTGTCGATCCTTCGTTGTTGTGATTCTTTGCTTCCACTTTCTTTTTGTCGTCCAGTCTACTGTTTTTGTGTTTGTATGTATGGGTCGTGTCTTTATGCGGTGTTTCTCTTGCATTATGTAACAATAATAATAATCCTCCTCTCATCCTTCTTACTCTCCTAAGCTTCTCTTCTACGAGAAAGAAAATGCACCTCGCATTTAAACTTCAAATCCGAACCCGAGCCCGCACGTCACCGCCGCCCCGCTCTGCGTCCGACTCGAGCTCATTAGCTTGCTTTCAGAACAAGGCCCACCGCTCGGACCGAATGCGAGGCAGTTTGCGGCCTCTTTTCTCGTTTGAGGACAGCGTTGGCGAGATAAGGACGGAAACGGGTGGGTTGATTGTGTTTTGATGCGAGGAGATGGGAGGGAGTGGTCTTGCGCTCGGGGTAGAAATAGCTTGCTCCTCCTCCTCCTCCTCCCTCTCTATACGACTATAGACAGACAATGGCAGCATCCTACGACTTCTCCAACAAAGTAATCCTCATCACCGGAGCCACCGGCGGCATCGGCCAAGCCACCGCTCTCGCCTTCGCCAAAGCCCACGCAAAAGCCATCGTCCTCGCAGACCTCCCCTCCGCCTCCGCCTCCGCCTCCACCCTCGTCTCGGCAATCACCGCCGTCTCACCTTCGACCTCTGCAACATTCTACGCGCTCGACGTGACGGCCGGCGACCAAGTCGCCGCGTGCGTGCATGCGACTGTCGCGCGCTTCGGATCGCTCGACGTCGCGTTTAATAACGCGGGCGTGCTCAGTAAGACTGCGTCGCTGATCGATACCCCGGACGAGGAATACGACCGCACGCTCGGTGTTGACCTTAAAGGCGTCTTCCTCGGCCTCAAGCACGAGATCCGCCAGATGCTCGCACAGGACCCTCAGGGAGGCGTCATTGTAAACTCAGCTTCCATCGCGGGAATTCTGGGAGGCCCGATGATTGCGCCCTACGTGGCAGCAAAACACGGCGTAATCGGCCTCACCAAGACCGCGGCACTCGAGTACGCCGCGCAGGGCGTGCGCGTGAACGCGATCGCGCCGTCGGCGGTCGCGACGGAGATGATTCAGCATTGGCTGCAGGACCCCGCGCAGCGCGAGTACATCCTGGGCGGGATCCCGGTGAAGCGCGCGGCGACGGTCGAGGAGATTGCGAATTCGGTGCTGTATTTGTGTTCGGACGCGGCTGGGTTTGTGAATGGAGCTACGTTGGTGTTGGATGCGGGGCAGACTGTGCAGTAGATGTAGATGTGTTATAGTTTCATAGAGGGTGTATTTATTGCTTGTATAATTGCTTATTTACTCGTTTTATTAACCACAATGCTGTACTTTAACTATCAAAAAAAAAACCGATCCAGAACATAGAAGACATAAATTACAGAGCAAGGACGGGAAGCGGCACCTCAGCAACACCGTACTGATCGACCTCCTCGACCGTCTCGGCCGGCTTCGCCGCCGGCAGCGCGAATCCCTCAAAGAACTTGGCGACGTCCTCGATACCCTCGAGGCCGAGGGGCGCGACGTGCGACACGTATCCGTCCGGACGCACGACGATGAGCGCGCCAACCTTCGGGTCGACGCCGTACTTTTCGTAGGCGTGGCCGTGGCCGTGGTGGTGCGACTGGTCGTCGGTGTAGATCTTCCAGTAGTCCTCGCGCAGGAACTTGTCCTTGGGGTGGAACGCGGCCGGGAAGTCTTCCCACTCGACGTCCACGCGCGGGCTGGCGTGGATAGTGAGGACCTCGATGATAGAGTCGATCTTGGCGCCGGCGGGCGTGTATTTCTTGATAAACGACTTGTCGGACTCGAGGTACGCGCCCAGCTCCTGCAGCTTCGCAGTCAGCTCGGGGCTCTTCTTGATGTCGCCGGCAAAGTTGAGGATGCGGAAGCGGCCGTCGGAAGGCATGACGTCGTTGATGTAGTGCGGCGTGGCCTCGGACTGGCTGACGACCTGGGCAGAGTCGAAGCGCATGCCGATCGTGGTCTTGGACGCGAGCGGGTTGATGTACTTCAGGTCGCCGAACTGGTCCTTCTGCGCGTACTTCTCGGACTTGGCTTCGAGGCACGAGGGGTTGTAGTCGATGATGCAGCCGCTGGCAAACGCCTTGCCCATCTCAAACACCTTGCGGAACTCCTCGAGCGACACGCCGTCGTCGTTCTGGCCGGGCAGATGGGGCTTGCCCGAAAACAGGCGCGAGAGCTTGTGGTCAAAGTTGATGAGGTCGTACGCGTTCTGGCGACGCTCGTCCTCGTACGTAGCCAAAATCTTCTGGTCCGCGAGGCCCTTGCAGACCCACGCGAGCTTCCAGCCGAGATTGTAGGTGTCCATCATCGACGTGTTCATGCCCTGGCCGGCCTTGGGCGAGTGGGTGTGGCACGCGTCGCCGGAGATGAAGACGCGGTTGTGCTTGTGCCACGAAGGCGAGACGCGCTGGCCGATCTGGTAGGCCGTGTACCATCTGATGTCGCGGACGTCGATCGTGTACGGCGCAAAGATCTTTTGCGCAGCGCCGAGGATGAACTCGGGCGTGATCTGGGAGCGGTCGACGCGGCCCTTGGTGGTGGCCTCGGTGCCGGCCTCTTTCTCAGACTCGGTCTTGGTGTTGGGGTCGCGCGGGGTTTCCTGGAGCTGGATGTAGAAGCGAACGACGCCTTGCTCGCGCGGGATGACCATGATACTGCCGTTCTCGGCCGAGTGAATGGCGCAGCGGTGGCGGATGTCGGGGAAGTTTGTGAGCGGGACGGCGTCGAGCACGCCCCAGACGTAGTCGGTAGACTCGCCCTCCATCTCGATCCCGAGCTGCTTGCGGACCCAGGAGTGCGCGCCGTCGCAGCCGACGACGTACTTTGCGTGCACGAGCTCGACGTCGGACGCGGCAGGGTCGACGCTGTCGTAGTACTTCTCCTGGTCGCCCTGGAACTGGCGGAAGAGGCCGTTCGCGATCTTGCCGCCGTACTGGTCCGGCATGGCCTCTTCCTCTGCAAGCTTCTTGAGCACGACCGAGACGGGGTAGGCCTCTGGGTCGTCGACCTTGGCCTCGTCGATGTCGATGGAGAGCGGGAGGATGCCGCGCTCGATCTTGACCTTGCCCTGCGAAGACTTTTCGATGGTGTCGATGAAGTGCGACTCGATGCGGCCCTGGTGCAGGACGCACTGCTGGAAGCGGGAGATGCCCTTGACGGTATCGGGGATGCGGGCGGAGCGGAAGAGGCTTCCTTTTCCGTCGGGTTCCCAGAAGCAGACCTCTGTATTCGTGTTAGCAGACAATAGAGAGACAAGAGACAAGATGAAGAAAAGAAGGCTCACCCTGCATGTGATTGGACTCATTCCAGGGACCGTCGATGCCGAACGAGCGGAAGACCTCGAGGGTGCGGCACTCGAGACCGTCGGCCTGGCCGGCAAAGATCTTGTCGGTGCGCTTGTCGATGATGCGGCAGGAGACGCCGGTGCGGGCGAGCCAGGTGGCGGTCATGAGGCCGGCGGGACCGGCGCCGATGATGAGGACGTCTACGTTTGATTCTTTTCCGACCATTGTGTAGAGAGAGAGTGTGAGTGAGTAGTGCGGAGAAGTGCGGAGAGGAGGAGAGGAGGGAAGAGGAAGAGAAGAGAGTCTGTATATAAGCACTGGCCGAGCGAGTTTGTGGAGAAGTCGAGCTGCCGCGCTGGACCAGACGCGCGATGGGGGGAGGAGGGGCAGTCCGAATACGGCAGGAAATCAATAGGCGGCCAGCGCCCGAGCATCCTCGCTGCCGCAGCCTGAATAAGGCGGCCGTCAGCCTGAGTCAATGCGGGGAAGGGTTAGGGCCGGTACCCCACGTAACCCGCCGGCTTCGGCGCGGAGTCTCGGAAGCGGATAATCAAGTCAGGCGAGGATTTGTGGGAGGGGAGGAGTTATAGAAAGGGTGCTGCCTCCACATCTGGTGTCTCCACAGTCCTGACATATCTCATATTCATACATCTCTCATCTCATAAGTTCATCACCACCATGCCGGAATACAAACCCGTCCCGCTGCCACCGCTCAGAGACCTCAACGATGACAACATCACCGAAAACACAATCATCGTCAACAACCAGTCGCCCTCCCCCCGTCTGCGCTACGTGTTTGCCCGACTAGTCACCCACCTCCACGACTTTGCCCGCGAGACCCGGCTCTCGTCCGACGAGTGGATGGCCGCGATCGAGTTCCTGACCGCCGTCGGCCAGATCTGCTCCGAGACCCGCCAGGAGTTCATCCTGCTGTCGGACGTCATGGGCCTGTCGTGCCTCGTCGACGTCATGAACCACCCCAAGCCCGCCGGCGCGACCTCCGGCACCGTCCTCGGCCCGTTCCACACGCACGACGCGCTCGAGTTCAGTCAGGGCGAGTCCATCTGCTCGGAAGGCAAGGGCGAGCCCGCCCTGGTCTCGATCACGATCAAGGACACCGCCGGCCGGCCGATCGAGGGCGTCGCCGTCGACATCTGGGAGACCGACGAGACCGGACACTACGATACCCAGTACGCCGACCGCGAGGGCCCGGACTGCCGCGGTATCCTAAAGTCGAACGAGAAGGGCGAGATTGTGTTCAAGGCGATCAGACCTGTTCCGTACCCGATCCCGCACGACGGCCCGGTCGGCAAGCTGCTTGAGAAGCTCGGCCGTCATCCGTACAGACCTTCGCACATGCACTTCAAGTTCGACAAGCCCGGCTACGACGAGCTCGTGACGTCGCTGTACTTGCGCGGCGACCCCTACGAGACCACTGATGCTGTGTTTGGCGTCAAGTCGTCGCTTATTCTCGACTTGAAGAAGATCGAGGACGCCGAGCTTGCAAAGACGCACGACTTGAAGGTCGATGATTATCTGATTACGTATGACTTTGTGCTGGTCACAGACGAGGAGGCGAAGACGCTCAAGATCAAGAATGCGGAGGAGGCGTTGAAGAAGCTTGGAGTTACTGCTCTGGTTGTCGAGGGATTGCCGATCGATGCGCTGGACTAGTCGATTGTTTAGTAGCTACAATATATCATTGTTTCATTACCTCTTACAATTCCGCTCTGTTGTAAACAAGTACAATTCCGTCATAATATAAATATCTACCAATTGCAGTCAGAAGAACAGAAAAACATCAGCAGAACTGATTGCAATAGACTCTCGCTGAGTGGCCAGCTCTGTTCTCCCGTTCGAGCAATTGCGGGGCACCCGGCCGCGCGGAATCTCAGTTAACGCGATTAAATTCATTCATTTTTCCCCAATTTTTTATTTTCTTCCCCGCCGCCATTGTTTACTTTCGGTTCGGTTGCCAATCGGCAGCTCAGCTGCGCAATTGGCTGCTTCCACTTCTTCCTCTTCGGTCTTTGCCCTCGTCTCCTCTCCGCCCGGCTGTCCGGCTTTGTTGACTTTGGCTCCGTCGGTCGGCTTTGGCTGCTTTCGTGGGTGTTTCGTCTCGTCATCGTTCAGTCGCTCGGCTGCTCTGCTACCGATACCGATACCGATACCGATACCGAGTTCCGAACTGCGGTAAGCATCGCTCTGTATTCGTAGTTTCCCTCTTTTGATAGTCGATAATTGAATCGACAAGGCATCTGTTAGTACATGCTGACGTCTACGCTGACATCTGCACCACCAGTCATTCACTCACTGTTCACCCAATCACCATCTCCCATGTTACTTACATAATCTCTGACGCATCTTCCGAGCCCGCGATAAGACGAAGAACCAAGACGAAGCCATCCTCTTCTATCCGCTTCGCCCTCGATAACCACCATCTTCCTCTACATCATCATCGAATAGATAACAATGCCTTCTTACAAAGGATCCTGTGCTTGCGGCGCCGTCAAGATCGAGGCCGAGATCGACGACCCGACGTCTGTCTTTATCTGCCACTGCAACGCGTGCAAGATTAGGTGCGTCTCGTCTCTTATCGTTTATAGATTATTCATCTCGCTGACTCTTCTCTCTTCATCAGACACGGCCCCTTCAACTCTGTGATTGTCATCCCCGAGGACAAGTACAAGATCGTCGAGGGCAAGGACAACCTCTCCGTCTGGGCCTACACCGCCGACTCCGGCAACCCGCTGCCCAAGTCCTTCTGCAAGACCTGCGGTGTCGCACTCTTCGCCACCGCCGTCCCGCTCCCGGGCATGATCATCGCCACCGCGCCCACCTTCACCGAGGCCTGGAACTCGGGTGAGCTCCGTCCGTCGGCCCAGGCTGATGTCGCGCAGAAGCTGTCCTGGATTGACACTCTTGCTGAGTTGAAGGCCATGTAGGTGTACAGTGTGTGCACACTTTAGGTTACGTACGAAGCTTTACGCGGAAGTTAAGTTCTGAGCCGTATGCTCGTCACGCAGCTAGGCTCGTACTGGAATTCCCTCGCGCGATTTGCCTTGCTGTATCTCAGTTTCTTATCTTTCTTTATATCCTCATATTATAGACAATAGAATTAATTACACTACTCTTAAAAACCACAACAATATAGAAACATACAGACAACATTTCATCATCTCCACGGCTAAGACCTGTCGCCGTCTCTATTCTTTGGAACATTAAACCTTAACCTAGTAATCACTTGATTTATTTTCGGATCAAGCAAAAACAAAAGAAAAAAAAATATCTATTCTGGGTCCGCAGCTGAAAATTGCCTCGCTGCTCTGCTCTGATATCGCTCGATAGCAGCTGTTGTTGTTTTTGTTTGTTGTTGTTCTTCTTCTTCTTCTACTACTACGCTTCTCTTATTCTCCTCTTCTTCTTGTCTTCTTGGTGGTCTCGTGCCTATCCTAGACTGTGTGATCCGATCTGCATCACCATGCGCCCCCCCCATCCCATCATCGCCGCCTACATCCTCGCCGGCGCAGTCGCAAGCTACCTCCTCCTCTCCTTCATCGTCCCCTCCTTCTCCTCCCACATCGTCCCCCACAGTCTACAATGGGACCAGCCAGAGTCCAAAGACACGAACCTTGGTGGCGCGGCGATCACTCCCGCGCCCGCCCCAGCTATCCCCTCGCCTTCCCCTTCCCCTTCCTCGGCACCCACACCTCCTGCGCCGCTCACGCTTGAGGAGATCCAGGAAAAGGAAAGTCACCTGCTGGACTCGATCAAGGGTATGGCGCGCGACGTGCTCGAGCCAAAGGGATCAAAGATCGTCCTTCTGAGCGCGTCGGATGGGCATGGGCATAACAACGCGATCGCGAACCTGTTTGAGCGCGCGACTTCGAATCGGCTGCAGTACTGCGCTTTTCATGGTGTGTTTCTTTCTCATCTACTTTTTTTATGCTACTTTTCTCCACAGTAGCTAACACTCAACAGACTACGTCTACCAATACATCGATCTCTCGAGATACGAAGCCGACGGCCGCAGCGCGGTATGGCACAAAATCCCCGCCATCAAAGACACGTTCGACCTCCACCCTGACGCCGAATGGATCTGGTGGCTGGACATGGACGCCATCATCATGACGCCCACGCTCGACCTCGCCAGTCTGGTCCTGAACCCGGACGTGCTCGCGCGCCGCATCACATACGGCGAAGACATCAACGACACAAACGGCAAGCCGACCGGCGTGCGCGTCAACTC
This sequence comes from Myxozyma melibiosi, assembly GCF_037950935.1. Classification (NCBI taxonomy): domain Eukaryota; kingdom Fungi; phylum Ascomycota; class Lipomycetes; order Lipomycetales; family Lipomycetaceae; genus Myxozyma; species Myxozyma melibiosi. Next base: position 449,269 of record NW_027042916.1, on the reverse strand, counting down.
CACCCTCGACGTATCTGACGTTGATCTCGTGGTCGCGCAGGACTTTAGCTTGAACGCAGGCTCGTTCTTCCTGCGCCGGTCAGACTTCACGTTCGACCTGCTCGACAAATGGCTCGACCGCGCGAACCCCGAGTTCAATCAAAACAACGAGCAGGACGCGCTTAATAGGCTCATCGTCCAGAACGAAGACATCCGCAGCCACGTCGGGTTCGTCGATCTCCGGCTGATCAACGCGTTTGGGGTTGGCGGCAGGGATATGGGCTGGTACCCGGGCGATTTGGTGGTGCATTTTGCGGGGTGCTGGGTGCATAAGGAGTGTAGCAAGCGGTTTGAAAAGTTGTGGCCGCAGCGGCATACTTTTGATCGCGATTTTTGATTAAGATAGACTGAGAGTATATAGATAGGATTGGTCTTCCTCGTTTATGTTTTTTTGACTATTTCATGTGCTTTTTGCGTATCATCTCATTTTGGTTATTTCAGTATACAATGCATATCTACACAAGTATCAAAGACCTGGCGATGACGTCGTGGCAGATGACGTAACCTCTGCAGAAGGTGGCATCAACTACGCCCCTCTTTCCACTCCATATCAAGAGTCTGATCCAGAGCAGAGGCAATCGAGGTGTAGAGCTCGTTTGTTTTAGGAGACTGTTTCATGAGAGGTGTCTGAAGAGAAGGTCTGGTCTGGTTCATGACTCGAAACGGATACTTTCGTCAGCAACCACCTCACCGACGTACATCAAAATTCCCCTCACCCACCCTTCCAACCCCTTCAAGCAAGTACAAAACCTCCATTCGTCACCCACTCCAAAACCAGAAACCCAGCTCTGAACAAACTCGAACCAGCTCTGCAAAACTCGGAGACCAGAACCGGCGCAAATCGCCGCCTGCACGGATCAGGATGTGGGGTACCTTTAGCCTGTCCCGATCTGGCAATTCCAAAACTGAAAAACTCCCACCGCCCCGCGAGGTCAGAGGTGATGATTGCCTGTCTCAGAGCGCAGATTGAACCCCTCCGGCGCCATTCGCTGGCTATAAATGCGCGCGTGCCTGTCCTTTCTCTTATTTTTCTGTTCTGTGTAGACTTCTATTACTCTGCTTACTATCTTATATTCACTTTCTGCTCTACTCTATTCACAATGACTAAATACGACGGAACTTGCGACTGCGGCAACGTCAAGGTCACGGCCGAGATCGCGGATCCTACCAGCGGCATCATCTGCCACTGCGGCGAGTGCAAGATCAGGTATCCCCCTCCCTCTCTCCCTCCCTCCCTCCCTCCTCTCAACATCTCTCTAACACTGCACAGATACGGCCCCTACAACGTCGTCTTCGCCGTCCCCGAAAACGACTACAAAGTCGTCTCCGGCGCCGACTCCCTCAAGACCTGGTCCTACACCGGCGCCTCCGGCAACCCCGTCCCCTGCAGCTTCTGCAGCAACTGCGGCGTCAACCTCTTCCGCAAGGAAGCCACCCTTCCCGGGCTCACCGTCGTCATTGCTTCGACCCTGGTTAAGGGGTGGGAAAGTGGTGAGCTTAGACCTACGCAGTCTTTGCTTACGCATAGAGCTTTGCCCTGGATTTCGGAGGTTGGTACTTTCAAGCAGTTGTAAGTGCATACTGCATGAAGCAGCTGTGATTGCCTAGATTATCAATGCTCTGGCTCTTGCCTCAAAATGTACTTTCAAAATATACTTCAAAAATACACATCAAAAACACACTAAAACACCACCGGCATCTTAAAACTGCTAATCAGATTGATATAAAACCGCGTCCCCTCCGCCGACGCATCCCGACACAGCTGGCCCGACCTCTCCGCCGCCTCGAGCTCCTCCTGCGCAACCATCACGCTCCATCCAAACCGCTGATTCACGTCCTGCGTCGTCACCCCGATCTGCGCCGTATGCTCCTCGCCCATCTGCCGCATCCACTCCAGCAGCATCCGCTTCACCTTGCTCTCGGTGTAATACGCCTCCTGCACCACAATCACGCCCGACCGGAACTTGCGCATCCGGAACGGCAGCTTCAGCCGCTCGAACCCGGAACACGCCTTGTAGAAATCCTTGGGCGAGATAAGCGAAATGCCCCGCGCTCGGTTGTACAGCGCGTACAGATCCACAAGCGTCACGATCCCGCCTTCCCGCACTAGCACCCCGTTATCCAGAAACTCTGCCACCTGCCGCGCAAGCTCGTCGTAAAACGTCTCGTCCTGCGACCCCGCCATCTCCCGCACCACCACCGGCGACGACAGCGACAGCGCAGTCGACGACTCCAGCAGCGCCTTCCGTGCTTCTGGCGACACGCCCGGCGCGCTCGACAGCCGCCGCGCAAGCGACTCGGCCAGCGCGACCATTTCCTGCGCTTTGCTCATCAGCGTGTTGAGGTCGCTTAGCGAGTCCATCAGTTCGCTCGTGTGGTGCCGCTGCTTTGCGTTCATCGTTTCGAGACCGTGGATTCCTAGGCGTGGAATGTGATGGTGCTGGACATGGGTTTCGTGTGCTCCGTCGTTGTCTAGGTGATGATGGTGTGTATCGTCGTCCTCGGCGTCCGGCAGATGCGACGCCAGATGCGGATGGTGACGATGGTGCTGCTCCCACGCGCGCTCCCGAATAACAACCTTCAACTTCTCCAAAAACGTCTTCTCCCCTCCGGTTCTAAAACTAATCTTCACAAACGTAATCTCCTCATCACTCCCCACCCCCGGCGTCGGCGACCGCGAAAACGCAGTAATATCCTCCTTCAGCGTGCCGTGGTTCGCCAGCGCCGGCGGCAGATTCCGCGACACCAGGTCCGCGCCACAGATCTCGCACTGCACCAGCGACGGATGATTCACAAACGTGCACCGCGGACACGGGAACCCAGTGTCGATCTCGACCTCGCCTGCGCGCTGCACGGGCGGCGTGCTCCCGCGCTGCTGCTGGCGCTCCATGAAGTCGATCTTGGCGGCCGCCAGCACGGCGGCCGCGGGACTGATCCCGCATGTCAGACAAGGTGGCGGGGTTTTGTCCAGGTCGGCGAACTTGATTGCGTTTGAAAACGAGCAGATCGGACAGATCCAGCTCGCGTTCGCGTTCGCATCCGGCGCGCCGCTGGCGGTTGTCGCTGATACTGGGCTCGGGGCGGGTAGTGTCTGCGAGCCATTCTCCGCTGCTGATAGAGTTGATAAACGCAGTGCCTGGGGAACCAAAAACAGCGAAATCTTGGGCGACGAGCGTAAGAGGCCGGGCGAGAACTGGATCCGCGTCACGCGCGCGAGATCAACGGCGACCGAATGATTCACCGGTTTCGAGTTGTCGACGTAGCATGCGCGGTGTGTGGTCAAATACAATCTTCCGTTTTGAAAAGCGTCTACCTTGTATCGTCTATGCCCACTCGTCAGCAATTTCTCCACACCTCCAACTCATTATAATAAAGAACGCAACATACCCTTCATAAAGCCCCACCCCGTCTTGAACTAAGATCACCACCTCATTTGGAAGAAGATACGGACGTCTGGCAGAGGTCAAATCAATCGGTGTCCAAAACCGCATCCAAAAACCTTCTCAGACAGTCGCTGCGTCGTATGTTTTTCTTCTCTCTCTCTGCTTTCTGCTGTCGTGTCTCGAGAAGAAAGGAAAAGAACAGAGCGATGGAGTTGGGATCAATTCCGCCGCAGCGTGGAGAAGAGTGTCACGTGTATTTGTTACTCAGCTGTAGCGTAGATGTTAGGTAATCTCACGAGGTCTAGATAAGATTAGACCTTGCGATATAGCTGATGTCTGTTCAAATATCAGATACACCTGCTACACGCAAGACCGAGCGAAAGGGGGCGACGACGACATTCTTTACTCTTCTGTGATCTATGTGGATACAGCAAAGAGAGTCGACTGTATATCATCATCCACTCTCAACTCTGAAGACGGTTCGGGGACGACGACGACGTCGGGATGCGCTTCTGGACTTCAATCGATCTGACGGCGGCGCATCGACCCGTGCTGTATGACGACGAGACAGATATCTTGGTGCAGGACGCGGTTGGTATATACGAAGGGTGCGTTTTTTAAGTTATTATTTTGGAGGTTATTGAGTGTGAACGTGGTTGCTGATACGAGACGACTGCAGACGCACGCGATTACCTGACTATCAGAGCGGACGGATATACCTGACATCCCACCGGATTTGCTACGTCGACAATGCGTCTCCACTCCTACGCTCTGTTGCAATCAACCTCCCAGACATCAAAGCAGCGCAGTACAGCGTCCGGTTCCTCAAGTCCTCGCCCAAAATCACGATAGAATTCGCAGACAAATCATCCTCCACTTCCACCTCACCCGTCTACCCTTCTTCCGCCTCGTCAACACCCAATGCCTCCTCTGCCTCTCTTCCAGCACCATCAGCAGCAGCCTCGGCTTCTAATCTCTCGCTGGTCTCCAGTGTCTCGTGGGTCTGTCCCATCTGCTCGTTCTCCAACCCCTTCTCCTCAAACTACAGACCCGACATCTCACCCATCCCCGCCTGCGCAACCTGCGGCGTCAAACCCCCCGAGTCCGTGATAAAAGACGCCTTGACGGAAGGCGGCATCACATCCGGCTCGGCCTCGCCCGACAGCACCAGCAGCCAATCCACGTCTCTGACCGAACCCGACAGCGACAGCATCGCGTGTCCGAAATGCACGTTTGCGAATAACCCCGCGCTGCGGTTCTGCGAAATCTGCGGCTCGCGGCTGCGTGTTTCGACGCTCAACGTATCGGACTACATACTTGATAAATCCGTCGCGCGGAAGGAGTCGTACCTGCCGTTCTCGTTCTCAAGTAGCAGCAGCGGCGCGGATAGCGAGAGGTCAAAGTACGCGATGCCGGTGCAGGAAGAGGTGCTGAACTACGTCAAACTGAGTTTTCGAGGCGGCGGCGACAAGGAGTTTTTCGAGCGCCTGAAGGTCGTCTTGACGGACAAGACGTGGCTCCAGAACGCGGCGCGCAGGAAGCAGGAGCCATCCGTGATTGTCGTCAACAAGACTCTGATGGATAACGAGATGAAGCAGGTAGATGAAGAGCCCAAGCCGCCGGCGACACCAACTTTTGGTATTCATGGACTGCAACGGATAAACGAGCGAGAGAGGGAGGATAACAAAGATTTGATGGGATCGTTGAACGATCTCCAGTCCCTGATGACCAAAGCGAGAGGCCTGGTCGCTCTCGCCGAGAACTTCGCCGTCCGCCTTGCGTCCTCGCCCGGCGTACCGGACGAAGCTCGTCGCGCGTTACGCGAGTCGTCAAACGCACTAAATCTGTCATCGCCGATCGTGACCAAAGAAATGGCCGGCGGCGGCAGCAACGAGATATACTACGCCGAGCTGGCGCGGCAACTTGCCGAGTTTCTCGAGAGCGGCGTGCTCAAGAACGAGGGCGGGATCGTGACGCTGGTTGACCTGTTTGCGCTGTACAACCGCGCGCGCGGGATCTCGCTGATTTCGGCGAAGGATCTGCGGAGCGCGTGCGATATGTTTGAGAAGCTGAGGCTGCCGTTTAAGTTGAGGCAGTTTAAGAGCGGGTTGATTGTCGTGCAGGAGGCGGCGAGGGCGGATAGTGTTGCGATCGCGATGCTGGTGGAGTGGGTCAAGACGGCGCAGAAGAAGCCGTTTGAGGAGGACGATGGAGTTACGGCGCAGGATGTCAGTCAGCATTTTGGATGGAATGTCGGTGTTAGTATGGAGGAGCTAGAGGTGAGCGGCCATTCCATCTGCTTTTTTGAGTATACATTGCTAACCAGCTTTTGTCATCACAGACCGCACAGGAACAAGGCAAGCTCGTATCCGACTCCGTCGTCGGCGGCACGCGCTACTTTATCAACACCATCGTCTCTTTCTCCTGGGACTGGAAACTCGACGTCTTCAAAGAGAAAACCGGCCAAGTCGCCAACGCGCTCGACCTGGCTGCGCTCGAGGAAGATCTCTCGCTGCTTGATCCCAGCAGCAGCACAATGGTCACCGGCCAGGCATACGTGCCTGCGAGTAATATTCATCGCGCGGTGTTGACTAATGAGAATAGTCTGTTATAGATTACTGCTTTTGTTTTCTGTTGTAATTAGTCTTTGGGTTTTGGTGTAAATGGTCTCGAAGCGTGTTGTATATTGTCGATAGCTTAGACTAGTCTATAGAATCGTCTACTTGTAGTTATAATGTCCAAGCCTAGTACCTCGTTGGGTCTATCCAGACAAGATCAAGAACAGAGAATATGCTGCACAAGCGATCTACACCGTACTGTATTGCAGTAGTATTTGTCATATGACCCTACCAATTCTCACTCGCGAACGCACGTGGTATGGCGATGTTTTGTTTACACACTTCCCAAATAAGCCGTCCCTCTAACCTCCCACCACGCAAACTCGCCCTCACCGCCCGAATCGAAACGGCATCACGACCTTAGAAAAATTATGTAAAGCGAATCGGACTGTCATTGGCCGGACTCAAGTTCCGGATAATTTGCCCCCCGTTCGCTGCAGTACTTCACCCGCGCTTCCCGCCGCCTCTCTTCCCTCTCTCATCATCATCCACCATATCCCCCAAACTTCCAACTTGCCCCCAAAGCTTCCAACAACCCACCAACTTTTTTCCCAAAAACCCAACTTTGTTTTTGAGCCAATACCTGAGTCAAAATGCATTCCTGGTCTTTTCTCAAGAATATCCATCTCGTGAGTGGCATCTACGTGTTTTTGAAATCGGGCGCTCCGGAATCGGCCTGCTAACTTGACTGCGCGCTTTTAGCTTAAGGAGAAGTCCCCCAAGGCTGAACAAGCCTCCAACGAGCCCAAGATGGTGAGTACCATCGATCCTATGTCATTAAATTACAGTATACTAACAGTTGCTTTGCAGAAACGTCACTTTGTCAAGTGCAACGAGGCCATCAAGCAGAAGGTCAACTCGGTCCTCAGAGTCTTCCACCGCGTACGTGATACCCTCAAGATATTCACCAAAACCAAACAGCGCTAACAGAACTATTATTACAGAAATCATCTGCCGTGTCTGCTGAGAAGTCTGCCGTCTCCAGCGAGCTCCAGCACGTTGCTGTTCCTGCCACCGTCGCGCCCGCCGCGCTCGACCAGGCCGACTCTGCGCCTGCGGCGGCCTCCACCTGTCTCCTCAAGGACGAGTCTTCCTGCGCTATCACCGCCCCCACCGAAAAGGCCGGCAACAGCTCTTACCAATACGCCGCCTCGCTCGTGTCGACCTCCGAGCCTACTACTGCGACAGACAGTACCTTTGGGTTCATGCTCACGCGCACCAGCGCCCATACCGCGGCCACGACTTACGAGTCCCTCAGCCCGCTTTCCTCCTGCGACGAAACCAAGCTCGCAGAGACTATCAGCTACCCTTCGCAGCTCCTTCCTGAGCTCCTTGTCTCTGACCACTGGGCAGACGAGCTCCTCGCCGCGCGCGATACCGTCGCCTCTGTGCAGCTCTGCCCTGGTGAGCCCGAACGCGCGCTCACCCCCCGCGAGGCCCCAGTCTGCCTCCGCCTTGCCTCGCTCTCTGCGTCCGAGAACTGGTTCACCGACTGCATCCACGCCCTCGAGCGATCGGCCGCGAGCTACCGCGCCAGAAGACGCACCAGACGCAAGACCCAGACCGTCTACGCGGTCTACGAGGAGCCCTCCTCCGACTCTTGCCCGGCTCCGCCCTCCACTCCGGTGGACCCTAACCACGTTCCTGCTTCCCAGGATCCCGTGACTTCCTCGGCTGCTACGAGCCCCTTGGACCTCACCGCTGACTCTCCCAGCGCGACTGATGAGCCAGCAACCACCGCGCGTGCTCATAAGCCTGCGCCTTACTACTCCTCTCTTGGAGAGTGGTATGCTGCCAATCCCGAAAGACCTCGACGTCCGATCGACATAGCGCGGGCAGAGCTGTTGACGTCAATGGCGACGACGCCGGCATTGACGCCGGAATCCACACCCGCGACGACACCGACTGCGGCAGTCGAAGACGATGTCGCGGAGGTCCTTTCGCCCAAGACGTTGCTGCGGGATATGGCCAAGACCATTGGCGCCGTCAAAGGCGCGGTGAGCGATGTTTTGTCGCCTACCACGGCGCGAGTCGGAGTGCTGTTGAACGACTACACGCGGTGGGCTATATCTGCTGTTGAGGCGCGGGTATCTGAGTAGCACTGCTGTTTTTCTGATTCCCTCGACGCCTGTCTCTTTATACCTTTTGTTTTCCTATTGTTATACCTATATTGTTTCTGTCCTGCCTGGAAGTTCTGCTGAGTTTTGGTCTCCTCTTTTCTACTTTTCTTTTTTGATGATTGGCTATTATTGTGTTTTATGCGGTGTTTTATATCAATTCTTCGCTCCGAATCGGAACGATAAATACCTGGAAGGGAAATGGTGGTGACCCTTGAGTACTGTCTGCGAGTCTTATGACTGTTTAATATATGTCTTTTCTGCTTCTTTTACTGTAGTTCTGTGCTGTAATCTCGAGATCGTAGAGTCCTTGTCGTAGAATTGCTGGTCTTGCTGGCTTGTGCTTTTCTTCGTGTACCAATTCTGCACTCTTCATTAATGACGCCGTATTTTTTGAAGGTGACTTTGTTTATTGGTTCATAGTGATTGTTTGTTGCTCTGATGATGTGCAATGGTGCGGAGCCAAAATAAACATATAAATTCAGCCGACATGGACTTCACAGTAACGGTGCAATTAATCAGTACATGTCTCTTCACCAAATTGTTAATATATTGCTCTATTAGATAATACCCGTGTAGTATTTGAATGAAGAAAGAAATGTTTGGTGGTGTCTTCTTATTACCTCAGTCGGAGATCGTAAATGGGAGCAGCTGGCAGCTCCATCGAATTGAGTTTCCAAAAATTAGATGACTTCAGATATTCCCACCGGCTGAAATCGTCATTGCAAACCAGTTGCAAGTCACTCCCTCGCAGCACCTTCCCGACATGCCGTATAGAGATGAAGGACCCCGCTGCAATTTTTCGGAAATCTCTAGATCTTTCACGGACTAGACGGTCGCTGTTAACGTCTGCGCTCGAATCAGGACACGACCCAAAGATCGATGTCAGAACTGCACTGTATAAGCGGCAGGTGCGCAAGGAGATGTGTAAGAGACTACACGATATTCCGCGAAAATCTATAATATCACAATGTGAGTGCTACTGGATTTTGTTTATGGGGTAAATGTGTTGACTTGTTCGTGCTTCGCAGCCGAGATAGTTGCGCGGAGACTTCGAAATCTCGAGTGGTATAAGGAGGCAAAGAACATCGGCTTCTACGCTAAACCGTACCCCGGAGAAGGCAAGAAAAGAAATGACCTCGAAGTAGGGATACTTTCGGACAAGATGATTTATAACGCATTTGAAGATGGTACGTTTCCATTGGTTTTGGGAGGGATCGTTAGAAAAGTGCGTCTGATCTGTGATTACTATAGGAAAAAATGTGTTTTTGCCGCGGATAACGCCCACGATTGATATGAAACCGGAGAATCTCGAATATTTACAGACCGTCCTAAGACTTGCTACTAAATATAGCGAATATCTACCTTTCTTCTTCCTGGAGATGAGCCAGATCGAGAACTACGAACAGTCGCGGCAACTCATCGATAACTACAACCCAAAGAAGCCAGTGAAGGATCCGCCTCCAGGATTTGACCGTATGCGCTATGATTCGTGACATTACTTGACAAGCCTATCTAATTTTTGTTGTATAGCATTCGACTCTGCCGGCCTTGATATGATCATTGTTCCCGGAGTAGCATATAATAACAAAGGAATGAGACTAGGCCGTGGCCAGGGATTTTACGACAATTACATTTTCTTTCATCGGGCGTGGTCATTAAATCAGAACTTACCAATCCCATCCGTTAGTAAGTATGCGGGAACTACACACACTCGAAAATACAGATCCTAATAATATATATCATCTACAGTCGGCATGGCTCTCGAAGAGCAGTTATATCCCGACCACGAGCGAATCTACGGACCGAACGACAAGAGATTCCTCCCGCGCACTACTGCCGACACTCCGGTGTTCAGATCCGTGCTTTCTGAAACCGAACTGCAGCAGGTGGAGAAAAGGATACCGGCATTTGTGCCCCACACACAGCACGATGTGTATATGGATTTGGTCCTCACGCCTTCTCGAGAATATGGAATTCTTGAGCAGGAGGTGAGAGCGAGCGAAGAGGGGATGAACAAAGAGGATGGATCGGCGGGTTTTGTAAATATACCGTAGATAGAGGGCGAATATGAAGTACAAGAGCAATATTGAAAAGCGCGAGGAGGCTTTGATGAATATAGTCACTTCGCAAGAACATTTTATTGTAATACACAATCTACCAACGAATTTTCCCTTTCCTTCTTTATCTTACAAACTCCCAGATCCTGATTTATCTGTTCGAGGCATTCAGGCTTCCAGACTCGAGATAAGAGTAATATTGTCACCCTTCAATAATATCCGACCTACACGAGATATATTAGCGACCCCAGGTTCAAATCATACCAGAAGAGACAGACTACCTACCCAGCTTTCTCCGCAGACTTGTCTTCTCGTTGACCTCTGTAGCGTTATCGATCACCAAATTCATAAACTCATCGAATCCCTAGCACGAGATCACGGTTAGTTCGAGCTGTTCTAAAGCAAATCCCCTTCCTTCGCCGCGCTAATCCATATTCAAATACGCGAGAGACAGCAACACATACTCTGATGGTTCCCTCCAGTCTGGTTTCTGTTTGCTCATACAGCCAGATCTGGACCGTAGACCGCTGCTGGAGCAGTTTGAAGATGAAGTTGATGGGAGGGATCATCTGTTGCCCTGGTTAGCGAGATCCGACGTCTTATCGAGGTCCTAAGACTGCTTGGTGTACTTACCACCCGCTGTTGCCGCCGACCAGACATTGTAGATGAGTTTCTATGTTAATAAATCAACGAATGTGGATAGAATGTTCGTAGCGTGTCGCTGTTGCAGATGCGAGTGACGAAGAGGGTCTGAGATGGGTTGAGAGCGAGGTTAAAACTTGTTTTGAGGAAGTTTTCCTGGAAGAGCTCCCCTGACCCAGTTCGCCAAACAAAGCGCACGACTACGTCAGGACCTCGACGCGGAAGAAATCAATCATCTTCTTTCTGATATTACAATCATCTGTTGTTTGTAAACAAAAAGGATCCGTTTCTGGTATTGTTTACTGGAAGCATATCTGATCGCGCAACTCCACACATCCACCGAGTCGCATTCGCCAGGACCCGTTCTATCTATCTCTTGTCGCTACAACGCCAGCCATGGACTCGTCCGCAAACACAGCGAGTGATCCGGCATTATCGCCACTATTGCAGGCTTTGAGCGCACTCTACGCGGGGAACTCGGATGCGCAGACAAAGGGACAAGCTGGTCAATATCTTGAGCAGTTTCAGAAATCGGTATGTTGTTACACGCTCCCCCGCCTGCTCTTGATGCGAGGTTCCGAGATTGATCGCAGTTGTATTTTCTAACAATTCTTTCTTGCAATCTATCTAGCCTGAGGCATGGACTTTGACTCATACGATTCTGTCGTCGCCTACTCAGCCGATGGAGGCCAAAGTGTTTGCTGCGCAGACGCTTCGAAGTAAGGTATGTTGTGCAACAGATCTGGAACTGCTCTGCATGCAATGCTGGCTTTTACTAACTTTTTGAAATGTAGATCATTTATGACATGCATCAGCTTGCAGAGGAGAACAAACTTGAGCTGCGAAATTCAATAGTCACTCTCTTGGTCTCATACAAAGCCGGACCCAAGCTAATTGTCACACAACTCTGCCTCGCACTCGCCAACCTAGCAATCCAGCTCACGGAATGGAAGAACGCAATTGAAGAAGTTATAACCGCCTGTGGTAACGACGCGACTTCTGCACCGATTGTTCTGGAGTTTCTCAAAGTCCTTCCGGAGGAGGCTAGCGACATTCGCAAGATCCCTCTCTCGGGTGACGAATTGCGCGAGCGAACCATGGAGCTGTTGCAGAACAATGCTAATCAGGTGATGAATATCCTGATTGCATATGTGGAGGCTGCCGAGACTCCAAAGTCATCGTATGCTTTGATCTTCGAGTGCCTCAACTCTTGGCTCCGTGAGGTTCCTTTGGTGCGCATAGTCAATTCTCCTTTGCTCGGCCTTGTCTTTCAAGCGCTTGAGAATGACGATCTTTTTGACGCCGCGACCGATTGCGTGTGCTCTATGATTCGCGAGACCCGTGACGTTGATGAATCTATGGATGTTATCCCGACACTCTACACTAAAATCATGGAGCTTCGACCTAAAATTGCCGGCTCAGCAGAGGATCCGGAGGCGTTCAGAAACTACACCAGAATATTTGCTGATGCTGGTGAGGCATGGCATATGCTTGCTGCGCGCAACCCTGCACAGTTTAGACCTATGGTTGAAGCTGTGGCCGAATGCGCTGCATATGACGAGGACCTTGAGGTTGTACAGTTTACGTTCTACTTTTGGTATCTCCTAAAACAGATGCTCGTTCTGGATCGGTACGAGACAGCGCGGAGGGAGCTGAAGGACATCTACCTGAGCTTGGTGGATGTCATCATCAGTCATTTGAAATATCCTTACGAAGAACATGGAGGTGATTTGTTTGGAAATGACAAGGAGCAGGAGGAAAAATTCAGGTCGTTCAGACATGAGATGGGAGACGTTCTTAAAGACTGCTGCGCGGTGGTTGGTCCTTCGTTTGCTTTACGAAAGGCATATGTCAAGGTCAATGACTGTATACAAGCTCAGAAGAGCGGCCAGAACGTGCCGTGGCAGGACATCGAAGCGCCGATCTTCAGTATGCGCGCGATGGCGCGGGAAGTCGATCTTGATGAGACGCATGTGATGCCCGAGATTATGGATCTGTTGGTCCAGCTTCCGAAACACCCCAAGGTTCAATTTGCGGTGATTTTGGTTCTCGGCCGGTATACAGAATGGACCGCAAAGCATCCCAAGTATCTTGATATGCAGCTGCCCTATATCACTGGCGCGTTCCAAGACGGCGATGCTGATATTGCCGGTGCCGCAGCGCAGTCTATGATGCACTTTTGTCGCGATTGTGGACAGCATCTGGCTCCGTATATTGATCAGCTGCACAGCTTTTATGAGCAGGTCGCCCCTAGAATTCATCTTGACTCGCTGTATGACCTTACGGACGGTGTGGCTCATTTGGTAGCTGCCCAGCCCATTGACAAGATTTACGAGCATCTAAAGTCGTTCTGTATGCCGATTGTCCAGAGACTGTATGCGAGAACGAGCCAGACGATAGACGAGGATAACTGCCGAAAGGCAGCAGACGAGCTCGAGCTTTTGGATACGTTTGCGCGCCTGGTGCATCCTTCAGTCGAGCGCGGGACGGCTAACCCGTGTATGCAATTCTGGATCGAGATTTGGCCACTGATCAACACTTTGCTCGATACAATGGGAAGCTCGACTTTTGTCTCGGAGAGAATCTGCAAGTTTATGAGGACGTTGATGCAGTCTTACCGTAACGACTTTTATCCTTTGCTTCCGGCAGTGGCTGAGAGATTGGTGGATAGCTTTGAGAAGCATCATTATGGTTGCTATCTGTGGGCTAGTGGTATCTGTGTGCGTGAGTATGGTAACGAGTACTCGGATCAATCTACTCAGGAGGCGGTTTGGAATTTTGCCCTGCGCCAGAGCATCTCGATGTTTAAGTACATGAGCACGATCAATATTGCAGATATTCCTGATGGTAAGCTTTACTATTGGTCTTTTGGCAAATCTGCGCGTGATGCTAACGAATTTTGTATGCAGCTGTCGAGGATTTATTCAGACTACTTGCCAATCTGATGACAAACTACCCATACCGATTCCTGCAGTCTGAGCTGTGCAAGCCTTCGATCGACGCCGCACTTGCGATTTTCGCGATTGAGAACAAAGAGCCTATCTTTACGGCGATAGACTTGCTGCACGACATTTTCTCGTATGGGTTCAAGACACCGCCGAGATCGCACATACTGTTTAATGAGCCCGGAGACCAGTTCTACGAGGCCAACGAGGTTCCGCCTGAGATCCAGGCGCTTGTGAAGCAGATGATTTATACAGAGGGTGCGGTGTTCACGCAGCGTATCTTTTCAGGACTCTTGTACACGTTTCCCAGAGACTGCGTATCAGACGGAGTTAGTGTGCTGCTAGTCGTTCTGAGGCTTGCGGGTCTCCCTAGCTCGGTTCAGTGGGTTGATGCGACGCTGAACATGCTTCCTGCTGGAAGCATTACGCCACAGGAGCGCGCAAAGTATCTCCAGGATATCGAGAACGCGATCCAGTCGGACGATATGAACAAGTTGAGGAGTCAGAGCATGGATCTTATTGGCTGGTACACGCGCCGGAATATCACTCCACGGAGTGCTGTTCGCAGGATTGGAGATATCAGGGATATGAAGTTCAGCTATCAGTAGAAGTGGATTGAAGACGGGGTCAGTAAATAGGAGAGTACAGTGAAGGCCTGACGGCGAGAGAAGACAAGTTGTTTATGTAACATATTTATCTAACAGAGATCCGAGGACTGCCACCCTTTTCTTGGCAAAGACCAAGGATTTGGAGCAGTTCTTACTGATAATGGGATGCCTCAGAGGTGACTAAGTCGAGGTCGAGTGAAACCTTGGCACATAAATAAGGATCCCAGCGTGTCTGCAATAATATCCTCCATCATTCATACAATACGCAACAAACAATACGCAACAAGGACGAAGAAACACAAACAGCAGCTTCTACAATTACAAATCGTGCCAAGGGTGGCGAGCACACGACCATCACAACCAGCAGAGCCCAGATAGTTCTAGTTCTGCGAGGGCACAAACTGCGCAGAAACTCAAACTTCCCAGCCGCGAAGGGCGCGCACCATTATGAGCTCTTTTCGCCTTCATCCTTTGTTCACTCGACCAGCCTTTTTCTTTACTTTCGCCCTTTGTGATGGCTCGTGAGCGGAATTTGCCTTCAGCAGAATAAGTTTCGGCCAGGAACATCATTATTAAGCGACCTCTGTCTGTAGTCTATATAGCTACCCTCTGGGGACCTTCTCGAGCTTTTCTCCCATCTCGATTATTGATTGCCCACCCACGTTCACCATGGAGGACCAGCTCATAGTCTCGGATCTCATCCATATCCGCAACATCCACTGCGGATCCTGCGTGAAGGCCATTTCGGCAATTCTCAACTCTCTTCAACCCTCACCTATCAAAATCGAAACATCCGTCGCTGACAAAACCGTCCGCGTCGACCACTCCGACGAGCTCTCCAGCCAGGCTATCCGCTCTGCACTCAAGCATGGTGGTTTCGAACCCGTCATCTCTGCAGACGAGGCTGCCAAACCCCACACAACTCTTGCTGATGCTGCGTTCTCGTCAAAGCCGTTCCCGTTCAACATCGCCGCCAATTGGTATCGTCGTCGCAACCATCGTCAGTTCTGCGACTCGTGCCACTCTGATCACGCGCCGCTGTTCCAGCGGAAAAAGCAGTCGGCTGGTGACTCTGTCACTATGACCAGCGTCACCGAGGAGAGTGAGGAAGACGAAAAGACCGAATATCGAGCTATTTTCTCGATCGGTGGCATGTCCTGCGCGTCTTGCACCAACGCAATCACTGCGACTGTCAAAGAGATACCAGGAGTTCTCGAAATTGGTGTCGATCTGCTCGGAAACTCAGCCACCGCTGTTCTGGCCACAAAGAGCTTGGCGGACACCATCAAAGAATCTATTGAGGATATGGGCTACGAATGCGACATTGTCGAGGTTTTACCGGTATCCCAATCAGGAGAGCAGAAGAAGACATGGAAGGTCACCGCGTCTATCGGTGGCATGACTTGCGCATCTTGTGTCAATGCTTTGACTGAGTCGTTCAAGCCTCTGGATTTTGTTCTGGAGACGAACATTACTCTCCTGACCAACTCTGGCACGTTCATCGTCAATACACCGAAGAAAGTCGACGTTATCCGCGATACCATCGAGGATATCGGATATGAATGTGGCGAAATCACCGTTACAGAGGACAGAACCTCTGTGTTGAAAGCCCAGTCCCGTACAGTCATGATTCGCGTTGACGGAATGTTTTGCGATCAATGTCCCAAGCGTATCAACGAAGTACTGGAAGGATTCGGAAAAGCTCTGGAACTTCACTCTGGTCCTGTCACGCTCGACAATAACGTCATCCGTCTTTCATATGTCCCGTCTGTGCCCACCGTCACTCTCCGAGCAATCATCAAGGATCTCAGCGCACTTTCGCATCAATTTACCTTCACCATTATCCACCCTCCCACTCTCGAAGAGCGTGCTCAGCAGATCGCGATCGCCGAGCGGCGCAGATTGTTGCTGCGATTGATACTGAGTGTCGCGGTGGCCATTCCTACTCTGATTATCGGCGTAATCATGATGATGGTTTTGCCTAAGACAAACAAATACCGCGTCTGGGCGATGGAACCTATCTGGGCGGGTCAGGTAGCGCGAGGAGTCTGGGCCATGTTCATCATGTCTACGTTTATCTACTTTTTTGCGGCGGATATCTTCCATCGTAAGGCTTACAAAGAGCTTCGAAGCCTTTACCGCCCCGGAGTTCCTTTCACCAGAAGGTTGTTCAGATTTGGATCTATGAACTTATTGGTATGTTTTCAATTCTTTTACTGGTAGCTTGGAGTGATGCTAACAGCTTCTTTGTGCAGATGAGTCTGGGTACTTCTGTGGCTTACTTTGCTAGTATCGCCCTTTTGGCACTTGAAGCGACCATGGATCCGACCACAGGCCAGATGACGATGAAGCGAAGTGAGACCGATAAAACGAAATCGAGCTACTCCACGACGTACTTCGATTCAGTCGTGTTTCTCACCATGTTCCTTCTCGTCGGCCGTCTCCTCGAGGCGTATTCTAAATCAAAGACTGCCTCGGCGATCTCGCTGCTAACCAGCTTGCGGCCTCGTACAGCTCTGTTGGTTGACCCGGAGACTGATAAGACAGAGGAGATTGATATCGATTTCCTTGAGATTTCCGATACCGCTAGAATCTTGTCTGGAATGTCACCTCCAGCGGACGGTGTCATTATTTCCGGAACTGCAGATTTCAACGAGTCTGCGCTAACTGGCGAAGCCCTGCCTGTGTCGAAGGGACCCGGTGACCAGGTCTTTGCTGGTACCTCGCATGCTGGTGGTGGTACCGTTACTATGCGAGTCGAATCTCCAGAGGGAGGGACGATGCTCGACCAAATCACCAATGTCGTTCGCCAGGGACAGATGAAGCGAGCGCCGATCGAACGTGTGGCCGATGTTTTGACTGGATATTTTGTGCCCTGTGTGACCTTGATTGCCGTCATAGTCTTTGTTGTCTGGCTTGCTCTCGGTCTGTCGGGATCACTTCCTGACAGCTACCTTGATATCGACGTTGGCGGATGGCCAGTTTGGGCCCTTGAGTTTGCCATTTCTGTCTTTGTCGTCGCGTGCCCCTGCGGAATCGGTCTTGCTGCGCCTACTGCCCTCTTTGTTGGTACGGGAATTGCTGCCAAGAACGGAATTCTTCCTCGCGGAGGCGGTGAGGCGTTCCAGGAAGGATCGCAGATTGACGTGGTCGTTTTCGATAAGACTGGAACGTTAACCGAAGGCGGAGCGCCAAAGATCACAGACACCCTGTTCCTGTCGGAGGATTGCAAGCCTCTGGCTATTCAGATTGCTCGCGACTTGGAGCTGAACTCTACTCATTTGCTTGCGCGTGCGTTAGTCGATTACGCAGAGCAGGAAAATGCTCTTGGCGAAGTCGAGTTTGAGCTTTCGTCTGAAGAAGAGAAGGACCAGCAGTCTGCATCTTCGGACTCGGATGACTTGGATGAGAAGCTTGCGCGATCGGTGACTCTTGATGATAGCGGTAGATCAAAGTATCGGGTTCATCTCGGTCCGGTCAAGGTCGATGACATCTCAGAGAAAGCAGGCCGTGGTCTCCGCGGTCGTGTCATTGGTCTTCAACCTGGCGTTGCGGACGAAGAGAGAATAGTCGAAGCGATCATCGGAAACGAGAAATACATGATTGAAAACGGCGCTGAATTGACAAAGGAAGAAGACGCGGCGATGCTAGAGTGGAAGAAGGAGGGAAAATCAGTGATGCTTCTCGCTGTCCGGAAGAAGACGCAGAAGGAATTCAAGGTTCTCGCGCTTTTCGCTGCTGCTGACGCGCTCCGCCCTGAGGCGAAGTATGTCGTCGAGCAACTTCAGAAGCGGGGAATCCAGACTTGGATGATTTCGGGCGATAACGAGATCACAGCGAAAGCCGTCGCGAGTCAGGTCGGAATTCCTGAGGCTAACGTGATTGGTGGTGTTCTTCCCCAGGAGAAGGCAGAGAAAATCACCTGGCTGCAGAAGACTGCGTCAGTGGAGAACGGGAAGAAGGGAAGTATTTTCCTCGGAAGGAACCGAAAGGAGCGATCTGTGGTTGCCATGGTTGGTGACGGTATCAACGACGCACCGCCTTTGACTGCTGCGGATGTTGGAATTGCTATCGGATCCGGCTCCGAGATTGCGCTCTCGTCTGCAAAGTTCGTGCTGATGTCCTCCGACCTCCGGCAAATCCTGACGCTCTTCGACATCTCCAAAGCGGTGTTCAGACGGGTCATGTTCAACTTCATGTGGGCTGGAATCTACAATTTGATTGGAATCCCAATCGCTGCGGGTGTTATCTATCCTGCCAATCATGCGCGGCTGGCGCCTGCTTGGGCCAGTCTTGCGATGGCGCTCAGTTCGGTGTCGGTTGTCTGTTCTTCCTTGGCGTTGAAGTTATATCGGCCAAAGAAGTATGTATATTAGAGAGGGGTTGTCCTGATTTTTGTTTGGCTTGTATTATAGGCAAATAAGTGGTTGCATTAGGTTGTCATATAATGATTGTGGTTAGTTGGTGAGTAATGAATTTGAGTATAGTTTCATTCTTGTTTCCATTCGTAGATCAGTGCATAGTCATTCCTCCGTCGACAGTCATTACCTGACCAGTAACATAGCTGGAGGCATCAGACAACAGAAACAAAACCATATCCACCATTTCCGCGGGCGCAGCCTGTCGCTTCATTGGAATGTTTGACAGCAGCGTGTTTTTTGTCTCGGCATCAGCAAGCCAGTTCTTCGTCATCGCCGTCTCGGTTAATCCAGGAGCGAGTGCGTTCACGCGGATCCCACTCTCCGCATAGTCCATCGCCGCAGCGCGGGTGAGTCCTACCACGCCATGCTTGGAGGCGATATACGCCACCGAGCCTTTGTCGCCAACGGTTCCGAGCGTGGACGTCGTGTTGACGATCGAGCCTCCGCCGGCGGTGGAGATCATGGCCGGGATCTCGGCTTGCAGGCACAGAAACACGCCCTTCATATTTATCCCCACCACGCGGTCGTATTCCGACTCATCCACCTCCGCTAGAGGCTTTCCCGAGCTGAGAATTCCAGCGTTATTAAACGCGCAATCAACCCTTCCGAAAGCAAAAACAGCCGCTTTCACAAACCCGTGTACTGAGGTCGAGGCAGTGACGTCGAGCGCGTAGACCAAATGCTTTGTGCTGCGATTCTTCTCGAGAAAAGGTGCGAGGATCGCATCGCAGCCGGCGGTGTCAACGTCGCCTAGGCATACTACTGCACCAGCTTGTAGCAATATCTCGGTCACGGCGCGACCGATACCGCCGGCGGCGCCGGTGATGAGGACGACCTTGCCGGCGAAGTGCGGGGAGAATGATGACATTAGTTGATCCGCGTACGATTTACTCAGCTAGCGAGATATATGGAGGGCGAAATGTTCTGTATAGATAGACTGCTAAAATCAATCAATAGGAAGGCAAGTAGGTTATGGGAAAAGATGGTGATACGATTATTTATCGTTAAATATTGCCGATCTGTCAGAGATCAGGCTTTGTTTACTTTTCGGCTCGTTTGGGTAAATTGGAAAATGGGAATATGCTACGAGCAAGGAGCCTTTTGCGCGCACTTATTACGACGTTATTTTTATGGAATAGCTCGTTTCTACTTAAGTGCATATGAGAATACAGTAGTGACTATCATAAGGCTTTTTGATTGCTATTGAAAATAAAAGAAAATACTCCAGATTCCGTGAAAGATAGAAAGAGAAAGCATTGCTCTCAGCTTGGATGCATCGGTATACGACTCCACTATGCAAATATCTCCCACCCATCAGCTCTCCAGCATAGCCTTAATAGTCTACCGTCCAAACTCGCTAAGCAGCTCGCAGTGGAGTCTATGAAGTCCGACTAACTGCTCAAACTTCTCGATAGGCGAGAGCGTTTGCGAGCACATAATCTCTCCTATCCGCAGCTCGGTCGCCAGCCTGTACGCAGTCAAGCACAACGGGTTCCAGGAATTAACGTTCTCGTTTCCGCTTCTGAGATCGGCGCACGCGACGACGACGCCGGGGCCGTATCTCGCGAGGTTTCGGACTCGGCGAGAGAGGATTCGGGGGTGGGCGGGGGGCTCCATGTTTGACTGTAAGCGGCAAGTAGACAAGAGATCGACTATAATCAAGAGAAGCTAGAGATTGGTAAGATGTGAACAGCATTTTATATGGGAAAATTGTGGTATATAACAGAGAAGAGAACATCGACCGAGCATTCGCTCCTTGTTGACAGATCAACGAGCGAAGCATCTCAAACCTCCTCGCCCTTTGTCCCTTTGATCCAGCGCCTCTCCGGAGGTTTTCGACCTCGGCACAACGCGCAGCTCAGCCTAGAATCTCTCTCTTCCGATAAATTTGTCTGTCCGTGGCAACAAGCACCCGCCATGGCCCGCTACTGCGAGAACGTAATGTTGAATTACAATCCATCCTATTGGCCTTTCGAGGCTGGTTTGTTCAACATGTCAGAGCCGCACGGTTAATGGCGGGGAGGGCTAGGGCTTCTACAGGGCGCCACTCATCCCGACGATATCTCGAGAAAACGAAAAATTCAGACAACAATATTCGGGTTGCTGCACGAGATCTAGGAATACTCTACTTTAGAGCTGTCAATTTGTGTTTTCTGTCACCGCAATGGGATCTGCCGCGTCAAAGTCCGCTCGTCGGTATCCAACAGCCAGCGCGCGAGGTGGTGTAGACCAATTGCTGAAGGCGACCACGCCCCAGCCTATCCCGAAACTTGAACGGCCCCCGAAACCTGTCATAAGCCAGGATCCAGAGCCGCTCGAGTCGGTTATTATGGCAGCAAAGGTTGGGGAAAAGAAACAGCATACGGCGGGGACTAAGGCCGTAACTGCCGATGACTTGCCGCCTCCGCCGCCGCGAGCTACGAGGGTGAATGATCCGGCATTGGGATTAGAGGATTTTGAAGCTCCAGGTTAGTTTTGCTGTTTATGAGTATGGTTACTGGTATTGTCGGATATTAATGAGTGGCATTAGGCGGAAATTATAACTCACAATTAAACAACATGCTGAAGAGACTCGGCCCTGTTGATTTGGGTGGCAGCGTTACACAACTAAACAATTTCCGAGTAAGCACTCTTGAATGTATATGATGACTTGCAGTGAGAAAATTTGCTAATTATTATTGTATAAGACCAATCCTGTGGCGCAAATGTTCAAGGTCCGGGATGAAGTGGCACGGCAAGGGAAGAAACAGGAAGAAGATGTTACATCAAAGCGGACTCTGTTTTCATCTGGCGAGATAGCTGATATTATAGACTCAGCAAAGCAAGGATGGTCCGAACAACGTATCGAGGAGCACTATAATATCGAAAAGGGTGTGCTCGCGAAACTCGGCACCGCATTCTCCAAGTTCGAGCCAGCGCAGAAGAATGAGCCTTTACACAATGAACAGACAGGAAATGATTTTGATCAGCTGGTGTCGCATGGAGAAGAGTATATGGACACGGCGTTGAACGATCTGGAGAAGAAAAAAGCTGAGGCTGCCGAAAAGAATCAGACCGCACCTAATGATTCTTTTGTTGATTTCGTAAACCGGATCATTGATCAGCCAGGCACGCCCAAAGTGCGTGCATCGATCAAGTACGAGAGAGTGAAGCCTGCCGAGAATGACGACGATGATTATGACAAGCTGATGTCGCACGGTGAAGAGTCGTTTTTGTTCAACGATGCAAAGCAGGCAGAGACACCGAAACCAACCGAAGCCGACGGGGCTACAAAGCCAGCAGACACAAGGGCTCCTCCGGAGTATATCAAGAGGTATTTTGAGCAAGAGCAGGGGAGCGGGAAGGCATCGGTTTAGAGAAAGCGAGCTCTTGTTCAGCGATATCAGATCCTCATTTTATTGGCGTTGGTCTTGTGAATTTCTAGAATGTAGTTAATCTCGTTGTAAATATTATTCCGGTTTATCAAACTACTAGTTAATCAGCTACGTTCTTGTAATAAAAGAATGGGTATCTCAGATTTATCGCGTGCTTCAGTTGAAGGTTCAGGCAAAAGACTTGTTTTCAGGGGTTCTTCAACCTCCATCTCAGCTTTTCTTTCCTCACCACTTACAAAAACGCACTCCGCTATTCATCGCGCACTACACACCGGAATCGAATAATAAAGAGGACCATAAAATAATGGACGACGAATATTTGGACGCATTCGAGGCGCTCATCGGCGATGACGAAATCCCATACAGCAGGGATCTAAACAATCGGATCACGATGCAAAGAAATAAACTAGACGGATATCTATTCTTTGACCTCTGGAGCAGCGATGTGGCAGGAGTTGCCGATAGTACGTGTTCAGTTTTATTTTTTTAATGCATCATGCCAGAGAAATAGTCTGCTGACGGTCTCTCTTCTCATGCAGTGTCGTCGCTCTATCCGCCACAGTCGCTAGACATGCTTCGCGATCTGTATATACAAGTCATCACTGCCGAATCAGACGTTCTGAAACAGCGATGCATACTCTATTACCTGAAGAAGGACTTTAGTGAAGAGGCAGCTGATGAGTTTTGCGAGTCGACAGCATTTCCGGCAACACAGAAGAAGCTCGTTGACGGAATCTACGCGCTCGATCGGTTTGATTTCGAGGTAAACATAAACGTCATGTTACTTCCGTTTCTTTTGCAGCTATCCTTACTGATAATTTGCAATATTGTAGACGGCTATGAGAAACCTGACTGCTCCTGGAGTCCGATTACAGTTCACGGAAAAGATGCTCTTAACGCTTTTGCAATATTCAGACAACGGCCCTCGATATGTGCGGATGCTTGTGTTCACCTCTCGCCCGAAGTTGGATTCAAAGAATTGCAAGAAGCTGTACCTAGAAGCGCTGTCTCGAATTTCTGTGTCTTCAGCACTCGAGTTTGTGGTATTTATCCCTCGTGTTTGATTCTCAGACTGTCTATCTCACGTACACGCTGCTAATTAATTGTGATACAGCGAACGACGACGCCTATCGAAGATCGCGCCGAGTACCTCCAGTCGATGATAGGTTTCTGCCTGTCGACAGGCAAACCTTCCAGTGCCTACGATATAGCCAACCTTCCGCTTCTTGATTACGAGGAAGCTATGATTCTTGACTACCTCATGTCGAAACCCGATGCTTCTGCAAAGAATATATTACTAGTGAGAGAACTACATCGCGGACAAGCTGGCGCAGCTAGAGAAGCTACAGGGCCCATGAAGAACCAGATATCGTTTGGAACAAAGAGAACTACGCAATGGGCGGAGATGGCTAGAAAGCTGAAAACAAATCCAGCCCAGATACTATGAGGGGATTGAAGAGAATTTATTAACTATGTACAGTAGAGAGTGCTCTTTTTTTGTGGAGTTTTGATTTGGATAAAGATCAAGAATGTTGAATCAGAAAAAAAACCAACATCACAGGAAATCTTCATACAAAAAACCTGCTTAGGCCGCAAAGAAAGACCTCAAATTCTTGAGATGCTGCGCGTAGAGTTGGGCTTCCTTGAACTCAGAGTATTCGTAGATGAAGGGCGTGATCTCATTGGTAATGCCAAGATCCTCGAAGTGATCGATCAGGGTCTGCTGGAGACGCTCGTCAAGATCAGCGAAAGGAGGACCCCAGTAGCTAGAGCGCTTTTTGAGCTCATCATCCGCAAGCTCCGAAACAGCCATGTTGCTGTCAGAGAAGTGCAAGATCTGCTCATACACAAGCGAGTTATCTTCCGCAGAGGCCTCGATAACAAGAGTGCCGGCGCCCTCCTTGGTGACGAAAACCTTCACGGGGAAGCTGTTGTCGTTGGGGCCAAAGTCATCAAATTCATCCTCCTCCTCAGTCTGCTCGAAATTCTCGCTCATCGCATGGTGAACGTCGGAGGCAGACCATTTGATCAAAATGCTGTAAATCACAGATTAGTATATACTTAATGCGAGCAGAATATCAAATGAAAGGAAGCATACTCAATGTTTCCCTGCTTGCGCTGGATGGTAATCACGTCACTGTCGGCTTCATCGATAAGCTAGAAAGATCGTTAGTTAGCTACGAAAGAAATCACATTCTAGTGAACGACTTGCTTACCTTGTATCCAGTACTGCGGAGAACGTCGGCGAGTTCCTTGGGCATAGAAGTCCACTTCTTCTCCACGAGCTGGTCCTGCTCGTATTTCAACTCCTCAGTAAGAGCATCGAGAAGCTCCTCCTTCGAGGCTAGATATAGATAAGCTCTACGTTAGATACAGTTGTATGATTTGTCACAAGTTTCATGCGCAGATACTTACATGAGGAAGAGTACGGTCTGTAAGCGGGAAGAGCAGTGACCGATCTCATGGAGGCGCTGATCAAAGGGACGCTGCGAGGAGCAACGAAGCGAGTCGCGGTGGGCACGACAGCGCGAGCAAGAGCACGGGTGAAAACGCGAGAAGCCATTTCGAATAGTATAGTACTTTGATAGATCTTATTGGCGTAGTAGAGCGTCAAGAGCTGATGATGGTCTAAATACGAGGGAGTGAGATGGAGAGCGAAAGAAGACCGAAATATTTGGAAAATTTCACAGAGGCCGGGTAAGTTGGGAAAGCTTAACTCTGATGCCTTCGCGTCTCTGAGCACGCTCAGACTGAAGATGGGCTCGATCAGATTAATGAGCCTCTGGGTCGATATCGGCA
Source organism: Myxozyma melibiosi (assembly GCF_037950935.1). Taxonomy (NCBI): domain Eukaryota; kingdom Fungi; phylum Ascomycota; class Lipomycetes; order Lipomycetales; family Lipomycetaceae; genus Myxozyma; species Myxozyma melibiosi. The sequence goes on along the minus strand of NW_027042916.1, from coordinate 424,263 downwards.
TTGGAGGTCTGGGGATCATGGAAATACCTAGGATCTAGTGGTTAATACTGGCTACAGTCTGATATGGCTTCGTCGTTACCTTATGTGCCCTTGATCGCGTCATTTCTTCGCTTTGCCTTGTTCATAGTTCCTACAAGGCATCGTTCACACAAGGACTGACACAGGGCAGGCCTGACGCTCGAACAAGGCACAAATGGCTAACATAAAAGGGCAGCCCTGTGCCTTTCTCTCCTTTCCCTCTTCTCTTTTTTCTCACCTCTCACTACTTCCCTACTTCAGCAACTATCCTTCCCCGTGTCCCTATCAACAACAATGGTTTTTGGCATGAAGAAAACACGTTCTTCTCGTGCATCGCAACATGCTGCTGCGAGCCCCGAGCACGATAGCCACCCACACCCGACGCACACGCACTCGCAATCTTCATCGCAGAGCAACTCGATGGCCGAGAGAGGCAACGGACGTCACCAGCCCCGCGATCGCGACGAACAACACGACATCGACTCACGATGGAAACAGCTCATGAACGATTATATCGACGGGGTGCTTGTTTCCACAGTCCTCACCGACGCTCAGAAATATGACGCGCTCAAACTTGCGTACGACATCTTCGTCTCTCGTATCGACAATGGACAACAATAAGGACGAGCTAGGCACCAGATTAACCGCGAGGATCGAGTCCGGGTTTCTGATTTTAACTGCCTATGATCGTGCTTTCTTGTAAAGATTTTCAATCGCTGGTTATCAAGGCTTCGCTGTATAACAGCAAACGTATGTATATGCTCTTCACTCCTTGTTCTTCTCTCGAGCCTTGCTGACTTTCCTTGTTGAGCTAGCCGTCCCCCCCCCGCAGCATATCCACCCTGGAACGAACCAGAAGAGTCCTATACCTCGACTACCGCTCAGGCTAATACCCCAACATATCATGAGAGAAGTGGTCTACCTCTGCTGTATATCTGTCCTGTCATTCTGCAGGATACCCTTGCTGAAGTCATCTCATCGAACTACATGTTGGTATCTGCCTAAAGAAGTAACCTACCTGTCTGTCTGCAACCCCTCTTCCCTGCTGTACGGTCGTCATCGGACGTTAAAACCTTTGACCTCTGCAATGTACCGGCTCGGAACACCTTTTATTTTTTCCTGTGAGATAGGGTTATCTTTGATCCCGCCAAAATCCAAAAAAAAGTACCGAATCGCGCAGAGTCGGAGACGAATCACTAACCGGGCTCTGTCGCTAGATTCTCGCGTGTGCCAATACGCCTTTTTCTATTCGTGAAGTCTTTGTCGAACCTTCCTCGAATCTTTTTTCTGTTTTTGTTATTGTTTTATTTTCGTTTTTGCTTTTCCAATTCAAATCTGGGTGTCACTGGGGATCATCTATTTTTTATCATTTGATTGCTAGTGCACCCTTTTCCAACACCATAATCTTCATGTAACAGTGCCACGTAGATCCTAGCAGTATTGCCATATCCTATTCATGGTTTGTGTATACACGAATTCTCTACATCTGAACTTGGTTTCTACTACAGCTGCGAGAAGGTAAACCAAACCCTTGACCGCTGACGTGTTCTCGACCAGGTTGCGCAGGCCCGTCGCCTAAGCAACCAACTGCCGCAATAGAGTTCAAAACAAAACATAAATATCAGATCCTCTCCCAAGCGCGCTCTAAACTCTTCGCCCCACAACATCACTCAGCACAACAACACCGGCCTGTCTGTACCAGGTGTTTTTCTGCTACTTTTGCACGGATAGACCGCCAATATGAAGCTTGAAGAGCTCATTATTGATGGCTTCAAGTCGTACGCGACGCGTACCGTTATCAGTGGTTGGGACTCACAGTTCAATTGTATTACCGGTCTTAATGGATCCGGCAAGTCCAACATTCTCGACGCGATTTGTTTCGTGCTTGGTATTACGACGATGTCTACTGTGAGAGCGCAAAACCTTCAGGACCTGATCTATAAACGTGGTCAGGCAGGTGTCACAAAGGCTAGCGTTACCATCGTCTTTGACAATCGCGATACGGAGAAGAGCCCGATTGGATTCGAGACTTGTCCCCAGATCAGTGTCACTCGTCAGGTATGCATACTGCTGAAGATGAATGTAAGAAAGGACGTACTGTGTTAACAAGACTGGACAGATTGTACTTGGCGGAACCAGCAAATACCTCATCAATGGCCATCGCGCGCAGCAACAAAACGTGCAGAACCTATTCCAGAGCATCCAGCTTAACATCAACAACCCGAACTTTCTTATCATGCAAGGCCGGATTACTAAGGTCTTGAATATGAAAGCTACCGAGATCTTGTCGATGGTCGAAGAAGCTGCTGGTACGCGTATGTTTGAAGAGCGCCGTGACAAAGCAATCAAGACCATGTCGAAAAAGGACAAAAAGGTGGAAGAGATCAATGAGCTGTTGAAGGAAGAAATCGAACCAAAGCTGGAAAAACTACGGACCGAAAAGCGTCATTTCTTGGAGTTTCAGCAAGTTCAGTCTGATCTCGAGAGATTGACCAAGGTTGTCGTTGCGCATGATTATATCCAGTATAACGTATGTCCCCTGCTTTTCATTTCACCCATTTACACTTTGTCTAACAACAATTATAGAAAATCCTTCGTAACTTCACGGAGATCATTTCGAAGAAGACTGCCGAGCTTGAAAGTATCGAGTCTAATGTGGCCAAGACTCAGCACGCGATTGATCTTCTCAAAGAAGATATCGACAAGGTTAAGGCACTTCGTGAAAAGGAACTAAAGAAGGGGACTAAGTTCCAAAAGCTGGAACAACAGATGAAAGAGCTCTCGCACGAGATTGTGCGTTTCAATACCCACCTGGAGCTGAAGATGAAGAATCTTGCAGAGGAAGAAGAAAAGGGGAAAAAGATTCAGCAGAGCATCAGCGAGTTACAGGCCCAGTTTGAGATCAAGTCTGCAGAATTTTCCCAAATGCAGCAGCAGTTCCAAGAGATGACAAATACGCATGAGACTCTTAAAGCTGAGGTTTCTTCGAAGGAAGAGCTTCTGGAAACTCTGCGAACCGGTGTTGCCGCGAAAGAAGGCCAAAAGAACGGATATATGGACAAGTTGGAAGGTGAGGCGGAAATTTTGATCTGGTTATATCATGTTATAAGAATCTTACTAACAGTTGATATACAGAGGCCAAGGCATGTGCGAGTCAAGCAAAAACAAAACAGCAGCAAATCAGTATTCAGATACAGCACCTCAACAAGCGAATCAAGGAACTCGAACCGCGCGCTAAAAAGGCGCGCCAGCAAAATAAGGATCTGTTCAACAACCTGGAATCACTGAAAGCGGAATGCGCAACACTTGAATCGGGTCTTAATCAAATGGACTTTGACCCCAAGGCGCATGAAACTATCAAACAGGCCGAGTCTGAGGCAGAGGCAAACATCCGAGAGCTGAACCATCAGATTGATACTTTGAAGCGCCAGGCTGCCAACGTTGACTTCAACTACTCAGACCCAACACATAACTTTGATCGCAGCAAGGTGAAGGGACTGGTTGCGCAGCTGTTCTCAATTGATGAGAGCAAGTTTGATGCAGCAACGGCCCTGGAGATCACAGCTGGTGGTAGATTATACAATGTGGTGGTGGACACCGAAGTCACCGGTACTCAGCTATTGGAAAAGGGCCAGCTTCGCAAGCGCGTGACAATCATTCCTCTCAACAAGATCTCTGCTTTTCAGGCATCTGCTGAGAAAATTGGGGCCGCTAAAAGTATTGCTCCAGGAAAGGTGAATCTCGCTCTTTCACTGATTGGGTATGATGAGGAAGTAGCTAAAGCGATGAACTATGTGTTTGGCTCCACCCTTATTTGCGCTGATGCAGACACTGCGAAAAAGGTTACGTTCGATGCGCGAGTTCGCATGAAGAGTGTTACTCTGCAGGGTGACCTGTACGACCCTAGTGGGACACTGTCAGGCGGAAGTGCACCAAATACGTCGGGTGTTTTGATTACTATGCAGGAGCTGAATAGGTTGAGCGCCGAGCGCAATGCCGAAACTGCAAAGCTGAGAAGTATTCGTCAGACCCTGTCGGTTGAGAAGGAGAAAATTGAGCGCGGTACGAAGTTGAGCCAGAAGCTTGATTTGAAAAGACACGAGATATCGTTGCTTGAGCAACAGATCGCTAATAACTCATCGTCTGCCGTGATCAATGATCTCAACAAGGCTGGTCAGAGCATCAAGGATTTGGAGGCTGAGGCTGTAGCTGCCAAGGAGGAACAGGCTCAAGCCGAATCAGAAGCTAAACGAATCGAGCAAGACATGAAGGAGTTCAATTCTAATAAAGGAACCAAGCTCGAACGTTTGAAGAAGGAGGCCGATGCCCTGAAAGCAAAGTCTGAGAAGCGAAATCAGGAACTCAAAGTTGCTCAAAAGCAATTTCAGGCGATGCAGCTTGAAAAAGAGCACCTACAGAATGAAATTGTGGGTCAGCAAGAGTCGTATGTAGAGGCCGAACAGAACTGGAAAGAGCTCAACGCTGAGATCGCAAAGCTTAATCAAGAGCAAGAGTCTGCGAACGCCCAATACGCAGAAATGAGCAAAATTGTCGAGCAAGAGAAGGAGAAGCTGCTGGGCTTCGACGAAGAGCTCGTCTCGTTGGATAAGGCTGTCCGCGAGAAGGAGCAGATTGTTTCCGATTTCAGCTTGGCACAGCAGAAGGTTAGTCATGAGCTTGAGAAGATCACGAACGACAAGGGCCGCTCCGAACATGGCGTCAATGAGCTTATTAGTCAGTACTCGTGGGTCGAAGAGGAGAAGGAGTAAGTTGCATATTCCCGTGTTTCTTTTGCAGTTAATCAGTCGACTAATGTGAAATTATAGCTCTTTTGGAAAGGCATCGACACCTTACGACTTTGCTGGCTATAACATCTCAGAATGCAAGGCGTCTATGAAGAAGCTTACCGATCGATACAATGAGATGAAGAAGTCTATCAACGGCAAGGTGATGAATATGATTGACAGCATTGAGAAGAAAGAGATTGCTTTGCGCAACATGATGAAAACGATCGAGAAGGATAAGCGTAAGATCGAAGATACAATCATCTCTCTTGATCAATACAAGAAGGAGGCGCTTCACAAAACCTGGCAGAAAGTCAATAGGTGAGTTGAATTCTTTTTCTCATACAGATATCAGCGCTAACATAGCATAACAGTGACTTTGGTCTCATCTTTGCGGACATGCTCCCTGGCAGTTTTGCCAAGCTGGAGCCACCGGAGGGTAAGGATGTGACCGAGGGTCTCGAGGTCAAGGTCTGTCTGGGAAAGATCTGGAAGCAGAGCTTGACTGAGCTTTCTGGAGGACAAAGGTACGTTCGATATATCACCAGAGTGATTATACAAAGGAATCGACTAACGGATGCCCAAACAGATCACTTGTAGCGCTATCGCTGATCATGGCTCTGCTGCAGTTCAAGCCTGCGCCGATGTATATTCTCGACGAGGTCGATGCTGCTTTGGATCTGAGTCATACGCAGAATATCGGCAAGCTAATCAAGACCCGCTTCAAGGGCTCGCAGTTTATCGTCGTGAGTCTGAAGGATGGACTGTTCTCGAATGCCAACCGGGTGTTCAGAACGCGCTTCCAAGAGGGCACGTCTGTCGTCAGTGTTATGTAAGATGAAATTGAGGGAGACTGATCGTTCTGGTAGGGTTTGATTGTAGCGAGCTGGATACTGGTAAAGAGTATGATTTGAGCTTTGTTATGTCTATTGTACTTTTATTATACCTAATTATAAAGAGTTTATGTACGCAATGTATTTTAATGAGTGGATTATCGCCGAATTTGATACCGCAAGTGCCGTAGACCTCTGACGTTGGTGTTGGGAAGACGCGTTCAGGTGTTCATGCTGGAAACAGGGATTAAAGTTTCAAACTTCAAGCCTTCCCGACATAATTTGATGACGTTGATGATAATTTTCAGCATACTGATCCTGCCGCTGCAAGGCAACAACGTGAAGTAAAAACGCAACTGATAGATATAGAAGTTGTTAGAGAGACTTTCTTGACTAGTTGATATTACATATCAGCAGCACCGATGTCAGATCCTATGTTTGACGACGGCTTTCCGTCATCTACTCGACGATCCCCGCGAACTCCACGAACACAGGCGGTTCCATCTTCATCCTCATCAACCTCCTCCTCCTCGTCATGGACAACGATCCCGCCGCTGATGAAAAAGCTGTTTGATAAATTCCCGCTGGTTACATACCCGGACACTATCCTCCCCGCGGCGGGGTGTGGCAGCAGCGCGGATCAGAAGGATAAGATGGGAGTCGTGTTCGTGCATGACTTGAGCAGTGTTTCGATTTTTCCCGAGTCGGTGCGGTTACTGGTAAGTTTGCAGGACGTGGGAGGATTGGTGTACTATTGCGTTGCTGGTTTGTGGCGGGTTAGCTAACTCGAATGTTCTTGGACAGACCGTTCTACGACTTGCAAAGATTTACGACTCATTAACAATTTTCCCTGCATCACCACATTCCGCACCCGAGAACGGCCCGTTCCCTTACGTATTTGTCCCCCGCTCATTACCAAAAGCGCAGGACCGGAAGAAAGACCAAAGCTACAGCTTGCCTTCGCCGCAGTTCAATTCCTGGCTGTCGAGTCTGCCGAATGCTCGCAGTGTACCATATTCGGCCGCGGAAGATTCACCGATCATCATGCTTTTAGACGTGCGTATCCGGGATGCGTTTCTGTTGACGCTGTATCTGTATAGCGCCAATTACAAAAACATTGTACTGCCGGGCTTTTATAGACATCTCAATAGCAGCAAAGCAGAGTCCAAAAACCTTGGGTCTGAGAACACTGGATTCTTCCCTCACGTTGTTTCATACGTCCAATACAATGCCGTCAAGGAGACTCTAAGGCGCAGTGTGGGTTCACAGCGAATAGACGCAAAATTCAAAATCAACATCTTGATCGGGGCCGAGGAAGCGCTCGATGCGTTGTCAGATCTAGTCGCCGAATCAACCAGCGGCTTTCTTTCTGGAACAAGCGAACCGGGCGTGGTCGATGCTGCCGTCTACGGGTACTTGTATCCGGTTTTGCATTTGGGGTTGAAGGGCGAGAACGGGAACGGAGAGGCGGAGCTGGTGGAGTTGGTGCGGGAACGGCCGAATTTGGTGGAGCTGGTAGAGAAGATTCATAAGCTAGCGTGGACCTCATGAATATGTCGGTGTATGATGTGTATGATAGAAATCTCTTTTCACTAATTTTTCCAATGTTAATTCTCCTCGTAATATTCAATAGAAGTGGAAGGAAATGCGCGAGCCGGTCAGTCGCGCGGCTCGGTGCTGATATCTGTTATGAAAGTCGCGACTTGGTGGGCGACTCGGTGCGTGGGCGACTTGCCGGGTGCTATCATAAATATCATAATTATCTAGTCGCGACTGGGCCGGTCGCGCACTTCTCTCAACACAAAATCTCTCTTTGACAAATCGTGGCATTTAGCTGAGAAGAGCATCTTACATTCTTTTCTGTCGAAGTTATCAAGAATAACAGAGAAGTATTGGTTGATAATTACTGCATAGATTATTTGACAAATGCGCGCCTCGGTGTTGAATTTATCAGTGGTAAAAGTCGCGACTTTTATCACCAGTACTGGCCGCGCGACTGGCGACCGGCGACTGGCCCAGTCGCGCACAAACCGGCACTTCCCCTTCTGCACATTACCTCGCTGACAAGCCATGTCATATACAATATTCTTAGCTGTCAATACTAATTAAAAATGTCAAAGTAAGAATAACTACAGAAGCGCTGCAAAGGATTTCTAACGAATGCGCGAATCGGTGCAGGTATTGCTTTCGTTATAGTCGCGCCAGTCGCGACTTGCGGCGACTTGCCCGGTAACTTATATCATATTATCATAAATTATTTAGTCGAGCACTTTCTACACGGCATTTCTCTTTGACGAACTGGGGCATTTAGTTGGAAAAGAAATCGTATAATATAAACCGTCGAAAAAGTTATCAAGAAAAACAAAGAAATCTAGGTCGTAAAAGTGCTGCAAGAATTATCTGACGAATGCGCGACTGGGTGCTATAATTATCAGATGTTCATGGGCCAGGCCAGTCGCCAAACTGACGCTTCTCATATCTGCACATTACTCACCGACATGCTATGTCATTTACCTCAAAATAAAACTGAGCATTCTTAGCTGTCGAATATCTCCAAAAGAACCAAAAGCTAAGCAGCGGAAGCTGCAAAGGTTCTACAGCGAATGCACAAATCGGTGTAGATATCGCTTTCGTTGTAGTCGCGACTGGCTCCAATCCCATATACATTCCCTTCTACAGAGCACTCGTTTTCAGTTCAAAAGAGTATCAAACACTCTTGACTATTGAATATTTTTAAATAAACCAATAACTGAGCAGTGGAAGCGCTACAAAGGTTCTATGATTGATGCGCGCCTCAGTCAGTTGCGCGACTGGTTGCTGAACTTTTGATAATTGATGCGCGACTGAGCCAGCCGCGCACCCAGTCGCCCCAGTCGCGACTCTAATGAACTAATACCTGCACCGATCCGCGCATTCGTTGAAGCTCTTTTGCAGCGCTTCTGTGGTTTTTATTGCTTCATTAATAATAGCTCCGACAACTAAGAATATTCAGGTTTACTCTGAGGTATATGACATATCGTGCCGGTTTGTGCGCACGACTGGCCCAGTCGCGGCCAAATAATTATGATATCTGCCCAGTCGCCCAGTCGCGACTAGATTATTATGATAATATAGGGCAAGTCGCGCACTTCTTACAACACAATATTTCTCTTTGACAAACCGTGGTATCTACTTCATAAAAAGCTCCTATATTCCTAATCACTGAAGCTATTTAGAAGATTAGATAAATATTGGTTGTAAAGTACTGCATAGATTATTTGACGACTGCGCGACTCGGTGTTAAATTTATATCATTATAGTCGCGACTGGGGCGACTGGCCCGCCACTGACTGGGCTTTCTATTTCCCCTTTATGCAGCACTCCTTTCCACTTCTAAACAAAGCTGAACATTCTCAGCTGTCGGAGATACTCAGAATAAAAAGATAGTCACTCGGTAAAAGCGCTGCAAAGGCTCTTGGACGAATGCGGGACTCGGTGCTAAAATATCAGTGGTAAAAGTCGCGACTTGGTGGGATATCACAATTATCTAGTCGCGACTGGGCAGATATGATAATTATATTGTCGCGACTTGCTGGGCGACTCAGTTTATGATATCTGCCCCGCAAGTCGCGCACGCACCCTAGTCGCGGCCCGCGCTTTTACGCGTTTATACCGCGCACCAAGTCGCGACTTTTATAAACAAACACCGGCACCGAGCAGTGCGACTGACCGACTCGCGCATCCCGTTCACTTTTATCAATTCTTTAATAACCCGCATCCCATTCGCTTTTATCAATCCTCCAATGATTACCAAAAGACTTCACCTTGATGACGGTCCATCTGGTGCACCTGATAGATGTGTACGACAAAAGATGATGGACGACAAATCTGATGAAGACACTACCGAGGACTCGGAAGAATACACTACTGAGGACTCGGAAGAAGACACTACTGAACAGCCCTGTCAGCCGAAGTGGAACTCCGGGCGACCAGGATCTGCAGAAGTCAGAGATATTCTGGCTGGAGGTGACGACCGAATTTACAAGATGACGCGAATGGACGAGTTTGAATTTTATTATCTGCTTAACAAGCTCGACAAAGAACGTCTGCTGAACTCGACAAAGAATATGGACATAGACGAGAAGCTTCTAATCTTTTTGTCTATTCTTGGTTCCGGGAGTACAGTGAGAGAGGTAGCTAAGCGCGTTCAACGAAGCTTGAGCACCGTACATGATGTACTTTATGCCGTTTTATTAGCAATCGCAAAGCTACCGATGAGTGCGATCACTCTTCATGAGCCGGGCTCCCAATCTCAGCTCAGATCACTAGCGACCACAGGAATCACCCCAATTCCGAAGGGTGTATTGGTGCCATCGCTGGATTTCACCTTCCGGTCATGGCTTCTCCGAACCACCCTGGGTTTCGAAACAGGAAAGCAGACAACTCATTGAATATCATGATAGCTGTTGACTTCAAAAAGAAGGTGAGGTACATAGGAGCAGGATGGGAGGGTAGTGTGGACGATTCCAGAGTCGTACAAGATGCTCGCGAACATGGGATCGATGTCCCAGAAGGATTCTATAACCTCGGAGATGCAGGCGCTGCGCAGAGACCCGATACCATGCAGGACTCGAACGACCCCCGTCTTTCGAGGCTGCAGAAGGTCGTGAAGCGAACGTTTAGTGACCTCAAAAGCAAGTTCCTCATTCTGGCCGCTGGCCGCTACTCGGGCCCTACACTATTCAAGTTGATCGGGGCCTGCTGCACCATCCATAACGTCAAGATCCAACGAGATAGAGAACTGGATAAAGATCGTCACGGTCCCTATGATGATTTTACAGATATGACTGACGATGATGATACAAGCACGGTTGATCCTAAACAAGACGACAACAGACGCAATGCTATTGCTGAGGCGATGTGGGCAGCAAGAATGACTGAAGATGATGATACAAGCACGGTTGATCCTAAACACCGGAAAAACAAACGTACTGCTAATGCTGAGGCGATGTGGGCAGACTACAGAAAAAATCCCGAACGGTTTATGGATACTAATAAATGTATGAGGATAGGAAATTGGTGATGTTTTGATATGATTCAAAAAAATCTAAAAATATGCATTAAACAGAAGTTAATCGCATCTTTATACGATCCGCCCTTCGCAAATAACTGAGACAAGGGCGGTAGATGTGCATCAAAATTCATTCACCATTAAAATAATAGATCATAACCACAAAATCCCATAGAAAAGTCTATACCAATTACAACAAAGCAAACAACAAAGCAATAAACAAAACTATTACCAGATGATATAACACAACAATCCATTAAACAGCCAATGCCCGCAAAGTATCCTCTTCCTCAATATCAGTTCTCCAATCATGACCACTACTCCTCATCGAGCTACTTCCATAGCTTCCACCGGAATACCGGTTCCCGTCAAAGCTAGCTCTGCTTCGAATACTTCCACTCGGCGGCCTTGCCTGGGGAAGCGCGCTCATCGAGGGCTTAAAAAGACGGCGCGAGTGAATGCGGTAATCAAGGTATTCGTCATCCGAATCATCGTCAAGATCATACCCTGCACGACTAAGCTGACCGTTCTCGCCGATCCAGCATACACCACCTGTAGGAGGAGCAACTGCTGGTGTAGACTGAATCGGAGAGGCGGTAGTGACTTTTTCGCTGTACAAAGAGGCAGAGCGGGAATGGCGGGTTCTTGCTCCATACGAGCCAGTGGATAGCGGACTTGTATGAGAGCTGCTAACGCTCCCTGAATCATCGTAGGTACCGGCAGAGTAAGAAGACGCTGTACTGGAATCACTGACTGACCGCACCGTGTGCGCTTGAGCCGGTGTTGCCGCAGGGGAGACTGTATGATTTGGCCTTTGCACTGGGTACCGACGTTGAGGAAGGGTTTGAGATTGGTACGTCGCTGAACGGAAATTGTACGAAGATGCTGAGGTATGCAGCTGGTTTGGTTGTTTGTCCATCATAGTCAGATCTTCAACGCTATACAACGCACGGAGTAGATCGTCGTTCCAGCTATGTTCTTCGTCGTGAGATTTCGATTTCGTAGATAGCTGCGAGGACGATCCTATATGACGAAGAGCAGAGGTCGGTTTCACTTTGACGCTCTTCTTCGCGTGCGTCTTCGAATGAGATTTGTGCGAGGAAGAGCTAGCCTCCTCGGACGGAGAATCAGCCACCGGCTCCATCGACATCGACGAGAAGCCTGATCCGCGTCTAAACTTTTGTGAAAACTTTCTCAGTCGCGAACTAGCAGTAGAAGCAATCGACGCTGTATCAGAGTCTCTGGGCTTCGATCGCTGAGAAACATGAGGCTCGTAAGGCTGTTGCTGAGATTGTTGCTGATCATTTGAGGCTCGCTTCATGACCTCAGATGCCATATTCAGACGTCTCTGTAGCATATCTGACGGTGATCCAGTCTGCTTCTTGCTTCTGTCAGACGTCAGTTTTTGCTGACTGGGAGACTCCATTTTTGAAGAACGCGTCTTGACCGCGAGCTGAGCAATAGAACTTGTGCTTTTATCTGAATGCTGGTAAAACGCGCCCGAGTTGCTTCTTGAAGAACCCGATGATCCCAATACTGTAGCTACCGTTGCCGAGCTGTTGCTACTTGTGCTGCGGACAGAGAGACCAGACTCGCGATTAGGCCGACGGCTGCTGCTGCTACTGAGAGAAACAGACTTGAAGACGGAGAATAAGCTCGACAAACTGTCGCTTCTCCGGACGACGTTCTCTTGCTGCTCGTCGTAATCCGCTGTTCGATCTCTGTTGGGTTGCTCTTGGAGTGGCCGCAGCGCTCGGTCGCTTGTTGCACGCGACGAGGAGTGCTGACTTTCTGACTTTCCACGGGAGTTTGAGTGAGCGTGACGCGTAGGCGCGGTAGGACGTGTAGGAGCGTGGTTTTCGATGTTTGCCCGCGATGACGAGGCCATATGAGGGGCGGTACGAGGGCTCGAGAATCCCGACATGATGAAACGCAGATGGGTGGGGTGGAGCTGCAGGAGGTCGCGGGGTGTTGTTAGCAGACGGGTCCTTTTGGCAACTCACGCGCATGAGGTTCACAATAAAGAAGGGAATAATAAGGAGCGCGGGTGATGAGCAGACGACGCGCAGTCACGTCACGACGAACGCGTTTGCTCGTTACGGCTTACCAGGGAATAAACGACGTTGGCTGAAATATGCTAGGATCGGCGATGTGACAGCGGGATGTGCAATGGCTACACGGGTTCTTGGAAACAAAAAAACAAAGTATCTGGCTCGTCCACCAGTAAATAGTCTGCTGAGTAGAATGATTTTCCTCAGTAAACGCAGATAGCGAAATGAACAGGAAAAAGAGCTGATAGCGACAAGAGACGCGGTCTAGAGAAGGCTTTGCAAACGAGCAGAAGGAGTCGTGTGGGCTGCCTGCACGAGTTTAGTCGGCAAAGGTTGCTTGCATCCACAACAATAAATTGTTGTTGTCTATCCAAATTGGGACTAGCTCTGTGGTGGGAATGTAACACCCACATTCTCGCTTTTGCCCTTTAACCTTTTGAGCCCTGAGCCTCAGGCATTGTCCCAACGCCCGTCATGGTAAATGATTAACGCCAGAAGACTTGACGAGTACAGTCGAACCTGTGCTGTGGATTCACTTGCCTACTTCTGGAAGGTTTACAGAAGGAGTTGGACTCGGTGCCTATTCTATGCATGTGCCGAGAAGTAGCCTCGTCTAGGGATGGCACAAGAAGCTCTAACATAATTGAGCTCGCGGGCTGCATTCTGTTGGTATGATCATTCCTGCTTCACTAATACTCAACATGCAGTCCAAATGGAAGCTGCTTCTTCTATACAATTGGTCGTGTGCAACGCGTATAATTTGTAGTCCTTCACCCATTCTTTGGATGACAGACTACATATGACAATTCATGACGCTTTCACGAATTGCATTCCCTTCTTTGATGCGATATGACCTTCTCAATAATATCTACATATTTTGAATTCATTATGTCCGAGCTAATTCAGAGATACAAACGATTTGGCAAAGCCCAAAAACAGGCCCCACACGTCAACTAAGCCCACAGCAAGGCAGCGGCATGGGAGAAATATCTACCGCCCTTGATCTCAATCGACTTGACAATCTCGTTCAGCTCGCTGAAGTTCTCGTCCGAGAGCGGCTTGATCTCTGCCAAATTCTCGTTGACGCGCTCGGGAGTAGTCGAACCCGGGATCGGGATGATAGTGAGACCGGGCATCTTCTCCTCATGCTTCTTGATCCACGCCAACGCGAGCTGTGCAGGCGTACAGCCAATTTTCTTCGCCATAGTGAACACCGCGTCGGCAAGCTTCAAATTCAAGGGAAGGTTTTCGTCCGAGAACTGTTCAAAGTGCTTCAGTATGCTTCCCTCAGGGATGTCAGCATTTGACTTGATTGCACCAGTCAAGATTCCGCGACCGAGGGGAGAGTAAGCGACGACGGGGATTTTGAGCTCAGCGCATGCCTCGAGGACACCATTGTTAGCTGCGTCAACGCAGAACAACGAATACTCAATCTCGACAGCCTCGATCTTTGTCACCGCAGCAGCACGACGGATGGTTGCTGCGCCGACCTCGGAGAGTGAAATACCAGAGAAGAGACCCTCGTCAACCATCTCCTTCAGCGCACCGATGGTGGTCTCAATGGGACTAGAATGATCATGACCTTTAGATAAAACACTCTATACAGTCAACATGAGCAAATCACCTACACTTTAGGATCGACGCGAGCACACTCGAAAATGTCAAGCTTCTTAACTCCCCCAAGATATTTCAGCGTGTTCATAACGCTAGCGCGGACAGCCTCGGGACGTCCGTCAGGAGCCAGTGTCTTTAAATCAGCACCTCCTTTGACCGAAAGACAAACCTTCAAATGTCGTTAGAGGATCAGTGATACGAAGGTGTAGAGAGACTGCACAAATATGCCGAGGAAGTAGTTACCTTATCAGCGTACTCGGGGTATTTGGTGAAAAAACGGTTGACAAGCTGAAGGTTGTCAGTCGGATCAGCAGTGCCGTAAAACTCGCCCGAGTTGAAGAAGGTGGCACCCAATTCGATAGCGCGCTTCATGGTCGCGAAAGCCTGCTCGTCGGGAGTGACGACCGGTCGCCAAGTGAAGCCCATCAGGCCGAAGCCGAGCGGGCCGGCGGGGATGCCAGCGATGGTGGTCATGTCAGCTGTATGGTCAATTGGCTAGTTTCTGATGATTCGAATGGAAGATCGAAGACAGATTGGTGAATCTTCGAAGGATAAGAGAAAGGTGCCAAGTATATAACAATCAGGCTGATGCCGATAAGAGCGGGCGTTGGGAAGTGTGAGCGAGTAAGCAATATATTGAATCATATCTGCACAGTCAGCCAGCTCACTATCATTAGATAATCAGCTGACAGACTTATTTGTAGGGTTCGGGGGTTTGTAGCGTGAGGCGTGGGCATCGCGACAGGCTTGGCGCATAGACGAGGATTCTAAAGATCCACGTGCTGCTGCCTACCTCAAAGCATTTCTGTATCTGTTTGGTTGTTGTGCTGTCTGCTGGATAGAGATTTGAAAATTTCTGGACAAGACAGAGAGAGCGAGGAACATGACATAGAAGCAACGGTTGGACCGATAAGAGGGATCGACATGATCGAGCGAGCTGTCAGGTACCGGCTAATGAGCTAGGATGTTGCACTAGCATTTAAGCATAGGATATGTCCTGTATGGACTGTCACTATACCAGCAGCAAGTGTTATGACAGACTGTGTCAGGCGGAGAGTCCTAACTGATAGACGGTCAAATATCAACCGGACTCGACTCGAAAAGAGCAAAATTGAAGAAAATCGAATGAAATATCGGACATTTAAGCTCACGCACTAAAAATAAAAACGGAGCTGGTGTTTGGAATGCGGATGCACCGCTCTCCTGCGGCGTACCATACTACTGCTACCCTGACTATTCCCAATCGGGTTTAGTGCTGTACAGCAATTACGTACCGTGCCCAGTGAGGATCTTTATTTTATACACGCGTTTGTGGCACATCTGTCACACATACGACGCGCTTAAAACACCCATTACGTCCTCGTCTAAGCCTGCGCTCTCCTCCGACGAAGGACGCAAAAAAAGCCTCAGTTCCTAGTCGCCTGCGCCTTTCTCTCTCGTCCACCCTCTTACTCGCTATCTCTCATCTGCCTGCTCCGGTTGTAGGTCTTTTCTCTGCTCCGTATACAAACATCATCATGGTCAGTCGGTGGGCATCTCTTTTCCTCGTCCTTGTCGCATCCTGTGTGATCCCTGGCTCGCGCGCATCAAACGTGACCTCTCTGACCGGTACCTGGACTTCTAAGTCGGACGCGGTCTTCACTGGACCTGTATGTATCTTGCTTTCCCTGCTTCATGTTTGTTCCAGAAGAAAATTTTGTCGAGCAAACGGTGCTCTTTACTCAAATGACACCGGAAACAGAAAAGAGTGGAATGTGGCCGTGCTAACACGATCTGTAGGGATTCTATGATCCTGTTGATGAACTTCTCGTGGAGCCGCGTCTGCCCGGCCTGAGTTTCAGCTTTACAGACGACGGCTACTACGAAGAGGCCTTCTATATCGTCCACTCGAACCGTAAGATCTTGTCGTCTTACTATTATCGCGGAATAAAGTGGATGGCGAATTCTAACTACATTCCTATGTTTAGCCACCACACCCGGATGCCCTACTGCCGTCCTCCAGTTCCAGCACGGCGAATATGTCCTCAACAGTAACGGCTCCATCTCTATGTTCCCCATCGCTGTCGACGGTCGACAGCTGTACTCTGATCCTTGCACCTCAAATTCCTCGGATTACACAAGATATTCTCAGTTTGAGCTGTATTCGGTATGTTGCTTTCTATCACTGGTATCTTTTCACTGCTCGAGGACGACTACTGACTGAGGTTTCGTCAGGAATGGAATATCGTCATCGACAGTTATCGTGGACAATACCGCCTCAACCTTTACGAGTGGGACGGTACCCCCGTTCGCCCGTTATACCTCGCCTATCGACCGCCGCTCATGCTTCCTACCGTGACCATGAACCCGACGACTGCTGCCGCTTCATCTACTTCCACCTCTGTCAGCTCGCGCCACAGAATAAAAAGATCATTCCAGAACAGACATGTCACGAACGCTTACAAGAAATCTTATCTCAACTACGATTTCTGGTGGTGGACCGGTGTTTTCTTGATGGTTGGCGGCGGCTCCTCATACATCTTCCTTCAGGCGCGTCAGCTCAAGACGGCTTAATTCTCGACTAGTTGCACCGTCTATATCACCAAGCTATCGAGTGCTGTCCAATCTCTGTCTCATTCGACAAAAGGCGTCTCGATCTGCAGTGTGCTGATTTTGTCTTGAACTTAAGTGGCTCAGAATTATCACCAAGCGCTACCTTGCTTGTCTGGTCATCACTTCGTTTATTTTTATGTTTTTAAAGGCGTTGGTAAAGATTGCTATTGTTTTCTTTTGTACTCTCTGTTTTCGTTGTTTCGTAAATTAGCTGCTGTTATATCGTGTTTTACAAGCCTTGACTTTGGTTATCTGCATACTCATAAACTGTTTTTAGTTTTAGAAATTGAAATGAAAAGCTTTATCTATAATGATCGCAAAGAGGATCAGTCTACTGCTTTAGTATACAGTAGATGCCTGCAAATACCTATCCATAGCGATATAGGATGTAGAATACAGCAGTGAGAATAAGCAGACATAACGAAACAGGAAGGCGTTGGTTGCTAGCCTGCTTGTATCTGAGCCTCACTGAAGCGCGAACATTACGCGTGCAAGAAGCCTCGCTGAAGAACAATACATCATCAAGAAATCCCCCACAACCCACCCACACCTACGAATATGGCACACCCAATCACCGTCAACTAATACCTTGTGCTTGCATGTGGCTATGTCAGCAGAATCATACAACCACCTCTACCTGACCTGGATTAAGGAATGGCAGGACCGCGCGGAATCGCTAGGAGCGAAAGCGCAAAACGCGTACAAGAGAGCATATAGTACGCTGAGTGCCTCGCCGATTTCGTTTCAGCACCCGAAAGAGATGCTGGTGCTGAAGAATTTTGGACCGGGCATATGTGGCCAGCTGGAGGCCAAGTTGAAGCAGTATTGCATTGCGACAGGAATGCCGATGCCGACTGTGACGTCTGCTTCGTCTACATCAGGGCCGAAATCTTCTTCAGAACCAAAGGCTAGGAAAACCAAAACAGCAAAAGCAAAAGGTGTGTCTTAGTTGTTAACGGCTGGATTAATATCTGATTCTAATATTTAAACAGAGACGAACGAAAACGAGGCACCAGCTACTCAACCTACACAGACCCGACCGAAACCAAAGAGAAAACCAAAGCAATACATTCCCGCCTACCGCTCAGGTGCCTACGCCATCCTCCTTACCCTCTACGACTCTGCAACCAGCTCTAAATACGGCGACCCAGCACTATCCAAAACCGAGATCATCGAACATGCACAGGCGCTCTGCGATACCTCGTTCGAGAGTCCAGCCGGACGAAATCCGGATCAGTCTGTGGGCGGGACCACTACTTCTTGGTGTACGGCGTGGACGGGGGTTCAGCAGCTTGTGAAGCACGAACTTGTGATTGAGACGGGAAAGCGGGGAAAGCATTTGTATGAGATCACAGATCTGGGGAAGGAGGTTGCGAGCAAGATGAAAACAGTGGCAGAGGCGAGACAAAAGGATTCAAATCTTACCACTCTGGAGACTGAGAGCAATACAGCTTCACAGCCTATTAGAGGATCACAGCCTATTCGAGGACCACAGCCTACTCGGGGATCACAGTCTTCTCGAGGAACGAAGAGATCTACAGAAGACGTCGATTTCGGCTCGCTCACTTCTGACGACGAGTCCAGTCCCCCGACACAGCGCATTTTCAATTCACAACCCAGTCGGCTACCAGCGGCTGCTAGCCGTTCAACTTACTCATTTTCCAACCTTCAACCAATCGAGAGACCCGCATCGACAACCTCACGAGCAGGTCTAGTCAACAGTGCATCTATTGCTGATAGTACGGCGGCAGTTGCAGACATTCCTCTTCCCCAGTTCACTCCTAGGATATGGGAGCCAGGGACGTTCAGCCTCTGTCTTCTTGTCGATAAACGAGAAATTAGATCAAAGGAGAATCGAGAGTTTTTTGTGTCATCGCTAGTTGAGCTTGGTGTGAATGCCAGGGGCAGGGCACTAGGACTTGGTGATATGCTATGGGTCGCCGAGCACAAAGCTACGGGCGAACAGGTTGTGCTTGACCACATCGTCGAACGGAAACGAACAGACGATCTGATGAGCAGTATCAAAGATGGAAGATTTCTTGAGCAGAAATATAGACTGTTGAGAAGCGGACTGCGCAATGTGATGTACATCATCGAGGAGTCACCCGGAGTCGATCTCGGAACTATGCACGATGCCGTCCAAACTTCGATTATGTCAACCCAGGTCTTCAACGAGTTTTTTCTCAAGCGGACTTCCGGTGTTGAGGAAACATCCAAATACCTCGCTCGTCTAAGCAAGCATCTCGAAGAAGTCTACACCAAGAAGCCTATTCATATCATCCCTGACGCCGCTGTCGATCACGATACTTATCTTTACCTGATTGGTAACCTACACACCACCGACCCAAACACACAATACGCAATTTCCTACTCCCGCTTTGAATCGACATGCTCGAAATCCGGAAACCTCACAGTCCGCGATGTATTCCTACGAATGCTTCTCACAATCAGCGGCATCTCATGGGAAAAGGCAATTGAGATTCAAAAAGAGTTTCCGACGCCAAAACATCTATGGACAGCACTGAAAGAGGAGTATAACAGAAATGGAGAACAAGCCTCTCGAGATTTGATCATGAACCGGTGTGATCGAAACGCGAGGATTGCAAGGAAAAAAATCGGAAAGGCGCTCTCGAGCAGGATCGCAGAGATCTGGGGGCCTGCTTCGAAAACGGTGGGGGATTACCGCAAGACTAGTTTCAAGAACGTTGACCAAGAAGAGAGCAACTCATGAGGCCAAGGTGTTATTTATGGAATTTCCCTAAAACTAATTATATAATTTGCGCAAAAATCCTCCAAATGCTGTACAAATGGTCAAAAAAGGTACCCTAAATTCCAAGCTGCTTGAACAAATGATGTCGGAACAAGATCCACAGGAAAAACAAACTCCATATGTATGAAACCCTCCCCAAATATTCAACTCAGTACTTCTCCACTTCCTCGTCTAAGGACTTCCTCCTCGACGGCGGCAACACCGGCAGAGGCGTTAATTTCTTCAAATCCGGTTCGCGCACCATGCAGTAGACCGAGCAGCTCTGCGGTACACCCATCGCCTTTGATGATGATAGTAAAGGTTGCGTGACATCCATTGTTGCTGCTGCTGCTGGTTTGGATGTTTTGGGATCGATGAGACGGAGTTCGTGGATTAGTTTGAAGCCAAATGTCTCGCATAGTATTAGCAGGGGTAGAGAGGAGACTTCCATGTATATTGGAAGATTCTGAGTGTCGGCCTGAATTGATGAATTAGTAACTGCACACGGGATCTATAAAGGTGAAGAAGAGCATACCATATCAAGGCCATACTGCAGCAGCTGAGAAGCTATACCCTCGTTCCGGTACTCATCAGACACAACCAAGTTCTGAACCGTGATGTACTTTCTCCCTTGAAAAACGCGTTTCTGAATTTTTCGCTTCGAGCGCAGGTAGTGCGAATATCGAAACTCATCAACTACTCCGCCAGGAAACTCCGGCACGAAGGACATCGACCTCAACAAACTACCAGCCTGCAAAAGATATAAGAACTCATCAAGTAGCACGTTCATCCGTGCAGGCAGAGTCTGCACATCAAACAGGAAAAGCCTTAGACTGTAAGGCGAATGTTTCTCCAGCACCACACGCCATTGCGCAAAGCCCACCACGGGAGAAATTTCTTTGATATAACTAGGCGCCATTGTGATACCGGTCGCTTGCGACAGCAATGGCTCCGAGTCGTTTGTCTGTTGCGGTAGAGCGGTGGGCAAGGACGAGGATTCAGTCATTACACTTGCGCGGATTAGAATGTCGCCTTTAACGGCCGCTCGGCGAAGGAAGATATTGCGGATTGTGGAGTGGTACCGCTGCATGCGTTTGTATGTGCTCGTGTTTGGACTCGGGTGTTTGGACGAAAGGTGACCCCTCAGATATCGACACAAAGGATCCAGATCGTTTTCGAGTGCTTGGTCAACCAGCTCCCGGCATTGAGGAACGTGTTCATCTGCCACCCGAAATATCTTTGAGAAAACGGTAGTCTTTGAACTTGGCATGGTTCGGCGCGTGCCAACTGCACGCATGTGGCCTCGGTCGTCGGGACTTATTGTTGTGAAGAATCCAGCGGCGGGAAGTATATCTCTCACCAACCCAGCTGCCGAATCGTGTTTATCGTAATACTGAGCTGCAGGTGGTGCGGTTTGTGCTAACCGTCCTATACTAAGTTCTTCGGTAGATCTTCGAAACTCGAGAAGTAAACCCCAGAAGCTGAAGTCGTTATCTTCCTCGTAACTACCGGTCTCGGTTTGTGGGGAAGTAGCTCCGGAGTTGAAGTCTGATCGTAGCCGGAAGACGACGTCGACGAAGGAGACTGTATTGATTCAGATTGCGCCGTCCCACTCGCAGGCCCATT
Source organism: Myxozyma melibiosi (assembly GCF_037950935.1). Lineage (NCBI taxonomy): Eukaryota > Fungi > Ascomycota > Lipomycetes > Lipomycetales > Lipomycetaceae > Myxozyma > Myxozyma melibiosi. The sequence continues at coordinate 402,946 of NW_027042916.1, read as the reverse complement.
CCTACTCTTTGGATCCTCTGACCCATTATACCCCTCCTTCTCCGTCAAAGACGACGTCTCTTCATCGTCATATTCGCCTTCATAAGCCGTATACATGCTCGCGCTATAGAGCGACGATCGGTCTGTTTGCGACCCCGTCGTTCCATCGTCTTCTTCTTCGGCAACGAACCCGCGCTCAACCGCCGTCAACCCTGCTTGCTGCTGCCGTAAAATATAGCTTCGAACCGCGTTCATTAACAGATGCTGGTGATTGCGAGGGTGGTGGGTAAATGAAGTCGTTCAGGAGTTTCCGGAATGGTTGAAAGAGACTGATTTGTCGTGGCGTTCTCGTAAATCACTCTCGATTTCAAAACATATCCATACGAGCAACCTAGCAGTCAATAACAGCAGTTTCAAATATCTCGCCCAAAAAGCTGTTATCGTGCTGTCCTATTTCACTTTGACCTAGGTTGCTTTGCTCTAGTGCACGCGCTGCGTAGGCTTTTTCGAACAGGTCAGCTCACGCCGGCATTAGCATTTGTGCGGCTCAAAACATATCGATAAGTCCTGGTTTTTCTCTTATCTTGCCTAAACCGGAAAAACGGCATGCGATAGAGAATATAACATCACATAAGAATGCTGTATACGTATATTATATATTAGACGGTATAAATGTAGCAGAATATTAATACAAAGTATTATAACTGTATAAAAACACAAATTCCCTACGCCTCTTTATATCTTTTATGCCCCAGATCCTGCATCTATTGATATCTGTAAACATTATTGTCTTCAGGGCGACCTTCAATATGCTCAGAGTTCGGTGGAATCGGTGGCTGGGTATGCGAATTAATGATATGCCCATTCTGATGCTCGGCCTGCTAATGCTGTGGAGCGTGATTCCACAGCTCGGATTGATGTGCTTGTGGATGTTGCTGCTGGTGCTCGTGCTGTTGTTGGTGTTGGTTCTGATAATGATGTGACTGTTGCGAATCTTTCTGTAGCTCGGGTAGCAGAGGCAGAGTATAGGGAGATCGCGATACGGGTACTGGTTTCGTTTGTTGCTGTACCGAGGAGTTCAGATTATAATATGGAGCCATATACTGCGATGTGTGTGGCATCCGTTCCCGCGGTCCCATCTCGTTATGCATCATATGAGCGTGCTCATCGGGCGATATACTCGCTCCTCCATTGTCAACGTATTCTTTCGCCACCCCATCAGGTAAGCTTGCGCTATCATAATGCGGCATTGTTGGGGCAGTGGTAGTCGACACCAGACCTGTTGCAAGCCACTCTGGCTCACCAGTGAAGTTACCGTCGAATCCGATACCGTAGGAGTCGATGAACCATTTCATATCTTCCAGATTAACCATACCGGTAGCTCCGTACGCCGAATCAAATATGTTATTCTCCACGTCCTTGGTCTCGCCCAGAGACTCTAGACTGCCTCCATTGTGAGCAGTGGCGTCGTCCGAAGAACCGGGTACACTCCTTTGACTAGACGGACCCTGGCTCTGCGCGACATCGCTCTCCTGCGGCGCCGCTTTCTTCAGCTCAGTCTCAATATTATCGCATAATTTGAACAGCGTCTCGGCATACTTTGTCGCAAGATGTATATCGTCTGGCGATGCATCTCGCAGTGTAGACGCCAGCCCACGAATCGACGATATAAGCTCCTGTTGCCGGTCGGGGTCGGGGTCGCGTTCGAGCGCTAATACCTTGGCAAGGAAGATTGCTGCGTGAATTGCGCGCACAAACCAATGAATCGGCGCCCATCGCAAATATCCCGTTTCATATACTCGCTGGATAACTCTGATTATCTGCTCAGCGGCTCGCGTCGCGAGCAAGATATATAGATCTGCGAGTGATCCGTCTACCTGTCGGTGACCGGGCGGCGAAAGCGCAAGCGAATAAATATATAGCTCGGCGTAATGGTATTCCAGCATCAAAGATTCACGCTCAATCTTGTCTTCAATAATCAGTAGCTGGTACTTTGTGTTCCACGCAGCAAGACGTGAACGAAAGTAACGCAACAGGGGAAGGTAGCTGTCTGAATTGAGAATCTTGTACATTGACTCTGGATTTGAGTACAGACTCTGGTGCGCAAACGACAGAATCCGCAAAATGTCAAGCTTCGCATTATCCAGCGCCGAGAACGAAATCGTGGATGTTTCCTGAAACGAATACGACAGCATGGACGGCCGCCCCAGTCGCAGTGCGAGCGTGATGTCCGAATAGAAACAAGCAAGCGAAATCTCCCGCCATTTCGAGAAAAGATTCATATCCTGCGCAAGGCGGATCGCGACTCCGATCATCATCCACGCCATCCGATCGCTTCGGCGCGCGGCAGCAAAGCCGCCGTATCCGCCTCCGCCTTCAGGGCCGCGGCCGTCTTCGTCGTTGCTAGGAAGATGGGTCGGGTTTGCGTAGTCGCCTTTTCGGCGGTGGACAGATCTCGGGTTCCATTGCGATAGTAGAAGGAATGCTAGAACGGTTGCTAAAGAGATGCTGCTAGCTTCGGCCCAGACGGTTTGCGATATGAGACTCTCGCCATACGTCCATATCGCAGAGTGCACTTCTTTTGAGCGCGCTGTCATCCCCGCAGCTGGAGGCGGATTCAAGTCTCCAGATACATCAGGTAATGCACAGTAGCGAGATGAGATGGATAGGATGGTTACTAGGAGCATAGGGTGAGCCGCCAGGTTGTTTGGAGGTTGCAGCCCGGGTGGGATATAGGGATAGAAGGGGTGCAGCGTTTCGAAAAAGCTGAACATGAAATATTAGCACACAGAGAAACGATTTTGAGAGTGAAAAACCGACTTACAATCTCAATAGGATCATGACCTCGGATTCACTAATTATTCCGGCCTGAACGGGATAAAATAGACTGAGCTTCGACGACCTGAATATCCAACGAGAATGGGTCTCCTTCGCTTTTATCCGCTTATATGGCTGCGACGTGCTGTTTGTCTCTGCTAATCCATCTCCTCTATCCTTTCCTTCTGCAGAATCCGCCACATGAGCGAGAATATTCAAGGCGTCGGCCGCAGTGTGCAGCCCCCGATCCTTAATCAATGAGCCGGTGATCTTCTGCTCCGCTCGGGATTTCTTCGGCTGCCTGCCGTTCGGTCCGTTGTCCTCTGAATTTGCTCGACCAGAATCCTCGTCTTCGTTTTCGCTGCCTTCTTCTGAATTCGCTAGATCTGAATACTTCCTTGCTTTGCCAGCCCTGACGTTTTTCGCGCCTCCACGCCGACTAGGTACGAAATGGCATTTGCGGCCTTCGCGCTTACACCGCGCACATGGCGGCTCAGAAGGGTTTTCTAACGATCCCAGATCGCACTTCACCTTGCGTTCTCGACAGTGCAAGCATGCCTTATATGATCTCTTGAATGGGAACCCACCCCGAGCGATGGACCCTTCTCGGGCCGGGGACGCGGAGGCTGAACTTCGTTGCGCCGTCGACGGGAACTCGGTTGTCAAATGCTGCTGCTGCTGCTGATGAGGCTGTTGTGGAGCTTGGGAAAGAGCCGTAGCGCTGCCATTGCGTATTTCGTGAGAGTCCTGGAAGATCGCGTGCTGCTGGTCCATCTATATGTCGGTATCAAACCAAAATATGATGTTCTCGCTCTTGAACTGTTCTCTCGGTTGATGGCGGAAGGAGCCCACAGATCTGCGGTTAGCCGCGGCGAAGGACGATAGGAAAATACGCAACCCTAATCAACCACTCCATCCTCGAGCAGTCTCTATTTCGTGTGTCTGTTCTCTGGCGTTTGTTCCTTTGTTGTTCTCTTGATAGCCTTCACATTTCATCTGTGTGACTATGCCATTGTGTGGAATTCATCACGAGATGACCTGATAAAATTCTATTCTCTGTGGTGAGTCCGACTTATTCACGAAAACACACGCAGGAATCAGCGACAGATCGAGTTCGATGAACTCAAGTGCCGTCACGATAACTTCGAGCTTCTTGCTTCAGTGCTGTGATGTCCTTCCAATGCTAAATAGCTGCACCTGATAAGCCCATAGATCGATGTTTCTTACCCCGGAGAATGAGTGGTACAGTTTAATGAGGAATGCGTGAACGTAGGAGCGCAGAGACGAGCGGCTGTGGACTATCTACGCGTCCATGAGCATTCTGGCAGTACTCTTCTTTCTTTTCAAAACCCAGCTCTCAATACCAGACGAATGCGGGTGAATTTTGGAGCTTGACTGAGCGTTGAGTACTAGTCCAGCCTCGCTCGACTGTGTCATTACAGCGGTTAATAGCAAGTGAGCACATCGATCTCCGAGCCCAGGCTTTCAATAAGAGTGAAAATCCGAAGACGATGGTTCCTAATGCACCGTAAAGAACTAACTAGCAATCGGATTTTGTTCTGGAAGCATTATGACATCAATCGCAGGCATATATATTACCCCAAGAGAGTCAGTCCGAGACTGTAATATATATCCAAGAGAATAAGCGATTTGCGAGCTATTTTGCGCGGAACGTCATTTCTGAGCGCGGAACAAGACTGTGACGGGGCAGATATGAGCATAGCATATCAACAAGTCTTAGTGGTCGGTAAAGTGGCAATTTATTGCTATCAGATGGTTGAGCAAAACGGACAGGTAACAGCTCGGCCGAATGCTTTGAGATTTTACCCATGATAGCCTCTACAAGTCTCTATATACCTTGAGCGAAGCTGTTCGGCGCCAGAAGCATAGGATCAATAGAACTCCCGACAGTCGGTGTTTCGGCGGAGCGCCGTCGGCCCTCTTCTATGACGGCGAGCGGTGCACGAAGCAGACGTCGAATGTGATACTCGAACGTCAGAGAGGAACGATGACGATTCGTGATGCTACTGAGAGCAAATACTCAATTAGAGTCCCGTTCGGTATCATTGTCCGAGAGAGATAGATTTAGAGAGTCACGGCGTGTATCTATGACGACACCGCTTCTCTAGAGAGCACACGGCGAAGGGCGCGAGAGAAAGCGGAAGGAGGAAAGGGTAATGAATGAACAATTTGCAAAGAGCTTTACGAGGTCTGAGTTTCATATCATACCGGACCTTAACAGTTTTCCACCAAGCAGTGGCGAATATCGAAACGTAATCCTGTGTTCTTTGCCTCGATAGCTTCTCTCCAATCACAATGGTGATCATTTCCGGCTTTAGTTTTCCGATAGAGTAGGAAAGAGAGAGTGTGTGAGAGATCTATAGAGCACTCCCTAAGCTTTGCCCTCGTCGTAGATGCCGCCCGCGGCTCGTATTCTTAAGTAGCTTTCTAAACGATCCTGGAGAGAACAGCTTGAGTTGAGTCCAACAACGCGAACAATGGAATATGTCATGATTTTGACTAAGAACTGGCGACGAACAATTCAAATCAGCTAAAGTCAATAGATTTGATTTACTATTTACCAATCTTTGGGTGTTCCAATTAATATAGATCTCCAAGAGCCATGGCTGGGCACGAACAACAGTTAGAAAGACCCTATCGTGATATAAATAGCAGAGTACGGTTGAGCACTGTACGTGCGCGAGTAATAGTACTCAGCGCCACTGGGTAGTTAGTTGACATTAACCAGCTGGCCTTGCTCGCCGAACGAGTAGAAGTCAAAAGCAGCACAGCCCTCGAGCGACAGAGTTCTGAAGCAGGGATAGGAAGACAAGAAAATCATTCAGTCTAATAGGATAGTGGTCCGAGCAAAGTAAGAGAGGCAAATACCCTGAACGAAACAGAGATGGCAGGGCGGGAATCGGAGTTCGCGCCGCAATCGGCTTCGTCCTCCGCCGTAATCATCAACGGCGTTGAAGCTCGAGCTTGGGTGAAGTGCTGACGTATTCCTGGCCTTTGTCGTTCTCACTTTACGGGGTAGACCTTGGCATCGATGGGGATCTTTTGCATATTCACTGCACTGCAGTGCTTGGCATACTTGAAGCAGCGATCGATCGAAAACAGCATCGTGAGCCAGGGATTGCAGAAAACAAAAAAGGCATCGACTTGATCGAAGAGCTATGATCAAAGAGATGGCAATCACGGAGAACTAATCTCGGTCAACACACCTTCCAAGACATACCTAAGAGCCAAATTGGAAGCTGTGCTTAACCTAAGGCTTAATCGGGTTAGTCTTACCCTGGATCTGTTGGATCTTGAGTCTGTCAAAACTTTTTTTCCCAGTGCGCTGGAACGCTTCTCGGCGATCGAAGGCTCTGCTTCCGGAATTCAATGTCCAACAGCGGCGGGGAAAATCACTATTGGTCTTTGATAGGTCTGATCCGTAGGTGTAATGCACCTCAGATTTCACAAACACCAGATGACGGATGCCCCCTATCTTGAAAATTCGTTTTAAATCTCTTTAGGGCAAAGAGAGCTACTGTACGGATCAGCATCTAGATGATTCAGTAAATCAATGACTGAAATGTCCCTTTCTATTTGCAGAGTATATTAAACACTCAATAACCAAAGACTTCGGGACCCAGCCGGGGCACTTCTCAGCATTGAAAATTGTTTTTTCTCGCATTGTAAAAGGCCTGTGTCGTGCGGCCCCAAGCAAGTTCTATTAAATCTAAAGATCCTTCCATCTTCTTTCCAGCTTTGCTCAAACCTCTGTCCTCTGCCCTCGGACGCCGAACTAGCAGGCCGGGCGCTGTGACTATGGCTTTTATCAGTGCCCGCAAAAGTCCGTGGCTGGGCTTAGTTTCTCTTAGTCTGGATTTCGTAGGATCCAAGTTCCGGCAGTGCCACTCCCAGATCGCGTTGCTTCGCATCACACGATCAACCTCCGCGCAACCGGTATTAAGGCCATTAACGAGATCTAGTAAATAAAATCAGTAAACGGAAAACCGTTGTGCTTATTGTTCCGTAGTTGGTTTTTTCCTTGAATTTTTGTGTGTGCGTGCCGTTCTGAGGAAGGGTCTAAGTTATGGCCCTCCTTTCCAGTTTTGAGGGAAATTTTAGGTTGAGTGGTAGAGTTGCTGCTGTGATACAGATCGAGTGTCTCAATCGTCAATCGCCGTCCGCCCGCCCGCCAAATCGTTGTCAAAACCGCCCAGCAACGTCCACACGCTTTTCTCAGATAGGCACTTCAAAAAGACAAGTCAGGCAGTATTCTGATGCAAAATATTGTCTTATGCTCCCTTTGCCATTCCCAAATAGTTTTACAAGGAGAATTGAGGTGGTTACGTGGTATTGGATCTTGTACCATTTTAACGTTCTACGATTTAGCATTTTCGCTAAAGCACACACTAGTCAACACGTGTGCCATGCCGGTTTGGGTGGGCACACGTAAGGTCCAGCTATCTGAGCCCGTATTATGGGACGAAGTTGATCTTTGAGTGGTCCCTATCCTCATGATGATTTATAGCGTAGTCTGGAAAGTCATACATGTGCCTCTGTTCTCAATGAACTTGTTTTGTTTTCTATCCTGTCGGATTGATGCGTATTGCCCGAGGCAATATATTAGCTTAGCCCGTCATCGGAGTAAGTTAGTTAACGTACAAAGCAGAAACACACCACTTCCATGACATAACTTCGCTTCTTCAACCGTACAATGGATATATCGGTTATATATGATAATAAGTGGACATACAGAATATATTTTTAAAAAGATATCAAGGGCAAAAATGCGGGGTAGAGAAACTATGGGCTGGTCCCGTACTTCCCACAGGGCTGGAGATGGTATCAGAAGACCTTCTCGCCCATCTTAACGAGAAAAGGGTTAGCTAGCACGAACGGCGCTCTTCCATGAGACAAAAGCTGAAGATATTGCTAAACGTGACGGGGATAACTTTTATATAAACTTAGAGACAACAGAGCCAGACCCGTCCCCAGCGCGTTGGGATGACAGGCGACGGTTGGATTTTTGGCGTTGAATCCAATCCATGCTTTAGATCAAATCCAGCAGTAAAGTGACGATCAGCCGATCGATAGTGAAGGAGAACGCCTAGTTAGCTGGACAAACGTTTTGAAACGGTAGGAATGATGCGCATAATAAGTTTGGATCTGCCCCAGTGATTTTACGCGTTGAATAAAGGTCGTTTCAGCTTCTAAATGCGCGTCGGGATCCTATGAAATCGGAGTGTGATAGCTGATAGCCAGCGCATTCGCGAAATCGGACCAGTGAACTCCCTGTGCCTAGAATCTGCGACAATGATGAGCTAAGCAGGCAATTTACAGAAAACTTGTAGAACACCGAAGTTCCGCCCGATCGATAGTTGATAGGTCGAATGTGCAATCAGTTGACAGTTTTGATGGCGAAGATGGGACGGAAATCCGGGACGTACTTGACAAATCTGTACGCTTGAGCCGCTTGTACCTCTTTACCAACACCAACGGCGAGAGGAATGCTGACGTTGACCTTTATGCGCTAAATCTATCCGGCCTGTCAAGAAATTTGATAATTAGTGCTGATAGGCAGGGCGGAATAATTGGGTATCTTTGATGGCTCTTGAGGGCGTGAGAATATAGGAAGAAGTAGCTTCACCATCTGTTGATGCACATCGCGCAACAAAGCTCATCTTCTCTACTCGGCTTCCACTCTCACACGTCCCTTTAGCCAGACCCACTCAGAAGAGTGTCGAGCACGAATGCGATGCTAGGCTAAGATCGTTATAGCCCATTCCGGACACGATCCGGCGAAATCATTAATTATTTGTCGGAATATATGGCAAGAGTAAAACCGTCAGCTCATCAGCCCCCTTGATTGGTAAAAAACACGAGATTTCATGACAATCGTCCTCAAAACGGTGATGCAATTTCCTTTATTTTCCAGCATCGGCCATGTCCAAAAGCCCTGAGATAATTGCTCAATCTTCAAGATATGGCTGAGTGGCGACTTCCTCCGACCGGCTCGACCGGCCTTCCTCTCGATCGAGCTCTGATCCACAAAAATGGACTTCCCATTACGGTTGGAAGCTGGAGCTCGATTGGTATGCGCCCTAACCCATTTTAAAAATTTATGGGGAATTAGCTTAACCCGGCAGACTCACGTTTGTGTTCCACATTGCTTTTGTGACTCGCTTGTTACTTTCCCCCAACCCCAAACTGCTCCAAAATCACACCAAGAATATTATATTACTCGATGTTTGATTAATATGAAGCTGATGATAAATACTCCCTCCTCCATATCTTTCTGTTTCATTGCATGACATTGCATTTCGCACATCACCCGGTAAGTCGACGCCCTCGTTCAACACGCCAAACACCGATTGCCACCCCATCCAGTTCTCGCCAGCGAAGCTTTCGAACTCGGGCGCTCCTACCGTCGGCCTGGATGAAAATAGAGTGAGTGGCAAAGTCGAGAAAAGTTTTTGCGGTTCCTGGACTCTACGTTTTAAGAAACGAATCCGAAAGAAGTATGTTCCTGGGCGAAATGGTTCCAGAAATTTTTTTTCCTTTTCTACTGCCCTCGGCTCCGAAACAGGAAGAAAACTTCGTTAGAAGCTGGAATGGTCCGTGAAAATTCTTTTGGGAAGAGCGGTTGATCTGATCCGACGTTCACCATCTGCACCAGCTATCGGTTTTCTCTTGCTTAATGGGTAATCTGGAGAAAACAGGTATCACGGCGAACTGCGATACCTGTTCCAGCTAGGCCGAACATTCGGCGGGTGACTCCCTACTCTATACCAACAGCAGAGCACGATGCAGCTGGATTGCATTTGCATGCCTGTAGATCTTGACAATCTGGTACGGGATACGGCTGTGATAGTTGGAAACGAAGGAATTTGGCTGTGAGTCGTTATTATACCTGTCTTATTCGCATTACTGCATATTTATTATACGCCTGCATGACTTTTTGGCTGTTTGGTTTGTAGCACTTTTGATTTTCGGATTCTGTATATCGGAGCAGCCAGTCGGGGGGTTTTCTAAGGGTCTGTACGTTTTACAGCGAAATACAGGCTTATAGTCAATATCATTCAAAAAATTATTGAAATCTCCATGGTCATCAATCTAATATTAATAACCGATTTATTACTTCCTTGGAAACAGCAATTGCATGCATTCACAGGCAGGAAAAAAAGAAATCGGGAGTTGACTAATGAACCTGCAGCGAAACTAAGGTGTTGAAGGTGCAAAATTCCAGGAATCAAACAGACAATCACCAGGATACGGGATTGATACGCTGTTTGATTTGACATAAGGGTGACCATCACATATCTGTATGATTTCACGGCAGGATTCTCTGCTACTGTCCATGAATGTGCTGAAGTGCATGCGTTGGCGTAAAATCTGCATTTACCGTCGGAGGTACTCACGTCAAGCCGGTAGGTTGGCGATGCAGGTTATTGACGAGAAACTAGAAAATATGGGGGAGATGTCAAAGTTGTATTGCACCTTAGGCAGAGAGTGAAGCGAACAAACCGAACTAGAGTGATAGTCCTGCATGCTGTGACGAGAACAAGCGCCCCTTGGCCTTCGCCCAATAGAACAGCAGTACCGGACTAGCCATTTAGTTCTGCAGCTGAAAAGAATTGACTAACTGGAACAGTAGTTCACGATTCTAGATACACGAAATCAACAAGTTAGTCGTAACAAGAGAATTCGGACCAAAAACGCGTCTCCATCGAGGCAGGTGTTCTCCCCAAAATCGTAGCCCCTGGTCCCTTAATAAGAGAAAAACGCAGGGCGTAGACCCAATTAAGTAAAGCGCCCCAAGCCCAGTGCTCGCCTGGAGCTGACTCTCGGCCCGCGTGTGCCCCTTGCCGCTTTCACCCAACGACAACTTTAATCACCTTGACTTGAAAACTCGGATTAGGCCGTGGGGAGGTGTCTGCTCGCATTGAAGTCACATACGCCAGAGTAAACAAAAATGAAGACTAAAAGATGACTTGATGGCCACAGGGGGCATTGTAGGGATTGCTTTAATTTTTTGTCCTATCTCTAGCTTGACTTTCGAAGAGTGGGCAGAGATAACAGAATTACCTGACTAAGCGGCCATAGTGACTTAAAATAACCATCAAATTTACCGTGAGCCGCACAAAGCCTTAAAAATGAGAATTGAGTTTTTGGTGCCGCACATGAAGGCTTGAGCGCGTATTAGTATGGGCCTTCTGAGCACGAACCAGGCCACGCTTTTCGTGTGAAAGAATGAACACGTAGTCGAAAGCAGAGCGCAGCTTTTTCCGTTTTGATTTTCGCTCAGCCATTATGTGCCAGGAGTGGGCTAAATAATCGATAGTTAATTAGATGACGATGGGGAAAAGGAGAAAGGGTTCAACTTTTATCGAGATAAAGCTCGTATAATCCTCAGAAAGGCAATAATAGTAGATATAGAAAAGCATCGGGCGCACGTATGCGACTCTTTTCAGCGCAAGAGTTTCAAAGTCAAAGAGAGACTGTATATATGTGGACTTGGCAGCAATTGGCTACTATTGCTCGACCGCGGGCAGGGCGGTCGGTGGTAGTTACTGGCTGGCTGAAGGCTCTGATCACCCACAGAAATGCGCACTAGCAAGCAGTGTGAAGGCACTCTGCAAGGCAAAGTGGCATGCCTGATCGTCAATCCAATCAACGCAGACGAAGTATTGGGTCTGGCAGGTGTGGAGAGAAACGTATCGGAATCTGAAGTTCCGATAGTTGCGGCACCTTATCAATAGCAGCTACAATCACAGCAATAAGCGCAAAAGCCCCGGGGGACCTTGTAGGGATCATCAACGCAATTTGATTAGGAGTGGAGAAGAGAAATTGAATCAAGGGGTTCGGAGGAAAGTTAGCGAGGGCCCATTTGATTAAATTGCAACAGAAACGAGCGAAGGGAAACAGGGATTTTGTCGGCCGTTTGGAGTGCTGTTTTGCAACATAAATACATAGTACCCGGCGCAGGGAAAAACCCCTTCCTGTCTTGTCCGCTTGATCCGAGCGATACGAGAATGCCACAAACAGAGAACGCTTGTAGGATGAGAGCAACCTAAACGAGAGAAAATTATTGAACGAAGGTGACTGGGAACACGGGGGGAGATAAAATGATGTCAGGGGTTGAGCTTTTGATTTTTTAAAAAAAACGAATTCTCAATTTACTTGGTAACACATTGTTGGCCAGAGTTACACGTGGTTGGTGCCACGTCGCGTCGTGCTTTTAATCTCTAACATTCTGGGATCAGATAGTGGGCAAGCACCAGTCTCAGATAATTTGCTGTGATTATCTCGCCCGTTCCGGTAGCAACCGGATGGAAATTGCAAGGGAAGTAGCGCTTCAGGAAGTGACTGGAATTGAGGCAGGTTCACGAATAATAGCAGTGATCGGTAGTTAGCCTTCGAGATCAAAGTCTAAAGTTGTAGTTCTCCCTTCCTTGCTCTCGCATCTCTCCACTCTCAACAGCGCCACGCAGCGGAATGAACATCCCCTAGAAATGATAACACCATACTCCTTAGTCACCAAACCCCCTTCCTCACCAAGTCATGCCAGTGTGGGAGGGTGGGCGGCTACTCCTACAGACGGCTGATTCTCAAGAAGCTGAGGATGATAAGAACATCTCAATTTAAAAAGTCAATACTATTTATATGGCAAATAAACTGATAAAAACAATACAACAAAGCCAAAAAGTGCTGAGCCCAATTCTGTACACCAAAATAGTAACAAAAATACAAATACTCACAAATGAAGATGGCCAAAACAAGAAAGCATAATGTAAACACCCCGTAATATAGCCCGTTTCCCTTTAATACAAAAATGACTCCGCATATGATCATGATTGAGTAACAGTGTAAAGTGTAGTACTCATTCATCCTCCATCTCATCCTCCTTCAAATCCGCCTCCTCCGAACCAGATCTACTGCTGTGATCTTCCTCTTCCGCGATGTTGTTAGTTGCCTCAGAGCCAGAGTCACCAGTAACACTTGATTCACTCGAAGTGCCATTCGCGTTCGCGTGGTGTCTCTTCGATCTCCGTAACCGTCTCAGTCTTCCTTGCATCAGGTAGTAAGCACCGCGACGGACAATGACCTCGAGCAAGCTGCGCTCGTAGCCGTATAGTTCATAGGTCTGTTTGTAGATCTCCTCAATGATTCTTCGCCTCTCCTTCTCTTCAGTGTCGCGGATCCAAGTCCGCTCACCAAGCGGGAATCCCTGGTCTTGTAGGATTCCAAGAATGTGCTGCTCTCGCGACCGGGCCTCATCGGGATCCTGTGCGAGTCCCATGCGAGCATGGAGGTCAGGCAGGGGAATCCGCGATTCGCTCTGCTTGCGAGGCGCGCGCGGAGGACGAACTGGAGCAGCGCCGTTAGAGGGCTGGCCGGCCTTGAGCGAGGAAGCGGCAGCAGCAGCAACAGCCATCGCCAGCGACACTGAGCTGTCTGAGTTTCCGCTCAATGACACCGGAGGAATGGGAGAGCATGCAGGGGAGGTTAATGAAGGAGCAGCGCTGAAGGCGTTGTTGTTGGAGGGGTAGTATGTGAGGGAAGGCGAGGACATCGGAGTTGAGAACTCGGACGACGAGGCTGAGGAGATCGACGACGCAGACGAGAACGATTGCATTTCCGGTGAAAGACGCATCCGTCTCTGCGCCTGCATTGACACGAACTGCGACAGGCTGGGATCAGAGTCAAGATCAGCACCAGTCATGTCCGCGAACGTTAGGTTTGTGAACATCTTCTTGTTCATCTGCTGTGGCTGCAGTTGTCGTTGTTGTTGTTGCGGCTGCTGGTTTTGCTGCTGCTGCGCGGCGAGAATCGCAGTCGCAGCAGAGAGGTTGTTGCTATTGATAGCAGCGGCGATAGCAGCCGCTGTGGCCGCCGCGTTGTTCTGTAGATCATGCACGCTAGGGCAGACATCGTTGTAAATCTGCTTAGGTCTGTGAAAATGAAGAAAGACACGTTAGATTTGATCAACTGCAAGACTGCTTCGTGTTGATGATGAAAAACTTACGCCTGGAAAGAGTTGTCGAGCAAGTTCATGCCAGAGAAGTCCGAATCAGCCGATAAGCTAACAGACTTGTGCGGCCAATCGAATGAGAGATCGTTGAGTGTGTCATCATCCTTGCACAAGATCGAAGTCGATGCGTCGAGGAGAGAAGCGCCAGTAAGTGCAGCTGAGGATGCAAAGAACGACGGCGACAGGAACTCGTCTGAGGGAGTGATGGGCGAGGACTGATCGTCGAAGGACACCCACGACGAGACGTCACCGTTCGAGGACATAGCGAGCAGATCCATTGACAATTGTACGAGCTGAATTGATGTAAGGGGGAAGTGGTGCTAGGTGTCGTAAGGTAGAGGATAGATTGGAAGGAGACGTGCCGTGGCAATCAGAAATTAGCGAGAGCGCGGTGGTGTGCGATATATATGGTAGCTCATCGCTTCTCGAGAATACCGCTGTCTGGGTCGCGTCTGTGTGGCCAGGCAACTTTTCTTTTGCTGGAATTGCTTTTTACCGGAAAACTTTAAAGACTGGGTACCTCTTTGCCGTACCTGCGCGACCAGCTACCGCGCGAGCCAGCGCCGAAACAGGTATATAAACCTTAACGAATATAGTACGAACTTTTCTGCGGCTGATTCACCATTTCAAGCAGTACCTGGCAATCGGCAGGCGCGCTAACTACTTTCAGCGGGCTAGGCCCCAAAGCCTAAACCACTGCCCAAACCCTTGTCCCGAGAGAAAAGAATGCTCGCCGACAAATTCGGCACCCGACTACGTGAATTGAGCCCATTTCCCTGAGCGGAATGATTTTTTCACTCCCACTCACGTTCTCTTGTTACTTCTTCATTTATCATCAGCGGCGTGCGTGCCCCGGATACCTCCCCGCAGAGGTCTGCCCGCGAGGACCAAGCACGGCTTTTGGCTTCGCCGCGAGCACTGGAAGGAATGATGGACTCACTAGGCAGACCAGATTGCATCCTGATACCCTGTTACTCACGCTGACCTCTGCGAGCGCGCCAAATCAGACCCGGCCACAGCGAACGCCGTGGGAGTGGCGCAAGGTGGACGCGGAAATCAATTGCCTTTCTCCGAAAGAGAACAAATGACAAAGAACTGCAGAAGACGCGACTTTGACGAGACTTCGTGAAGGATAGTAGAAATCGAGCCAATGGCTGGATAGATATGCCCACGGGCTGGCGGATTACATAGGTTATGTCTACTGATTAGCTTTCTGATGACTCTTCTCTACACGTAGCGAATGTGTTTTCGCACGAGAGCTTATTGCTGATTCTGATTTAACCAAAGATACTCGGTTGTTCTAATTCCTTCAGCCGTTTCTCTTCTGCAATATGAGCGTACGTGCTTGAAAGTGAGCTAGAGCGGCTCCGAGCTCTTGAATAGTAGTTAGCCTATTCCGTAGGAATTTTTCTTGTTTTTTTTTTGTGTTTTCTCAACGTTATCGCTTGGCTATCCCTGCTTGCTTGCCGAGCGCCGTTTTTTTCATCAAAGCAACTGCAACATTACTTTGAGGACTGTTTTCATTGATTCACTTCGCTTCGCTTCCTCCATTCTTTGCTTCTCTCAATATTATCTTTCTCTTTGAACAATTTAATTGGCGCTATCAGCACTTCACTCGTGTAGCAATTAAGTTTCTCAGCTTAAGATAAGCCACAGGAGCCTCACTGCGTAAATCCTGCGGGCCTTGCGTTCCCGCCCTTGGTGAGCGCCGTTATCGCTCGCTTGCTTCCACTTTGCTACTAGTCGCGCGCTTTACTTTCCTCCACCAAGCTGGCGGTGTGCGAGAATCCTGGGCTTTGGCAATAATTTGCTCTCAAACCGAGTCACGTGAGGCTCTAAGCGAGAAAAACAAAGACGCTTTGCCCTTGCTACCAACCCCACGAGAACATGAACAGGAACTAGCACAGGGACGTGAACTAACGGTCTTGCGGGTCCAGAACAATAAAACCTGGCTTTTACAGCCTGATTAGTTTATCTCCTCTAACATCTTACCTCTTTTCACCTAGAGCTGCCGACTTGTTTGCTTGCATGACATTAGTGATTTCCTCGATCTCTATCTTGCGCTGAACTAGTCCCGCACTGCATGACCCAATTCGGCTTCAGCTGCTAGCCTGCTAGCCTGGTTACCTCCTAGCTTGGCTTGTCCCCACTGAACGGCATACGCTCCTTTGTCTTTGCAGAGAAGAAGGAAATGCTTAGCTTCGGACTGATTCCGCCTCGGAGCTCTCTTGCCGATTCTAAATTGACGGCCCTGGTCTTACATTCTCTCGCTTTATATCATCTCACCTTCACATCCCCACATAGTGTGCCGCGTGAGGTGCTTGCATCACCTATCCCGCTTAAGCACCTCACGGACTTTTTTCACCTTCACTTCTTCTTTCACCCCTACGCTAGCTAACGCATGCTGTTTTTTGCTCCACGCGGTCTCAATTTCTGCATTCGAATCTGCCTGCGATCGTGCAGTCGGTAACAGGGCTCGCCGGATTGAGATAGAACAGGTAAGTCACCTGGGTAAGGAGGAAACATAATAAGACAACCACGCGTCTTAGCATCGTGACAATTTTCATCACCGCCAGATCATTATCCCTCATTCGCGAATGCGCGTGAAACAATTTATCTGCAGGGTTGTGTGATGGTTATCATTCCTTGCCATATTCTGCCAGTCGTTGCTATCTGAGAGTCGGTGACAGGCGTTGTCCGCGGTGCTTCGACTGTTCATTACCCTCTTTTGCTAGTCCTGATGAGGAATGCCGGTGGACTCGGGGGTTTGGTGATCGGGAAAATAATGTGTTCAGCTGTTAATTAGATAGCAATGTGCTTTTCCCTCTATCACGACTATTACTGCTTTCCCCGCTATTGATATGTCCCCGACTATAGAGAATTATCGGCAGTAATCAGTAACGGTCTATCTATAGATTAAAACAGGCTGTTGACATCATAGAGTCAAGCAAATTAATCTGTCGGCTCAACCGTCCCGCTCTATCAGCCTGCAGCAATTGTAAGTATGCAATTAAAAACGATAAATGGTGTCCTAACCATTTATTAGACGATTCATTATCCTATAGCACTCCAGTTGGCAAGTTGATGAGGGTATGACGATGCAACTTATCTCTTGCTATATTTAGACTTCAGCACAGTGCGTACTATATCGCTAGCCGTACGATGGCCGTACGTTGCACATCTCTCATCACGCAAGCACCGAAACCAGTGGGCCCTGAGAATTTCCCGAGTTATTCATTTTATTCTTGGGAACTGCGACAGAGGCAGCAGACGATGAACACTGAAGAGGCAGTCAGCTTCAGATCTGTCGATGGTGTGTTCTAAACCCAATTTACTCGCGTGTGAAACATCTACGTAAGGCATATATCAATTTATACTGCACACAAGCGAGCGCGTGGCCCAATATATATTCTAAAGTGGATAATTATGAAGATGCGATGTACGTCACGCTGCTAAATCTCTACATCATAGGCAGCAATTATAGGAACATTTTATTGGATCGTTGTCTTTCCGCTGCAACAATTCTGCTCTATTTGTAGAATCGTATAATTAAGGACGCTTGAATACAACGAGTACTCGGAAGCCCAAATATACGTACAGAACACTAGTGCATAATTTATAGTGCGCGCCGTTAACTGTACATCGTATATTGAAAAAACCAGCATCTATAATTACTCGTCGCTTTTCTCTCAATTATAGAAGTCTGGTGCTTGACCAATAGCCTGTCTTGCTAGTGGCGATCTTGTGCGTCATATCCAGCGTATCATTAATCGAGATAGTACTGACCAGTAACCGTCAGTATCTGATAGCGTTCAAGATAGCTTGTTATAAAAAATAAGTCTGACCGTTATTTTCGACGACCGTTATCTAAATTACGGTGCATACGGACTCCAGTAATTTTTATTAATATTCCATGCGCCGGGCAGATCAGTACGCAGCGATTATAGAGACGAGCGGATTATATCTAGCCGAGTCGCTGAGGCATCGATGGCATCGTGGACTACAAAATGCGACGAAGCCAGTTAACATTCTGCTCAACATATTTAAATTTCTATAGATTCTGATGCTCCCTTTTTCCTCCAATGGTCTACCTCTTTGCGGGGCCAGGCGGGTCGAGGTTCCGGGGGCAGTACGCAGAGCGCCGGCTCGAATCCAGAGCAGTCAGCCTATAGCAAAGATTACTAGCTGGACCGTGTGAAGTTTCTTAGCGTGCTTTTCTCTAATAGTTTAAGGGTGCGTTCGCTAGCAATTTCGTAAGAATAGGATTCAAAAAAAACCTTCTGCGGCTTGGCGAACGCGCCAGCTGAATCTGATTCTCTCCTCCGCTGATGAAAGCAATTTCCGTGATGGACGGGTCCTGATGAGGGGTTTGTGTGAAGAAACAGCCCTCTCTGTTTCTTTTGAACACCAGGGTTAAGGCGTTTGAATACACCTTTTTTAACGTATTCAAGAAAAGCGTATTCAGGCCCAAAAAGAATGTATTCAGTCGGTGCCAGCGAACGCACCCTAAATACCCTTTATGAAATCATTTCTCTGCGCTTAACTTTTAGATCGTCAAGCTGGGAAGAAGCCTGCAGAGACTAGAGCCCAGTCGATGGAGTACGTAGTATTTCAAGCGCGCCAATGAGACTAATACTCGTGCTAACGGTGAAGCTACGACTGCACATACGCTATTGCAAAAAATCATCAAAGGCCGCTAAACAGTACTAGCCAGAGGCCCTGATGGGTGCTGAATAACCTGATCTGCTGGGATTTGCGGGGTGCTGTCCTGTCTTATGTTTTTTGCTTGGTCCTGGAGCTAGAATATCATGGAGGTTACTGTTGATTTGGGAGCTGTCATGTTGATCGAA
Organism: Myxozyma melibiosi; assembly: GCF_037950935.1. Taxonomy (NCBI): domain Eukaryota; kingdom Fungi; phylum Ascomycota; class Lipomycetes; order Lipomycetales; family Lipomycetaceae; genus Myxozyma; species Myxozyma melibiosi. Next base: position 384,268 of record NW_027042916.1, on the reverse strand, counting down.
TGCAGAACAAAATCTTAGCCGTCTGATTTCTGTGGTTTCATGAGATTGAGCGTAAGAAGATGAATTGAGACACGAGGCAAGACAGGCTGAGTAGGGGTTGAGCGGAAATGGAGAAGAGAAAGCGGAAGTAGTCGAGGAAGATCAAAAATGTGGGGAGCGGACTCTCGCAGATTATCCCGAGCCCAAAGGTCGATCCATGCGTCCGCTGAACAAGAAGATTGACTTACGTTCGAAGAGAAAATTAGACTCAACTCAAATATAAAATATTTAGGTCTTTTAGTAGATTTTGAGAGCTGGGAACGCTGGTATTGATGCTGAGCTACGAGAGAGATCTCGAGAACAGCTCGATAGAGATAGACGCCAGACGGAGTCTACCGAAAGATAAAAAAATTATATCTGTACGACTCGTTTTTCTAGTGAAGTAGCGAGCTTCCGGTATCCGAGATAAGATATATAATCAATTACTCTGTTTGCAGGACAAAAAGAAAAGCGTCCAAACAACCATCTGGATGGTAGGTCATATACTGAGCAGAAATCTACTACGCGGTGGCCATGATCCGAGCTGAAAAAATCATGCCTTGGGTGCTATTAATCGCCCATGAACAGTGCTTTTTTTCCCTGTGTCCCTGGCGCGAACAGCTAATCAGTATCGTAAGACTTTCTGAAGTATAAAACTGCAGTAATTGATAGCTGAAACGGCTGTAATCTCAATTGACGAAACAGGACTTACTAAAGCGATTGACAAAAAAAACCAATTGAAGTAGAAGATAGGCTATGGTTAAACCGGAGAGGTGTGTCTTGAGATTGATGATTCGTATCGCTTGTCGTTATTAAAAAAACCAAGACGTGAGACAGTTCTGTAAGCAGCCAGGTCTTAGCCTAGCGTACACACGATCGACCCACCCACAGCGCCTGAAGAGGCCTACGCACATATACAATGTATAGAAATTCAGAGCAGGCTCGAAAGAACTCTACAATCAATCAGTGATAACAGTTGAGGAGAATCTACGCAATTGCCCTCATGGCTGGCCTCGCAACCGTTGTGTCCGTTATCGGCCAGCGAGGTTACCCTTCAGGATTCCTCGCACATGAGCGACGGTTCGGTCTAGCCGAGGGGACGATTGTTAAAAACTGGCTTATTCTTCGTGCTAGTCTCGCCGCTAAACACCAAAAGCGACGTCTGTTTGCCCGTGTCTCTTTTCCCTATAATTTCAAAGCTCTGCTTTTGCGAATACGGTACTGTTGGACGGCGTCGGGTAGAGTTCTCTTATCGATCCCAGAAAACATGTACCGGCGAGCGGTGCAAATTTCCGGGAAATCAGCCATGGTGCTTGTCCTTCCCTTTGATCCACCAAAAGCCTCTTTTTATCTTCTTAAATGAAAGTGTAGAGCTGCTGGGAGTTGCGGAGCATGTAGAAGGATATTGCGCAATCGATTGCTGTCACAATACCAGGTCCGACTTCTCGGCTAGGGCCCTTTCAGCTTTCGGCCAAGATTACGAATGCAGAAGGAGAACGAGAGCACATTATGCGGTCTGTTAGATAACGCAGAGCGGAGAGCGCCAAAGCTTTTGACAAAAAAAGAGAGAGAGAGAATAGGAACTCGAGTCTGTGAAGGGACCTGGCGCATTGATTTGCAGGAGGCGGACGGCGCTGTCACTTTGAACTCTGTTGGGGAGCCTAGTCTAAGAGGGGCTCAGCCAGCGCCGGTCCTTTTTTTACTTGCGCCTAATCGATTCAGTCATCATCCAGAAGTTATCTCCCGCTTCGATAAGAAACCTCCCAACTTGGATGGGAATGCACAATTGAGCAAATATAGACCACTTCTAACTTTCGGCCATACTCCCAAACTCATTTTCAAGCCCTGGGGATAATTTCTGAGATTTATTCTGCATGAAAGACTCACTTGCCTGCTGAATCATATCTGAAAATGTGGATTATCAAAGCGTCAGTTTGCGCATATTGATGGCCGTACTTGGGTACTGGCCAGTGTTGCTGTCAATCACCTTGACCAAGCCCTCTGAATAGCCATGAAGTCCAGCCAGGCCCGTGAAATCAGCAAATCCGCTTCCTCGCTTGTTGTTCGTGCCTGAATCTGGACTTACGGTCTTCAAAGCAAAGTTCAGGACCAGAGGTTGACAAACCAAGCTAAAGCTCGAGCCCTCTACAATCAGATTATTCTCCTACTCTCACTATCATGACCTTCTCAACACCGCGCACCGCTTGTCTTCCCACGTTGCGCCTCGTCTCCTCGTGTCCCCATCGCACGTCACTATTCATCATCTCCGAATCATAAATCACATTACGGCGGTATATGCCGAATACATCCGCTCCGAAATCTTTGGTACTGGTATTTCTCGTAACTGTCGCCTCCCCAGGCTAGCTGAACGCTGCACCTTTATTTCTGTCATCGTATCATTCGCTTGTAATCGTGAAAAAAGCCAATCAATTACCCAGACCAGGCATGATCTCCAGCAATTTCGGTGAATGAATCATGCTCGTAGATCACCTCCCATGCCCGTCCCAGGCTACGATCATGAGATGGCTGGCCAAATGACAAATCTTCCATCAGCAAATCTAACGTTCACAATCGCTGGTCCGGATTTGTCAAATGACTAATCAAGCATCTGACGCAAATAACACTTGAATTATCATAATAGTCAAGGCCGAGAATGATCAGGGAATGATACTTACTAGATTCCGACAATTGTCCGGCTAACATCAATGATAAAACTGAAAGATATTGTTTCGGTTACTATGCAAAGAACCTTGTAATTTCAAAAGTCTGGGAAATTAAAACAAACTAGCAGTCAAAGGAAATCAAAGCAGAAGCCAAGATACGGGATCCTGATTCTTGCTGATGCAGGGAGACGAGCTCTTGATTTTAGCGGGCCTCTAGGTCTCAATTGCCGTAGTAACCAATGCAGCGGAAGGTTGGCAACGGCTCCTGTCATTGCAGGGAAAGAGTGGTGAGATAGATGCATCAATCGATTAACTTGGTGTTTCATCTTTCCAATCTCGATGACATATCAACTTTTTCGGTGTTTGGATCATCACCTCAGGGCCTCCTCAACCTCTGACAACCTATCCTCAAGAGTAATGTTTTGGGGAAAATGATCTGCAATGATGAGATAAGCAGATGCAAATATTTGCAAGCCTGCTAGAAATACATACCTACGCCGCATTTGGGAGAGCGTGCGTTAACTAGAGCTTTAGCGACTCTATTTTTTGTTTACACCAAAACTCAATTCTTACTAGCCCAACGATGTTTCCAGGGAATGAACAAGAATCGACCCAACAGTGGTTCTTGCTCCATTGCCCAGCCTGGGGTTTCTGGTGTTAAAGGATCGACGACTCTATTGATTCTGGCCAAAATCCGTGGGGGTTCGTGCTCTGCCTACTGCCAACAATATATGCCCACTATTTTCTATCAGGAAATGGCGGAGCGGCGGGTCCACCCGCACCCAGCTCTACAGCATCAGCTTTACCGTAGACTAACGTCAAATTTCCCTCTGATTCTATACGAGGACCAGACATGACACTCAGAGTATGATTCTCTTGTCAGCTTGTAGATCTAGTAAGCTACGTCGCAACTAATCGGTAATGCCTGGCCGTTAGCTCTAGATGTTATAAAGCTTGGTCATGGTTTATTGATCTGCTTCGCCTCGGGTCCTACCATATCCCCAGATCCTGAGAAAGGATCAAGTGTATACTCTTCTCAGTCAATGTTATCTTGGGTGCGTTTGGTTGCAAAATAAAAAATAAAAATAAAAATATTTGCACTGCGACTTTTTGCCAACCGAACAACTTTTCAAAATAAAAATAAAAATTCCCCGTTGCTTACAATCACCTGGCTGACTTTGTGCGGGCATTGTATTTAATTGTAAGGGGCTTGTGTAACGCAATCTCCTGGCTCAGGGCTTCCCGAGATTGAGAATTATTTTAGGGTTGGGGTGAAAAATCATGATGTGCGGAATCTCAGGTCACATCCAGTTTTTTTATTATGATTTGGCCAAATAATTCCACATTTTGCGTGCAACCAAACGCACCCCTTGATGCGGTCTATGAAAACCTCGCACTGGCTGGAATAAGTTCCTTCTACTCGTTTTCCTGATTTACGTTTCTCGCATACTGTCCGAGTGTGAAAGTTTTTGCCAGCCCACTGCCCTGATTACGCTAGCGCCACGCGTCTACTACGCCCATTAAAAATAGCGGTTTGGTCGCTCGAAAACACAAAAATAAGAAAAAATAAAAGAGAAGAAAGTTCTCATTTAACGTCGAAGATCTCAACAGGATATCACAAACAACAATAAGAGCTGCTTTTCTAGCTCTTACTAGGCTCAATCTGTAGCCTAACCCACCCTACTTCCCAAGCCCAGCATTCTACTCATTGCAAAAAATCATACGATCTTTTGACGGATTCCCAGGCCGTCCTTGTCTTCCGCTACTCGACAGCCAGCCATGAAGAGGTTTTGGAAACTTCATTGGTACTTTTTGGCCGCTTACTAGTCTCGTATACCGGCTTTCGGCAGACAACGGTCCCGTACTGCCCATCTACTCGTCGTTTCTGTGCCTTTTGACACTATTCTCCACGTTCCATGGTACCATCAGTTGAACAGATCCCAAACTTTCAGACAGCTCGCGCCTCACATTTGTCTAGGATGAATATCATATAGCTGTCTTCTTTTCATCATATACACTGACCCTGACAATTAAACAGCTAACGGCGCACTGAAATGAACAGGACCACGATAGAAGAGGTCATCAGCGAGCCTAAGGTCTGAGCACGCCTTTTCCGGCTTAGGCTCGCTTCTCGCTTCTTCCGGAACTTCGGCTTTCCCCTGCAAGCTTGCAATTCCCAACAACATAGCTCTCATTTTGTTATACTAGCTTCTAGAAACAGTCATTCCATCTTTTCATTGAATCCTTGCATCTCATTTTATTCTCGCTATTTATATCAATGATTGTGACTAGGACAGTCGTCAATCTCTGGAGTTGGTAAGTAAAACCTGCTGAGGCTTTCTGTCTTCGAGATCAATCAGACCTCGATATAACCTCATACCTCAACCTCCTTATTCAACACTCTCGCTCAGCCTTCTGAATAGTTTTGCAGAACATTACAATGCTCCTCATCTAACTTCGTGCTTGAAATACGTCTGATGATTTGTTGAGCGGATTGGGACGTTGCGTCAACGATTATTCAGATGAAACTGTTGACCTGTCAGATTATAGATAGCGCGCTGAAATGTCGCACTACTGTTCGATTTCCCACTTATTCTATACCGCACATCTCCTACTTTGTCGTCAACTTACTGATTTGTAATTTTCCTGATTTTGCTTTTGTTCCGCGCCTCAATTGTTCCGCTCCTCAAATTTGAATATGACATCAGACTAAAGCTTTGTTTCATAACTACCACTGTTCGCAGGAAGGTCGATGCGATTTAAGTTTGGGACTTCTAGCAGGCTTTCATATCTACTAGTTCAACTCTCCACCGATCCGAAATATCAACTTCTCTTGAGCGTCAATCATCAAACAAAAGCCTGCCCACGGCACCGATGATTTGGCACCGCAACGCAGATAAGGAATCGCTTGAAACCTCGCATCAGGCCACGGATGTCCCGGACGTACAAACTTTTTTTCAGACACTTGTGGAAGCTCGCAGTTCTGCTTTTTCCGGTGCAAGGCATGTAGTGAATTGATTCGAGGGGTTTGCTCCCACATATGGACTATCATTCTACACTATCTTCTGTTGGTTAGGTTGAGCAGTGATCCTAGATCCCTTTTGGAAATTGCAATTTTAAATAAAAAAACTCGACGCTTCGGAATCTTCAATGCATTCTTGTTCTTACTCAGTAAAGTTTGTTAGTGCGGATCTATCCGACTAAAGACCGGCCCCCGCAGCCCCCGATATCGGCGTGCTCGGAATCACCAGATTGCACCTCAGTAAATCCGAGCTCAAGAGCAAGAAATTAGTGGAAGATACAACTGCGCTGGCCGCGTTCTAATCAGTAAGGACTGACATTCGCCACTTGTGTTTGTCATTTCTTTAGTAATCTGTCATCTGACATTCCGGTGCGCGCTTTTAAAAAACTAACTGTATGAGATAAAGATCTCTACTCAGACCGGCTTGGCGATCGACTTGATACGGTATAGGTAGATAGTAAGAGTATCATACACGGCGAATAAAAGATGACTGCTTGATCAATCCGCAAGTCTGGGGTGGAAACTGAGGCTCTAATATAAAAATAATTATAAAGAGCCGAGCTGTAACTAACCTTAATATATAGTGGGCCTACGGGGAACAAGCGTTACACAACCCATAGCGCTTAGTGAGTAGCTGCATAACTATAATATACGATTAGAGGTAGAGAAGCGGCTGCAGGTGCTTTGTCGAGTGATCTTAGTATGATTTCGATTGCCCCTCTTCATTTCCATATGTAGTCTGCAGAAAAACAGTCTTACTGAAGCGGTCAACGAGACAAAAGATACCAGAGATTGCAGATCATGTTATTGCTCTCGGCAAAGGACATGCAATCCGCGGAACGGGAACTTCGGCAGGGTCGCGACAAAGTGCCCAAATCACTATAGAGTGCTATCTCAACCGTTTGGATGACGTAGATCAGAAGCACACGAGTCTGTTGAGTATTTGAAAGTCGGCGTCTACGACAACGGTAGATGATTATAAGCGATCTTACTATAGAGTCTCTAGCACACATATTTGCCACATATCTTTGGCTCAAACAGATTGACTGGTGTTGATAGCTCCCGGGATCCCCTGACGAAAGCTTGTCCGTCTTCATGACCTGAATATTCGTCCTTCTAGCTCACCCCGGCCAACAATAAACAGTACAGAATCTCTACATTTTGAGCTGAGCTACTTCGCTGCATCAAACCACCCAGAAGGTGAAGTGGAGATTTGATTATTCATTGAGTCGTGGCCAGAAATGACTGGAATGTAACGCGGTTGTTGGAACGAACCACTTCTCATAGCCTCCTCAGCCGCGCAAGAATTATCCACTTCCCGAGTTACAAGGCTTGGCGTCCAATAGTGTATATCAAGAGTTGAAGGGAGTTTCTAAGCCTTTCACTTTCTATCCTGATGTAATAGAGCAATATGTATTTCCTGTTCTATAGAGAGAGCGATCGGCCCAGCCGCTTCTTTCACCGAGCACGGCGCGTCGCATTTACGGAGAAATGACCGCAAATCCTCCGAGCAATGAACCTGGTCTAGCCAACATTCTCTAAAAACTTCGTAGCCATTTTTTCAACGTTTATCATACACACCGAGCACACAATCATACACAAAATTTTCTTAGAGTACTATCACTCGAGTTTGGGGATAAAGAATCATGTAAAGCCGATAGAGTCTTGGTGCGTAATTGCGTCAGTGTTCGGCATGTAAGACCCTGCCATTATTCGCTGACTTTCATTTAGAGCTGTACGCAAGCACAACTGATTAGACCGAAAAGAACACATCACTCGCGATCCGGTGAAAAACCGACAATAGAGACGAGGTATCCAAATTCAGGAATAGCGCCGATTGTTTATTCAGACTTTGGGCTATAAAAGATGAAAAAAATAGTTTCAGTGTCGGTATCGGAGGTACGCGGTCACATTTACGGTCGCTTTGTAGTTACACCTCTTCTACCCCTTCACTGAGAATAATCACAGTATCAGCGCGAGATTCTGCGAAATTAAATACTAGACTGTAGCGACCAGGTCCTCGGCTTATAGGCCATGAAGCCGCATAATACTCAGGTATGTCATACTGATCTCTGACCGCTGCCAAAGATGTCGAAAATACGAAGGTCGCGGGCCATTGAAAACGAGTTGCGCTAGTAGGATGACATCTTGTCTCCAATTAGATATTTCCGCGCTTCATTTTTTATCTGTGATTACAACCTGCCTATATATCCAATATTGTTGACGTGCTACCCTGCCTATGCAAAATGAACAGTCCCATAAGGATAAAAGGTTAGCTTTCCAGCGAAAAGAAAACTAAGAAAGTCGCTGTTTTACCTCGTCGGGCTAATGCTCTTCGCGCTGTTCGGAGCCCCTTGCTAATGCTAATTAGAGTTCGATACTGCGCCCCGGTTTTGGCATGTTCCCAACACGCTCTTGCGGAACAAGTTGGCGAACTTCTAGCGTATATTATTACAATATTACCTGGGAGAAATTGTATAAGACTTTCTAGTTGCAGATACAGAGTGATCTGCCGGAAGGGGGAGAGTGACTGTGGACTGAGAACTTTCTGTGGGAGTGTTCCGGATATACCGACCATGATTCCGCGAACCTCGTGATTCTGTCCAGCTAAAGCCATATTGATCGAACGGTTATTTAAAACCACAACACCCCGGTAAGAAAACGCATATTTATTTGCATTTATACAAACAAATACTGAAGTGTTCAAGCGACTGAGCTGATCTATGACCACAGTCCATCTTCTATCCTCGTCAAGACAGTCAAGTATCGTGCAAACCCGCTCATTCGGGGTCACGTTGAAACGCACAGCTGAAGTCAGACCCAGTAACCTCTAGGTCCTTGTTATTTAGCATGAACTGAGCCCAAAGAGGTGTGAGGAATACAAAGCCGAATAGTTTATCAACGTACCGGTCATCAACAGAACTTTGGCGAATACTGATTGATATGAGAGAGCGGAGGTGTCCGGATCAAGCTGGCGGGGCATTGGTACTCGTGACTTTGCTTTTGGTACGCGATATCGAGCAAAATAATTGCATGATCTGAGATCAATAGGGACTGGAGGACTGGATCGAACGAGTGCAAGCCTTGATCGGCATGGCTAGCTAAAGCAAGCGGGTCTATTTGCGTAGCTCGTTGTGTCAATCGCACTGATGCTTAGACTGGATTCAGGAGAGCTAACAGGGTCAGGGATAGGGAGTATGGCTGAATGAGCTGAGACCGATTAACCAGTATCTTTTGCTTCAACTCTTATACTTGCTAAGGGCCTGAGACTTAGCAGTGGACAGCCCAGAATTCGGAGGAAACTGAGCGCGATCGATTTGTGCAGCTTTCTGTGTATTTATGAGAAGGAGACCGACCACAACAAGGACTAGTCTGCGGGCTCTTAGTCTTGGGTATTGCTAGGTGGCAAAACAATCGGCGAGGTGGTATTGCAATGATTTTGCTGCGACGGCTGCAACAATGATGCGGGAATCTGCTCCTCCGCGCTATCGAGCAGCTAGTGCAGTCGACTACCAGAATGTCCTACGCATACCCGATTCCTTCGTCTCAGCAGCATATTCTCTTCTGCTCACTTTTGCGTACAATTCAGGAGTCTATACTCACAATATCTCATTATCTAGCAAGAGTACAGTATAATTCATCAGATTTGATCTCCATCAACTGTGCGGCGCGACAGACTTTCTCCCCAGTGGGCTGCATCTCTCATTATTTTCGCAACAGGATCTTTCTTATCACTCTCTTATCTCCTGCTAATAATCAAGAAGCGCCACGTCTTTTTCAGTAAAATATAATGCGCACAGTTCTCGTCACATCAAACGCGCCTCTCCCAAAATGGTATTGCTTCAAAAGAAAAAAAATCCATCAACGACGCTGGCTTGCTTCCGGTGCGGCTCATTTGGGCGGCCCGTACACGGCGTCCTCATCGAAGCTAATCAGAATCCGTTCTGCAAAAATTTTCCGCGCCGTCTCCTAACCATCAGAAGTTACCTGTACGACATCAATTGGGTAGCCGACAAGCGCGATTGATCGACCTCTCTATGGAAAAAGCAATTGTTTAACTGCCATTCGTTGAAGGGGGTTATAGGATGAGGTGGAAGTTGCTTTGACGATCCGGAGGCAGGGCACATTTCCCCCGTGCGCCGCATGATCAATGGTCGGGAATTTTTTCTCTGCGCTTTGCTTTTCGCGGAGTTGTGGAGCCGCGAACGGATTCAAACATGACATCGCCTCGTGAGCATCCCTCCGCTTTCCGTTCATGCCATCTCTAAGACTTCTTTTCTCTGTCTATCAGAGCCTTACATTTTTAATGCCTTTGATGCAATTGGCTATTGTGCCGTATGCCTAGTACGGCGAGCGGCCTACGGCCGATTTTCGACGTGTTTACCTATCAGTCCTGCTCGCGTGACAGCCGGAGCCCTGTATGGCAGCACAACAACCATGGCATGATTCCAGCTGCGTTTCAATTTGAGCAGGAGGAGTCAGCTAGCTTTCTGAACTGCATGAGACTACTGTTTTGCTAATCTACTCTTGCCTCCGACTGTGCCGCCATATGCGCCTACCTGATCCTTAGCGAAGATCAAAGGCCAGAATAACCTCTTTTATCTGCTCCTGTTTACTCTCAAAGTTTGCCTCTTTATCATAATATGGTTATGAATAGCTGGAGTCATAATTATGCTTAAGCTGTAATAACTCATTTCCTGATTTTTTTCTTCTTGATTCGGCTATTCGCCTTGTCCAGCTCCTGGTGTGTCTGGCATGTCGTCTGCTCTACCCGGCCATCGAGCACCCATGGACGTCACTACGCGTCCGTACATGCCCAAGCGGGCAACCCGTTGCGCTCTGCCGCTTCCCCCTCCTTATCTGTATCTCCAGTATATGCAAGAGCTCATTCGGGCGGCTGGCTTTGTACATCCTCTTCCTCTGCGCCCTCTGTCATTACTTCCTCTGCGACCTGTCGCATCCAAACGAAATAGCTGCCCGGGACTAGACTTGTTTTTGACTGTAATCATCTGGCAGACGCCTCAACTCAGTCTCGTAGCTAACTGAAGACTGATCAAATTGAATGCTGCTGCAGTCCTGTGAATGCACTAAGATCAGATCGGCTATACGACGAAGAATGGGCCTGTAATTTCAGGCTTGCTGCAGCAGTGGTGGTATTCAATTGCGTCTTGTTACTACATTGACAACAGAGACAAAGAGTACAACACTGCTGTACCACAGTTCTGGTACGATGATCGGCAAGGATCAACTTTGAGGTCGGACACCTTCCCTACCTCATGCTTGAAACAGTCAACAGCTTTTATCTTCTCGTTGCTGCTGCCCTATTCACAATGCGCACTATCCTGAGTCTTTTCTACAGTAATATTGCATCATTCAGACCATAGGAAGCGTCGCGGTACAACAACCTGTAAGAATGCATTTAGGAAACATGCCCGGTTTATCATACAAAATGCGTCTCTTTCTCTTTGTTTACGTTGAATAGCCGGAAACTTTTTCCCGCCCACAGATTTACACATTCATTCTCCATATAGTGCAGAATTTTGCTTCCGGGGGCGGTCAAATAGACTGCCGAAACGCTTATTTTTCCCAGCCAATAGCAGGTAAAACTGAAATAGACTTGCAACACAGAATGCAAGAACGGGAAACTAATTTGCTTTTGCTTTTCAGAAGCAGGGCAGGACAGGGCAATGAAAAAAAGAAAATCAGGGGCCGGGCGTCTATCAGGTAAGACAAACTCGCGGTCCGCGCGGCCACCCCTCTTCCCGCCCGCCCCGCCTTGGCTTGCTCTGATTTCGGATTAGTGCTGTTTGCTATTTTTTTTTGCTATCTAGACTAGCTGTTACCGGAGCAATTGAATCGATAGGAACTAGAAGACAGCCGCTCTGATGGTGCGATTGTCGGCAAAGATGGAAAGACGGGATACCCATTCCGGCTTCTTCGGAGTTAACTAAGACAACCTGCAATATTTTCATTTCCTATTTCGAAAGAATTCAGTAGGCTTCACTTAACTTCTAGCGAAATCATAATCAAATAAAGAGTGCTGTAGTCTAAAAGTCTCTGCGAGAAGTTTTTCCCAAGTTAGATTACAAACTCCACCGGAAGGTCAAACGGTGGTGGGGAGGAGGAAGGAGAGGGGGACTTGGAATCCGGCTGGCGGTAGCTGTCGAAAGCGGATAGTTTACTTTTTTGAAACTATGCAGCTGCATTATTGAAGCATACGAGGTCGTCCGCATGTCCGACTAGGTGCTACTGGAGAGAGCTTCTGCGAGTGTGAAATTGTCAGCCGTTGCAATTCTCTGTTTGGCTGCTGCTGCTGTGATGGAGAAACTAGTGGGGAGTCTCAGGAGGTAAACTTCAGGTGCAGCTGGAAGGCTTAGAGGGACATCAACCCGCTCATCAGACAAGCGAGAGGGTCGTCGTCTAGGTTTGTCCTGGCCACACAAAACTGCTGGAAATAAAATTTCAACAAGAGATTCGGAAAGAAGTAAGCTTACTGAAAGATAGCTGGCTGATCTATCTTGAATTTTGAATATATCTTGATTTCTCGTTGTGGTAAAGGAAGAGATATATTCCTGCGTTGAAAATTTGGCTCGTTGCCCTGCTTGAAATGAAAGCAGGGTCAGTGAAGGGAGCCTTTTTTTTTCTGCTTTTTTCTTTTTGTTGTTTTTTTCACGAGTAGAGGTAGAGAGTTGAGCTTCTAAACGACCAAGAGCCATGACCACGCAAATGCCGACCGGTCAGCTTCCGTGCAAGTGTAAGTGTCTTATCTGTACTCTATACCTCTGGTGAGTCTTGCTAGGTACGGTCTATGAGCTCTGCTAGAGTTGTGGTTCTAAAATACTTGTCCTGCACGACACGATATTCAGGAAGCAGCAACTCGAGATCAGTAAAGCTGCAATCCAGCCGAGGAAATAATTTGATATCAGCTTTATTACGTCGTCAAGGCAAGCATCCGACGGTAAATTCACCAGCAGCTCAATTATATGAAGAGAATGTACCTGTTGTTTGGGGTCATTCGCAGAGCAATACGAGGTAATGGTCTCAACAAAATCTGCTCACAAATGAGCGTATGTCCGAATTACTCGAAACTGCAATAGTTCAGCTACTCTCAATTGCCAAGATAATTACCAAATGACATCATTAAGCAGACTAGCTTGGATTACAGAGCTCTCAACAGTCAATTGAAAAGAATTATCAAGTGATAAATCATAGAGGTGCGCGCAAATATCTAGCCCATTTCTGGGGCGTACCGAGCGCTCAACAAACTGTAGCCTGACTGACACCGGTCCCTCTGCCAGCCGCTCAATTATTTACCACTGTTTCCTGGGTACTTTGGTGTTTTTTCTGACGGCTTTCATGAACTTCTATGACGTATTCCTACTATTCTTTGCAAACTTACAAGTGTATAAAGAATTGTAGCAGTGTGTTCGAGACTGATCGCTTACCGGCAATGGTCAAGGTGGGTTCTTTCCCATTCTGATATCTAGCGTGTTATCAGCTTTTGAATGTCACTTCGTCACTGCGCATATATAACATTTGAGTTAGGTCTTGGTTGCATGTTAATTATGAACACGTCAAAGACAAGCATTCATTTGCAAAAATGTATTTGCAGCATTGTTAGTTGATCTCCACTAATCCAATACGATAAACAAATCGAACGACGACCGAAAGCTGCAGCTGCCTTAACTTTCATGTTTGTTAAAGAAAAACAGAGTGAAGAAGCTTTTTGTGATCCTCATCTGAGCATAGAGTTGGCCGACTATGACTGCTTATCCGATGTTGGACCCATTGTTGCTAATTTAACTGACTCTCCACATGCTGATGGTTATATGTAGGTAGAGGGGAAAAGTTTTTCTATGTCTCAAAAAAAGGGAAAGGCGGGCAGCAGAGACGGCTTGTTCCGCCTCTCTTATCATGCCACGTTGTATCAGAGCCGATTCGAAGCCGATTTAGGTAGACCGAACTGTCTTGGATTCGTCATCAGAGGATGAGTGCCGCCCCGGTATCGGCTAGACCGGCGGAGCTGGTGGGCCATGAACTATTCAGTCACTTATTTTTTAACTGGTAGCCCCTCAGATAGCGCGATTGGGGGGATACGTCAGGCGAGGTTCTCTCAAAACGCGTAATAGGTTGCCTTCCCCCAATTGAGGGCCAAGCATCGTCAACATGTCCCTCACAACGACTCATTCCGAGTTTACAACTATCGTCAGTACGCCGTTCCTAACTTTGGCCGGAAGAACTTTTGTTTTGGTGAGCTTTGCGGATGAAGGTTTCGTTTAACCATATTTCTGTAGCACCTAGTTTTTCTCGGCCTGAACGGCATCTCAGGGGAACGAGGAGGCCGAATGACTCCGCATTCGGACGCTGCAGGGACGATTTCTTTTTACTGCTTGTTTGGGCGCTGCAAATGCGGGACTTATTCGAATAGTTATTTCTGCCACGGCCTAGGCTGGAACTGCTAAAGAATTGAGCTTTTATGAGATATTAAAAAAATGTGCAGACGCAAGTGAGTTAGAAGTCTTGGGTATCTATCCTGACCCACACGAGCTATGAACCTGTGCAGGAAGGCGCAGTAGTACACTAAAAGCTACAGAGTATTTTTTTTCAGTTTCTTCTCGTTTCTGCCCACGCACTGATCGAAACTATCTGGTTGGGCCTCCACTCGCTAGCCAAGCGGCCGTGCTGAGAAAAAGAGAACGGTACTAGTTTGACGAGAGAACCTAAACGGACCTAAGGCTACAACCTAAATGAATTTTTACTCTATGCGGCGTGCCTGACGCAATGGTCGAGAATTCAGTAAGCGAGCTGGAGACCGCTGATAAGACTTCAATTCATCATTGGCGAGTATTGCTCATACATTGAGGACCCCCAGTCCTCAGTTCTCCGCCGAAAAAAAGTGGATCATCATAATGTGTTATACGTGCTATGTCTCAAATTTACAATCTGCGATTCGCATTCCTGCTGCATGAAGTTAGCCATTCAGGCAAGGCAACTCAATTCCCAATATCCTCGATATCGTGCTGAAAGCTTTGCTGCCGGTCAGCATGATATTACATCATGCACCTCACGAAGCAACGCCCGGCTGCACATGTGATTCCGACGGCCTGTTCTCCCTGTCTTTACTGTGCACCGTTCTGCACCTCCCTGCCGTTCACACTCAGATATCTATAAAAATCACACAAGAGTTATGCACTAGGTTGTTGGTCAAGCATGTAAGCCTCCCAGATTGATCGGACTTGCAGCACCGATTGCTCTGACTTGCAGCACCGATTGCTCTGACTGATTCAAGACTGCAAAGAGTTTTGCTGCCGCTGTAGGGTATCGTCCGAAGCAGTTTGCGTCCTACGCCTACGCTGGGCCGTTCCAAAAAATCTGAGAAATAAGAAATGTCTGATTGACACGTGCTATACAACCATAAAAATTGGTCCAAGGCTCAATCATTATCAGCAAAGATTACGCCACGATATCAGCGTTCGTAGGATGATAACTCTTCAAGAACAACCACCGCCGCCGCCTACAGGTCGTTGAGCATGCCCGCCCGCCGCAGGCGGCTGGCACCTTGCATGTGGCCATGTTTTCTGTTTTTTCTTCGCTTTTCGTTTCTTGTGCTTGCTTCTCTCGCGCACATGGCCGGGTACGGGGACTGTGCACACTGTGTCAAATATGATAGACTGACCTGGCCAAGTTGTCGGAATACGACCTCGGCACAAACGCAGTAAATGGCTGACCCTGGCATGAATGCTTGGTTGATTGGCCGACTGCGACGGCCATGCAGGCCTGCAGATTGTCTCTCGAGCTGCTTTTGCTCTCCTGGCCTTTGTTTCTTTCTCAAGTTTTCTGCTTGTCTCTGGAGCTTTCTTTTTTCTTTGTTTCTCGTGTTTTCTCCATCCGCTCGGTGCTTTGATTGCTTCCTAATTTTCTTTTTTCTGGTCCTCGTGTTAACTCAGCTAATTTCCCAAGCCGAGAACCTCTTAGTTTACCGACTGTTTGAGTTTACACGTTACCTCCTAGCCGCAATACTAAACGCGAAGTTACCCCCGAGCCTTTAAACTTACCCACCCCAGGGCCGGATTTGATTCGATTGGCGCCTCCTAACGAGCGCTAGAGTTTTCGTTCGTGAGCTTGTAGTGTTGCTAAGTTTATCTTCTCGACCTGGCCGATAGCGGCCCGGCTTGGCCAAGGCTTTTCCCAGTCGGCGAGCACCTCCGTAGTCGAGCCGTGCAGTGGTGAGTTTGGCCTAGTCAGTGAGAAAAGTCTTTCCTACTCCGTAAGCGAGCCATTGCAACGTTCCTTTGATAGTCACCATTGACTGTTCTAGCCAACAGGCAAATGCTCTATCTGATGTTATGTCTGATTCGTCTAGCTAAAAGTCAAACATCGATATCTTGGGTTTCCTACTTACTACAAAAAGAGATAACTGAGTGAAAACAATTGCATCTATCTGGATTACATGCACGTCATTTCTTGATGCCTGCGTTCTGCAGTCTAAGGTGGTGCAGAGCAGGAAGAAACTTTGCTGACAACGCATTCCGATAGCAGTTAGCCCACCTTCAAACTCTCCAGCCCTGAAGCCTGGCAGAAGCAGTTAAAAACGACAAAAAAAATCTTTTCTCCACCGCTCCAGCTTGTATGTCTTCTCCAAAGGCCGAACAAAAAACGGGCGTCGTTTGCAATCACCCGAAGGCGCACGCTTGGACGCAAAAAAGCAACCATACGAGGCTAGAGTATGGAAGCTGAAATGAAATTTTTTGTCGGTCTCTCGGTCGGTACCAGTGAAAATAGCTACGGATACTACCAAGGTCTCTCTTTTTCACTCTTATACACTCTCTCCAGGAGTTTTGGGCCACTCAAGCCCAAGAACTCGGCTTTTGTGATCATGTGTGTATGAGACATGGCTTCTGTAGGGCTGCAACAGCTGCAAACGGCGCGATAACGTCCGATGCGGGTACCTTCTTCCCGGAAGCAAACTACGGCCAGACGTGCTTGCTGCTCGCCGCTGCTCGAGGAAAGATATGCCGCCATAGTAGAGCCGTGCGTCCTGCCTGCTTTAGCTGTAGGTCGAAACAAGCTCGTCAGGCGCGCCGAAATGTTATCCTCGAACTTTGCCTGGATTTGCATACGGCCATCGAATAGACTATTGCGTTTTTTCCGAAGCCGGTTGGCAGGTGATCCTCCAGAACACGAAGATCCTCCACTTCAATCTCCTGTTTCTTGTGTGTTTCCCAGCTCTACTATCTGCTATTTCATAGGAATATTGTCTACAAAAGTATTAGAATGCATCGATCAAGGGTCTTAATAGGTGGCTTGTTTCTAGTCTCATAGCTTGCAGCAAGGCAATGGGCGGACTCTCCATCCGGCGTTTAAAACATCCAAGGTTTCCCCAGAGCAGAGAGAGTTATCTGCTATTACCCATTAGACCTCTGATCCTGCAATTTCCTCACTTGCATACTTTCTGTGTTTGCAGTAGTCTGACGAGCACAGTTTTTCTCGCCGGACTGGGCACATGCTGTCTTTGAATAAGTTTGCAGGTAACGCGTGTGCAGCTGTCTTCCCGGACGTAGATCAGGTGGAGATAGGGTTTTGTGAATATGTGCTCTATCTCATCTCCGCTATGGCAGCCGTTTTGGTCGAAACTCATGTAGTCTAGTCATTTTGTTCATTTACCATACAAATTCATCAACAAATGCTTTCCAGCCCTAGTATATGGCTGGCTCTTGTCTTTGACGATGACAGTATGCTTAGGACGTATTGATGGATCAATCGCGAGATGTAGGGTTTCCGGGCATTTATCCGAGCACTGAACGCCTCTGTTCTTGATCCCTTATTCACTATTTCAAACACGCAACCCCCCTTCAGACAATGATCATTGACTCTCACGTACACCTCTTTGCTTCTCATCAGCTAGATTCACTAGCATGGATGACTCAGGATCATATTCTCCACTCATCGCATGGTCCAGACGAATACGCAACGGCTGCGAGCCAGTGCAAGTCGGCGGCCATCGACGGCTACATTGTGGTCGAGGCCGATTGGCGACATACACCAACGGACTACTCTGGCCCACTTGAAGAGTTTAAGTACCATGCCTCTCTAGTGAGATCAAAGACTCGCCCACAGATCAAAGCTCTCGTTCCTTGGGCTCCGTTGCCATGGGGCGCGAGCGCGGTCGCCTCATTCCTAGACTCCATGCGCGATGCAGACCCGGAAGTCTACATCTCACACGTTCGAGGTGTACGATATCTAGCTCAGGATTTTGGCAGTGGATCAATGACCGGGTTTACAGAGTCGATGAAATTGCTTGCTTCGAGGGGCCTGGTCGCCGAGGTAGGCGTGAAGATACGCGGTGCGATCCCCGGACCTTCTGCAGTGTATCAGCTTGAAGAAGCGCTTGAACTGATCAAAACATCGCCTAAGACTCGATATATATTTGACCATCTATGCAAACCCGACCTGCGCATCCCAGCCGCCGAGCTAGCCAGGAGCGACGAGTTCTCCGGCTACTCCCGCGTTATAGCCGAGCTAGCGAGATACGACACCTACATAAAGCTCTCCGGAGGTTTTTCAGAGCTTGATCCTACAATTGCGTCGTCTCGACATACTGAATCGGAAGCCGTGGAAGCTATCTTGCCATGGGTCGAAGTCGTCTTCTCAGAATTTGGGCCCAGACGCGTCATGTTTGGAAGCGACTGGCCGGTATCTACGATCGCGGGGGGTCCTGATGCTGTTGCTCGCTGGTTAAGGATCTGTGGTATGCTATTCGATAAACTCGGTCTCGACGAGGATGAACGTGAAGCGGCCCTGTCCTCGACTGCACTCTCTGCGTACAATGTCGCGTGCTGAGCGCGGAGGAGGTGGGTGTATTAGAGTTTAGTTTCCCCAACTCCTGCACAACTTCTAATAGTTTGTACACAGATACGCGCTTAAATGTATAGAAGTTTCTGCCTTCGGCTAATCATTGTCCCGTCGCCCACTGCTGTTCAGCGCGATCCCCACGCAGGCTTCCCCAGTTCTTACTACCATTTGCGGTTCTTATCTCGAGCGGCACTATAGACGGATGCACTTCTCAGTCAACAACCATGCTCCAGTAACGGCCTTGCTTGCGGGCAAGGTCGTCGCAATCACAGGAGCAACCTCTGGCATCGGTCGCGGCATCGCGCTTGAAATGGCGCGCCACGGCGCAAAGATCGCAGTCAACTACTACGACAAGGATCCCTTACAAGTGCAAAACCTCGAGACTCTCCGGGCAGAAATTGAAGAGATAAAGAGTGGAGATAGCAAGTCGTTCACTGCTGTTCCTGGTGATATCTCAATTCCTGAGACGGGACGCGCGCTGGTTCGCGAATGTGTTGCGTTCTTTGGCCGGCTTGATGTGTTTGTGTCGAACGCTGGGATCTGCCCGTTTTACGATTTTCTAGAGATTCCCGAAGAAGTCGTCTATCGGACTTTGAATACGAATTTTACCGGTGCATATTTCGCGATCCAAGCAGCAGCAAGACAGATGAAAGAGCAAGGCGACGGTGGAAGCATCATTGGCATTTCAAGTATATCCGCGCTAGTCGGCGGGGGCGAACAGACGCACTACACACCCACCAAAGCAGGAATCTTGAGTCTTATGCAGTCGTGTGCTGTTGCGCTTGGAAAGTATGGAATCAGGTGTAACGCGCTTCTGCCGGGGACGATTAAGACCGCGATCAATGAAGACGATCTGAAGGGAGAAAAGGGCGATAAAATGGCTGCAGGTGTGCCGCTTGGACGATTGGGAGTGCCTGAGGATCTTGCGGGACCGGCAGTGTTTTTGGCAAGTGATCTCTCACGATATGTGGTAAGCTATCTCTTTGTTCCTCTTCTTCATGGCAGCTTACTGACTCCTTTCATTAGACTGGTGCGCAACTTTTGGTCGACGGCGGACTATACGTCAACTTGCAGTAATTCACACAGTGACGTGTCTATAGACTAGCTTTTGTATACCTTGATAGAAACTGAATCAACTACTCGAGCCAAACGACGCGGCCATAACAACATCTCGCCCGAACGGCTCCCACCTAACATTACTCAGCTCGTCCATTGCCTGAGCAGGCGAGACCTGAACTCCCTTCTCACCCAGAAGGACTGGGGCAATAGTAACAATGACCGTCTTCACCAATGCTTCAGAAGAAGTGCCGCTGGTCGAAGCAGCCAGCAAGTCATTAATAACCTGCGCCCCTCCTTCGATCATAACCGACTTTATCCGTAAATCATCCACAAATGTCCGTCTGATCAATTCCCAAGACTCGCCCCGCGGTGTTAAGCTCGTAAGTCCTCGGATCGGAACAACTCGTACGCCAAGTTTCTCAAGCGCCTGTATCTTGTCGGCGCATTCCGCATACCGCGAAGTTGAAACGAGAACGACAGGAAACTTGCCGATTCCCTGCGTCGCGTTCTGCAGTACTTTTGATTCAAGGCTGATGTTTGTCCTAAAGCTCTGTGTAGACATAGCCCATCATGCGTCAGTAAGTCTGAAGACAATTGCGGCTGCTGCAGAAGAGGAGGGAAGGGACAAACGGGCACTCTCACAGGATCAAGAATCAGAGGCAATGGAGAGCAGTCAAGTGCGCTCTGCGAACGGTCAGCACCGGACAAAGACGCTGGCGGATACCGACAATTCAGACCCGGATCATCTGCTGCAAATGTACCCGCGCCTACCAGAATTGCATCGTGATGAGCGCGTAGGTAGTGTGTCATTGTCTTTGACTCTGGCCCCGAGAGTGCGGTGCGGATACCGGGCCCAAGCGAGATCCGCGAATCGAGGCTGGCGGCATAGGTCAAAGTTATAAATAGCTCTGACGACGAAGTGTTTGACGGAAGATATGGATCAAGAAAGGCGCAGGCCGACGGTGGCAGTGGCGGTAGCGACATTGTCAGCGGTGACGGGGAGAGGAAGCCTTCGCGAGCGGCGGTCGTCGAGGTCTCGAGGGTTTTTGACCCCTGAAACTGAACCTCCCCACCACCGTACCACTTTGAGCATCACCACATCGTCCTCATTTGAGAGCTGTTCTCTGTCTATATAATCGCCCTGTTTGCTGTTCTTGATACTGTTTGCTTCTGTGTGCTTATCTGTGCTTTACTGGCTGATATACTGATACTCATGCTGCTCAAGATTCTCATGTGGTTCGTCCCGGGTCCTATCAAGAAGGCGATGGCCGTCAAGCCAGCCGCGGCCGCTCGCGCCTTCATCTTCCTGTTTCTCTTCATCACAGTCTTCCTTCTCGGTAATTATTGATTTGTGTAGTTATATGCGGTATTTTATCTGACATTCTTAGTATTCATGCTTCTGGGCTGCACCAAATCACCGTCGACATATTCTTCCGTTTACGCCGTCAGATTCACCACCACCGGCGGCGTCAACGGCACGGTCTCGATGGATGCCTCATACTACGGTGTCTGTGGCATCTCAAACACGACTACAGTTTGTCAACGCTCGACTTCTGCAACTTCAACCGCGCTCCTCCCCTTCCGCTACGCAAAGTCAGCTTCCGCAACTGTCGACCTCGTCGCGCTGGCTGAGATTGTTAAAAAAGACATCATCCATCCTACCCTCGCCATCTCCACCCTCACTTTCACCATCCTCGCCCTACTTTCAAGCTCGGCTTCTTGGACTGTTGTCAACACAGACTCCACCGTCGCGCATCTACTCAACACCTGCACCCTCTGGTCCACCGTCCTCGCAACTATGCTCTCCGGCATGACCGTCTCCTGGAGCCACGTTGCGGGCAGCACGCTCGCGCAGACTCTTTCTGGTGCAACAAATGGCGCGGTTGAGGGACATATTGGGCGCAGAATGGACGCGATGGGTTGGACGGCCTTTTCTTTCTTGCTTTTGACTACCGCGGCGGTCGTTGTCTGCGTTGTGCTTGAGGACGATGGCTCTCAGGGGGATAATGACTCTCTGAAGAAAGGTGAGGCGAAGGATAACACCACTGTTGGTATGGGGGAGTATGATATGCAGGGATATAGACTCCCCACCCCTGTCAGCGTCTCCAGATATTAGGAGTCTGATATTGCTGGTTTAATACTTATTCTACTTCTGTAATTTTTACAATTGTTATCGTTAGACAGTGGCTGCTCTTATAAGAGCCTATATATGCTAATTAATCATCAAATATAACCTGAAATGAATTAGATGCCAAATGTAGATATAACGCATTCAACTCCTACAACCAATGAGATCTCCTCTGACTGGGAGATCAACAGCAAAAATGTATAGCAAAACCGAGTATACCAGCAGATTCCCTTCTCCGCATCTATAGCTATCAAAAATGATTACCGTATTCTACTTTGCACCCTTTTCATCAGAACCATCGACATCATCCTGTTTATCCGGGACTTGGTTTACATCCTCGGCCGAGAGCGCTCGTTCCTCAGCAGCTTCTTTCTCCTCCTCCGCCATTCGCGCCTTTGCATTCCTCTCCCTTCTCCACTGCGGGCCCCACTTCAACTCTGCAAACAAGAACGGGGCGCCGGCGAAGCACAGCAGCGCGAGTAAAGTATACGTCCATGCGATTCCGATCCTGGCTTTGATTATCGACACAACGGCCGCTGATACGGCTGCGAGCCAGCAGCGGACGAGGTTGTTTGTAGCGTTTATACTCACGGCTTGGTTCGGGTACAGGTCTGTGATGAGTACCTGCGTGAGAGTGTAGATCGACATGAAGCCGAATCCGACAAAGTAGATCATGACAAGCGGCACCGCGAGGGAGATTGAAGAGCGGAAGGTCCAGCCAAAGGCAATCATGGCGCCAAAAAACGGGACAATGTAATACCGCAACCGCTTCAAACGTGTATGCTCAAGCGGAAAATTATCGTTTTGGTTGAGATTGTAGCCCAGCTCTGCTGCTTTCTTGCGGTAATCATAGTCCATTATACGTCCAGAAAGAACCGAGCCGGAGGCAGACCCGCACCCCAAGGGCAGGAAACAGAGACCGACTTTCAACGTCGGAAGGTTGTAAACCTCGGCAAAATTGGACGACGCACCGACAGTCACACCGCAGTAAATTGCGTAGAAAATTCCGCACATGAGGAGAGTCACGCAGACATCCTTCTGTGTGATAATGAGGAACGATTTAAGCGGGTTTTGCATCGGCCGCGGCGGCGCAAGTGTGCTTCGCTGCTCCTTCTCCGGGGGCCACTCTTTCTTTTTGATTATATCAATCAGAGGCTTTGAGTACCACTTCTTGGGCGCGACTGTACCGTTGCCGACAATGTTCCGCCCTGTCTCTGGCATCCAAACTAAAATCACCATAAGCTCTGCAAACCCGAGAGCCAGTAAGAAAAGAAAAATCGTACGCCAGCCGTAGCTTGAGACAGAAAGTACGCCAGAAAGTACGGGTGCGATTGCTGGCGCGACCATTGACATGGACACCACGATACCGAGATAGAGTCCTCTCGATTCGCGATCGACGACGTCGGCTACAGTCCCGGCACCAATTGATACCGATGCGGCAGAGCCGGTTGCTTGAAGCATGCGCAGAATCATTAGAGACGCGTAGGAGTCTGTGACAGAGATTGCAATGTTGGCAATCAGGAATACTGTGTATGTGGCAATGTATACCGGCCTGCGCCCGATACTGTCCGCGAGTGAACACCTGGATACTTCGAGTTAGTGATTGCAACCGACGCAAGATAGGAACTTAACATACCATAGCATAGGAGTGAGTCCCTGCATTATAAAATAGACAGTCACCGTGATATTGATCTTCTCGTTCGACACCCCTAGCTCTCTTGCAATCTGCGGCAGCTCAGGAAAATACGTCGACACTGTGAACGAGGACATAAAGACCGCGATGCCAGCGACGATTACAAGTGCAAGTCGCTCGCCGCCCACGTAAATAGAATACGGCGGTTGCTCCTCTTTATCACCCTCCATACTGTCGAAAACCTCGGCAGCTGACACGTCGTCTGCAAAATCATCGCCTGAACTGCGCTCGAGGCTGTTCACGTCGACTTCAACTGAATTCTTCATTATGCCTGCTATCTTGCGTTACTATTAAGCTGTGAACGATAATCCGAGTACTGTCTCATGACTATACAGCTGTATAAAAGAGAGACGAAGACGGAGACTGCAGCAGAGTCATGTAAGATATACGATTGTTGGATTAGCTGACTGCTTCGGAAAAGGGTCCGGCGCGGATTTGCACCGCCCGCGAGACCCACTGCCTTTTTGGAGACCTCACAGACCAGACAGTGTCTGTCTTTGACAATCGTCAGCCAAACTACGATAAACCAGTCGATAACAGACTCGATGATGCTTCTACTATCGATGCCTCGTTTGGATACAAGTGCTTGACTTCAAAATAGTATTCTTGGCTTCAAAATTCTGTATTACATCTCGGAGCAGTCTGCATCCACCGGATACCCGTTAACGGAAAAGCCAAAACCTTATTTCATGATGTCATCTCTGACAAACATTAGCAAATTGAAATTTGAGTTCCTGACTCCCAAAGCCATTGTCAGAGGCATCAAACTACTACAACCACACCAACCATCCTCGAGCATCTTCAGGAAAACACAAATGCAGCAAAGTAAATGAAGTCGGTGTCGTTATTTGGGATCCACTTTTTCCGTGGGATGGTCAACGACGTGCGGCAGCGACTGCCGTACTATGTCCCCGACTGGACCACGGACGCGTTGAATTATCGGATTGTGCCCGCGACGATTTACATGTATTTTGCAAAGTGGGTAGACGTCGCGGATGATGGTTTTTGGGTTGTGTTACGCAGTGGCTGATTATGCGTTTAGTATTTTACCTGCTATTGCATTTGCTCTTGATATGTGCGTGTTTCAAGTTCTTACTTTCTCTTTCGTAAACTTGAATTGCAACTGACGTTTTGGTGTTTACTAGGTTTTCGAAAACACATAATTCATACGGCGTTAATGAGATTCTTCTCGCTTCTGTTCTTGGTTCATTGCTTTTTGCTGTCTTTGGCGGGCAACCGCTCTGTATCGTTGGCGTTACAGGTAATTCTTCATCTAAATCATCGTGTTCTAGATACTCTGCAAAAGCACACGAGTTAACCTTTGCTGTCTCTCAGGTCCTATCTCGGTTTTCAATTATACAGTATACGAAATCATGGTGCCGAGAGGTACGCCTTACTTTCAGTTCATGTGCTGGATTTGTCTGTGGTCGATGGTCATGCATTTTATAATCGCAATCACAAACGCTGTTAATGGTAACGCCTTCCTTGCTGCTTTCTTCCAAGATTTGATTCGCTAATAGTCGTATAGGTCTTCGCTACGTTACCCGCTTTAGTTGCGACATTTTTGGCTTCTACGTCGCGTTCATTTATCTTCAGAAAGGAATACAAGTGCTCACCCGCCAATTCGAGCGCTCAGACTCGGAAGGCTTCATATCGATCATGATTGCGCTTCTAGTGCTTATTTTCGGCTACCTCTGTCATATAATAGGAAACAACTCCCCTCTCTTCTGGCGTCCGATCCGGCGGTTTATCGCAGACTATGGCACACCTCTCATCGTCGTCTTCTTCACGGGCTTCATCCACATTGGAAAGCTCCGCAACTACGACATCCAGCGGCTTCCGATCGGCGCGACCTTTGTGCCTACGGCGGGAAGCACGGCCAGTCGTCCGCACGGCTGGTTTATACATTTCTGGCACGATATCTCTGTCGGCGACGTCTTTCTTGCGATCCCGTTCGCGCTGCTGCTCACGATTTTGTTTTACTTTGATCATAACGTGTCATCGCTTGTATGCCAAGGTCGCGAGTTCCCGCTCAAGAAGCCGGCGGCTTTCCACTGGGATTTCTTCTTGTTGGGAATATGTACTGGTATTGCAGGAATATTGGGAATCCCGGCTCCCAACGGTCTGATTCCGCAAGCACCGTTTCATACGATATCCTTGTGCGTAGTCAAGGATAGACGGGTTGGATCAGCGGCGGACGACGACGACGACAGTCACCGGATAGAAGACGGGATAGATGACGACGACAGCGGCAGTGATAAATTTGAGTCGGTGGTAGTCAAAGTGATTGAGCAGCGAGTCAGCAATTTTGCCCACGGCCTAATGATCCTGGGCACGATGTCGCGACCACTGTTGGTCGTTCTGGGACTTGTGCCTCAAGCTGTTCTTGCGGGGCTGTTTTGGATTATGGGCGTGAGTTTCCTTGTTCTAATCTTGATTTCTGCCTTATTTTATAAACTGATGAACTGACTTTGTGTTTATTCGCGCGATATAGCTTGGTGCGCTTCAATCAAACGGCGTTATTCAGAAACTATACTTCATTTTCAAAGACCGTTCGCTAACCCCACGAAGCGATCCCCTCCGCCGCGTACGCAAACGCTCGCTCTACCTATTCGTCGCCTTTGAACTCATCGCGTTCGGCGCAACGTTCGCAATCACGCAAACCATAGCTGCCGTCGGGTTTCCCGCGATCCTACTCGGCTTTGCTGCGTTTGCCATTCTTTTACCGCGAATATTCGAGCAGAGTGAACTCGAAATCCTGGATAGCGCGACGGCGTCCGAGTTTACTATGCAGAGCGTCACCGGCGGCGGCGGTGGTGGTAGACCGAGCGATAGTAGCAACAGCAGCAGCGGCGGAGGTAGTAGGGAGTGTGATATAGACGACTATGCGGATGTAAGGCGACAGAGCGAGAAGGACGCGCCGGTGAGGAACGATCGAAGTACGGATGCGGAACTCAGTCTAAGCGTTGCGGACGCGATAGAGAGAGGGAAGCGTAGTACTATTGCGCGACGGCGCAAATCGAGAAGTGATGGATAACGGATCTGACTTCCATCGGCGCTTCATATTATTTTTGTGATGTTTGGGTTTTGATTGTATCTCGCCACTCCCCAGACTGTGTTTAAATCATCGGAAATACGGGGTGAGGAGCGGGCGGAGTGAAGAAAGAGTGGTGAGCATTCTGGATTTGTATATATACAGCTTATATACAGCTCATCTTGGTTATCACACCTACCGATTGCAGATTTGCGGGTGGGTTGAAAAGATGGCTTGGCTTTAACAGTTAACGAGTTCGGCAAAGCGGTGATGATTTGATTGCCTCGGAAGGCGCGTACAGGGTACACTTTCGGCGAAACGGAAAACGGGGCCAACGGTGCATTCTCAGCGATGATTGACCAGAGATCTACAGAGTACCTACCGAGACAATACAATCAATGTGTAGATATATAATCGGACTTGACGGTGTATATTCTCTATAAGCGTCGAACTCTTCTCTGTCGTACGAGCGCGATTAGATCTGGAGATTGTCTGGTACCGAGATTCGCTTCTATGAACGTACTCGTGGTTGATATTGCTAGTCTGCAGTACGAACAATTCCGAAGCAGCTACATCCCACGTCCAGAGCAATCACATATGTCTACTATCGCTCTGAGATTGATACGGCTATCAGGCGAGAATATCAGAAAGTCTGGAGTCTGGGCGGATCTTTTGAGTTATCAGTTGGGAGGATTGTAGGTCAGTTATATATAGGACATCAGGCCAGCGGGCTAGAAACTAGAAACTAGGCAGGCACGGCTGGAAGCTTTTCAGAATAGCTCAGAATCCGGTCAGGGCCGAAAAAAAAAGATCAGGAGAGTGGATATATAACTACAGTGGATTTGCTTAAATAAAATAGGGATACAAATTATAACAATGCAGACTGAATACAATGCATCAACTTATGAGCAATACTATTTTTAAGCTATTAGTCGTGCATCAGCTTATCGACTGCTATCGCCCTTAGCGCTCCACACCCCGGCCTGTATCCCACTCAATTGCCCAATTCACCTGCTCGCGATGTCAGAGGTTATCGTCAAGGCCGCCGAGGGTGTCTCCTTCTTTACTCCAGCCCAGGAGCCGCCCGTCGGCACCTGCCTTGCCCCCGCAGAGGGTAAGGAGGTCCCCACAGCCTTCCAGCCTCTGACCATCCGCGGCGTCACCTTCCAGAACCGCATCTGGGTCTCGCCCATGTGCCAGTACTCGTATGACGACGGTTTTCTTACCGACTGGGCCGTCGTGCACTACGGTTCGTTTGCCGCCCGCGGTGCCTCGCTCACGATGATCGAGGCCACCGCCGTGCTTGACAATGGTGGGATTACTCCCGGCGACTCTGGGCTGTGGAAGGACGAGCAGATCGAGCCTCTGAAGCGGATCGTCGACTTTGTCCACTCGCAGGGCCAGAAGATTGGCATCCAGCTTGCGCATGCCGGCCGCAAAGGCTCGACTATGCCGCGCTGGACTGGTGTCAGATACGCCCACGCTGGTGCCCAGAGGGGCTTCCCTGATCGCGTCGTGGCCCCGTCAGCAATTTCGTTTGCTGACACCTTTGTTCCTCCCCGTGAGCTCACGACGGCCGAGGTTGAGGAGTACATCGAGGCGTTCAAGAAGGCTGCCGAGCGTGCTGTCAAGGCCGGCGTTGATGTTGTCGAGATCCACGGCGCGCATGGATACCTTCTCAACCAGTTCTTGTCGCCCGTCAGCAACAAGCGTACTGACGAGTATGGCGGCTCGTTCGAGAACCGCATCCGCTTCCCCGTCGAGATCGTCAAGGCTGTGAAGTCAGTCCTGCCTGAGAACATCCTTCTCTTCTTCCGCACCTCTGCCACCGACAATCTGGAGCACATCGAGCCCCTCGGCGTCGACTTGCTCGACGTCTCCACCGGCGGCAATGACCCTCGCCAACTCCTCGTCGGCGGTCCTGCTTACCAGGCCAAGCATGCGTATAAAGTCAAAGAGGAGTGCCCCAAGATCTTTGTCGCGCCCGTCGGTGCTGTCCATGAGCCTGATGTCATTGAGACCGTGCTTGAGAAGGCTGATGCGTTCTTCGTCGCTCGCCCGTTCTCGTGGGATCCTAGCTTTGTCTTGACGCTTGCGAAGAAGTACGGGATCACGGTTAAGTGGCCTGTTCAGTATGGCTACTACACGTCGCACGCTCACTAGGTCGGCTGAACCTATTGATGAATAGTATAGATGATGATGATGATGATTATGATGATAAATTTATGCTAAAGTCTGTTTATTAAAAATTATAGATTCCTGTTTGATGTGGCTTATTTGATTACCGAATATATAGCATACAGCACTTTGCAAACGTCGAAGAACTAAAAAAACACAAATACCTTGCATAATTCACATGAAAGCAGGTTCATTAGTAATCTCTCAGTCATAAACTTTATAACCTCGCCATCGCGTACAATGGCAAACAGCTCATAAAGTTCGTAAAGTCCGAGCATCGGACCTGCCTCGGTGCACATGAAACTGCCGCCTCAGCCGTGAGCTGCTGGTCAATTTGTTGAGGAGCAGATCAGGCAGTTGTAATAAGTAGAAGTTGACTGTCTGCGTGCTCGTCAAAGGCGAAGGCGCCATCGGTGATTAACAAGCCTTGCCACCGAAATGCCATAAATCTGTAGTAAACTGAGAGATTAGATAAGCTGCTGTCTCGTCCCCCTTTTTCCTGCCCATTCCCGCCTGTAAAATAGCCTGCCGGCGGTCATTATTAGCGGATAACAAAGTGCCATTATGTCAGACAGACCGCTGTTTTCTCTGGAAGTTTCTGTTCTGCACGGGGGCACAGGCCGGCTGATACCGAATGGCCCGGAATGAAAAATATCTCCCACCGGAAGCTTACTAATTATCAGACCCTCGAGGATTTATCCAAATACCTCCACACGGTCCCTTCCTTCCTCCTTCTCGAGTCCATCCCACAAGCAATTGACCAAATTACCTGCTCGCAATGTCTGAAGTCATCATCAAGGCCGCCGAGGGTGTTCCCTACTTCACTCCCGCCCAGGAGCCGCCCGTCGGCACCTGCCTCGCCCCCGCCGAGGGCAAGGAAGTCCCCAAGGCTTTCCAGCCTCTGACCATCCGCGGCGTCACCTTCCAGAACCGCATCTGGGTCTCGCCCATGTGCCAGTACTCGTACGAAGACGGTTTCCTCAACGACTGGGCCGTCGTGCACTACGGTTCGTTTGCCGCGCGCGGCGCCTCGCTCACGATTATCGAGGCCACTGCTGTCCTCGACAACGGTGGCATCACGCCCTACGATGCCGGTCTGTGGAAGGACGAACAGATCGAGCCTCTGAAGCGAATTGTCGACTTTGCCCACTCGCAGGGCCAGAAGATTGGTATCCAGATCGCGCATGCTGGTCGTAAGGCCTCGACCATGCCTCCCTGGACCGGTATCAACTACGCCCACGAGGGTGCTCAGAAGGGTTTCCCTGATCGCGTCGTTGCTCCCTCTGCGATCAAGTTCGACGACGACTTTGTTCCTCCCCGTGAGCTTACCACGGCTGAGGTTGAGGAGTACATTGAGGCTTACAAGAAGGCTGCCGAGCGTGCTGTCAAGGCCGGCGTCGACGTCGTCGAGGTCCATGGCGCGCATGGATACCTCGTGAACGAGTTCCTGTCGCCCGTCACCAACAAGCGTACTGACAAGTTTGGTGGTTCGTTCGAGAACCGCACCCGCTTCGCTGTCGAGATCGTCAAGGCCGTCAAGTCTATCCTGCCCGAGAACGTCCTGCTCTTCTTCCGCACCTCTGCCACCGACCGTCTCGAGCACATCGAGGGTCTCGAGAGCTGGAAGGCCGAGGACACTGTCGCGCTCTCCAAGCTCATCGAGCCTCTTGGCGTTGACCTGCTCGACGTTTCCACCGGTGCCGTCGACCCCCGTGGATCGATCGAGTACGGCCCTGCTTTCCAGGCCAAGTACGCGTACAAGGTCAAGGAGGAGAACCCCAAGATCTTTGTCGCGCCCGTCGCTGCTATTCACGAGCCCGATGTCATTGAGACCGTGCTTGAGAAGACCGACGCCGTCTTTGTCGCCCGTCCGTTCTCGTGGGATCCTAGCTTTGTCTTGACGCTTGCGAAGAAGTACGGCATCCAGGTTAAGTGGCCCGTCCAGTACGGCTACTACACCTCGCACGCTCACTAAATCAGCGAAGAGTTTTGATGAATTTAGAATAGATATGTGTATGATGCTGGCTATCTGATTACCGAAAAGTATAATAGTGAATATAGTAATGACGTATAATTGGCTCTGTTTTTTGTGATAATGTATCATTAAGGTCAAACCATAAAACACCGCAGGACGCTTGTAAATCTAGCATGAAGAGAAAGATTGCAAAGCAAAATGAGCGATATTGGCTTACTATACAGATTAGAAATAAATAAACAAAACACGTAAAACAGTCGACGCAAATAGTATGTTCAAGCAGCACTTGGCTTCTCAGCCTCGAGCTGGGCCTCCAATTTGCGCCGTGCTTTCAAAATCATGTCTTCTCGTTGCTTTCGTAACATTGCCTGTCTCTCCTCCTTTGAACCGCTCCATTTCATCTTCTTGCCTGACGCGCCTGTACTTGAACTTGAGGCCGCTGCTGACGGTGGTGGTGGTGGTGGTGGCGATGATGATGAGGTGGCGGCAGAGGTTATGTCTTCTGCTAGTTTGGGCTCAATTGGTAGACCGTCGGCGCCAATCTTGGTCTCAAGATGATACCGCGTGATCAGATCGGGAAATGCGAGAGACGATGAGATGGTGGCGGGAGTGGAAGATGAGCCGGCCGCTGAGGAAGGAGCTGGCTGGGCGCGCGGTTGTGCGTTTGGAGGCTAGAGAGAGGACCACAGTAAGCAAAAAGGAAATCGGCAGATGCAAGACAAGAAGTGTAAAGGATTCAGTACCATAGGAAGGCCTCCCTCGGCAAGGAATCTGTCGATGGTAGCCTCGACAGAACCCGACCGCTCGAGATCGAACCGGATCTGCTCGACGGTGAGCGTCGGTGCCACGCTCTGCACGACCTCGATCATACCCTGCGTGACTGGTCGTCGCGAGCGCGGTCGCTGCAGCTCAGAAGCCAACGAAGACAGGCCGGCCACGCCTGTGCTGGATGCTGTTGCCCTGCTCTGCGGAGTGCCTGTGGCTCCTGCTGGTATCTGCTGCTGAGGCGCCGATACGTACCAGCGCACTACCAGGAAGCCGATGATGATGCAGGCGATGAATGTGGTCGTCGTGCTGTCGGTAGCCATCTTGAACTATGAATATCTCTGGGTCTTGTGATCTTCCGTGGATGAGCTTGGGTATCAGCTGCGATGCCGTGCTGCCGTGTTGAGCCCTCTCGCGCGTCTGATACTTGGGCAGGAGGGTCGGGAGGAAGAATGTCTGGCACGTGCCCTAATCCCGATTATGTAACGGAGATGCACCGAATGCCGGTTCTGCCACTGCGAGGGTGGTGAGGACGACAAAAGAGCCAATTGAAAAGAAGAGGATTAATCCACAGTGAATCTGAGCAGAAGCAGTCTGTTAAACAACAACAAACTGCGCAGAGCAGAAAGAGCAAAGAGCATCCGTCCGTGCTCGTGATCACATCACTCCCGTCGCCGACATAACCGCCACTTCGCGACGTCTGTGGGTTAGGAACAAATCCACGAAAATTCTCGAAAGTTTTCAGTTTTTATATCTTTTGCTCTCCATTTCGCTGTCGGCCACCCAAAAGCCCAGAGTCTTTGGTTTATTTCGCATCGAACACTCTTCTTCTCGCCTTCTCACAATGCCCTTCGCATTGCCGTCCTCGCGCGCGGCGGTCGCGCTGCGCTCTATAGCGAAATCATGTCCCTACTCCTCCTCGGCCTCCTTCTCGCAAGCTCGCTCGAAGAGACACTTCTCGTCCGTCTTCTCTTCCTCGCCCTCGGCCCATCCTCGCAAGCGCTCTGCTCCGGCTGCGCACCCACACCCGTCGACCGTCTTCCGGCGCGACTTCCGCGCCTCGACGCCCTCGCTCGATGGCAAATCAGACCCCTACGGCACCCTCGGCGTCAGTAAGACGGCCTCGGCCGCGGAGATCAAGAAATCATATTACAAGCTCGCGAAGAAATACCACCCGGACATAAACAAAGAGCCCGACTCTGAGAAGCGATTCCAGGACATTCAGGCCGCTTACGAGATCCTCTCGGATCCGTCCAAGAAGTCCGCGTTCGACACCTACGGCTCCGCCGGCGGTTTCGACCAGAGCGGCGGTGGACCCGGTGATGGGTTCAACCCGTACAGCAACTTCAGCGGCGGGTTTGGCGGATTCGGCGGATTCGGTGGTGGTGGTGGCTTTGGCGGCGCTCAGGGCTTTGATTTCGAAGATATCTTGAATGCATTCTCCGGCGGCCGGAGCGGTGGACGAAGGAGAAGTGGCGGTGATACAGTACAGGAGTTCAGGGGTGACGATATAGAGGTGCGATATTCTCGTTTGACTGTTGGTTTTTGGACCGTGAGTACTAACTACTTTCATTCTATTTAGGTCGTGTTGACGATCAGCTTCCTTGACGCCGCCAAAGGCGCCGCAAAGGATGTTCACTACAACCCTCTTGTTTCTTGCAGCACTTGCTCCGGCAGCGGTCTCAAAGCCGGCCACAAGCGCACAACCTGCCGCACTTGCCGCGGTACCGGCACACAGGTTCACATGACCCAAGGCGGTTTCAGCATTGGCTCGAACTGCACAACCTGCGGCGGCACGGGTGTCTACACTGATCCCTCCTCTGCATGCGGTACCTGCGAAGGCCAGGGCGTGGTCAAGACTCGCCGCACGACCACCGTCGATATCCCGGCTGGTATTGACGACGGGATGAGACTCCGTGTCTCGGGCGAGGGCGACGCTCCCGACGTGCAGGCGTCCAAGAACGTTCGCGTGCACAGAGGAGATCTGTACGTGCGCGTCAAGGTCGCGCCTCACAAGTCGTTCACGCGTAACGGCGCTGACTTGTTCCACACTGTCGATATCCCGATGACGACTGCCGCGTTGGGTGGCCGCGTCCGCATTCCTACTCTTGATGGAGAAGCCGACATTGCTGTTCCGCCTGCGACTCAGTCGGGTATGACCATCACCATGACCGGTAAGGGTCTGCCTGTCGTGCAGCGACGGTCGGCTGTCGGTGACATGAAGGTTACTTTCAAGGTCCAGACTCTAAGGTATCTACATCTCTTTCTTTCTTTTTACCAATCCCATTGATCATAGCTAACAAATCTTCTAGACCGACGACGACCGAGCAAGTCGAGCTCCTTGAACGTCTCGCAGACGCGTTCAACGACCAAACCGCGCGCCGCAAGCTCCACCCAAAGCCAAAATCACCCTCTCCATCATCCTCGTCTGATTCTTCGCCCTCGTCCGAGTCGGATCCTTCGTCATCGTCCAAGTGAGTAGTTCCCCTTCTTGCTTGGAGCTCGCCTCCGGTTTGCTTTTCTACCGCAAGCCAAAAGAAAATGAAAAAAAAAATGTGTGTATTTTTGAATATATGGCCGTTCGTGATTGACTGCACTCGCTGTTCTCCCGCATTTCTATTTGATGTTTTTGCTGATTCGGATGCAGGTCTTCTCGCAACCAAGCTGCTTCCAAGGACTCCTCGTCATCTGATCCGTCAAACAACGGCCAGCAACAGGGTGAAGGTTTCCTGAAGCGGACGCTCAAGAAGATCTTTCACACCGACGGGGACGGGAAGAAGGAGTAATCTGTGAGAGCTTTCCGCGATCATGATTCAAGATATACGAAGCTGCTCATTTTGTATATAACATATCCCATAGAGAACAAAAAAAATTCAGAGTGGGAGCATTAATGTGTTGATGTATATAGTTTCAGGTTCTTTTTTTAGACTCGCTCCCCTTTATTCATTTTGTACAAAGTTGAGGAATTCATTTGTTATCATTTATCTCAAATAAGAAAAAGCTTGTAGTAGTATTATAGTCTTTTTGATTACTGGGATCAACTCCATCTATCTAAACCATACCATATTACTATTGAACGCCCATTACTTCAACATAGAAGATACATTAAAACTAAAACACTAAAGAAAAGCAAACAGCACAAAAAGCAATTTTCCTGCCAAATTCATAAAAACATCAAGGCAAATCAACCAGCCACCACCGACTCCTCGCCAGATCATCAATCGACCCCCTCCTCGCCGCGTTCTTCTGCAAACACATCCCGAGAAAATCAAGGCACTCGGGACTCACGTCCTTGCGCTTCGACGTCAGATCCCACTGCTTATTGATCGCGTCGTCCGGCGAGCGGAAGGGGGTTTGGCCCGTGAGACAGGTGTAGATCAGGATACCGAGCGCCCAGACGTCGGATTTTTCGGCGTCGTAGGGTTGTGATTGGAGGACTTCGACGGGGGCGTACTGCAGGGTGCCGTAGAACTTGCGGAATTGGGCGCGAAGAGGGCGCGGGGTGCGGCCGGCGGCGGTGGAAGGGGACGAGGAGGAGAAGGACGAGTGGGGGGGTGAGGGAGGGGTCGTCAGAGGAGGGAGGACAACGGCGGAGCCAAAGTCGATTAGTTTGACGGTGAGGGTGTTGTCGACCAAGATGTTTTCGTCCTTGATATCGCGATCTACAAGTCGAGGTTAGCATAGGCGAATAAAAACTTCAAACTTCTGAAGGTGATACATACGGTAAATGCCTAGACTGTCAAGGTACCAAAGTGCATTCACAATCTGTCGCATCATATACCTAACTTGCCGCTCGGTCAAGTTCTTGCGCGTCTCAATCATCTCAAACAGATCATGACTGTCGCGCTTCATCGCAACCCGCACTTCAGGCTCCTCCTCTTCGCTCTCCGGCTCACTCTCCTCGTCCTCGTCTTCGTCATATTCCACATCCATCTCGGACGAGAAATCAACGTCGGAAGACGACGCCGAGTGCGGTGGCACGTAATCGCCGTCTAAGGACGAGTGGTACGATCCCGCGTCGTCTAGCTCGCAATCAGCCTCGCCCTCGGCGTCAGTATCAGCAGCACCATCTGACTTCATCTCTGCCGCATTCTTGGCCTCCTTTTTGAGCTGCTCGGGGCCCTTGCCGAGTGCTTGCATGTTCTGAATCTTCTCGACCGCAAGTTTGGTCAGCGGCTGTCTCGGCGCTGCAGCAGGAGTCTTGGGTTTCCGGCTCCATGGAGTTCCATGTAACTCAGTGATGAGCACGAAAAAGATTTCGTCCTGGAAATATTCGTAAAACCTGATGATGCTCGCATGGCCGCCGCC
Source organism: Myxozyma melibiosi (assembly GCF_037950935.1). Taxonomy (NCBI): domain Eukaryota; kingdom Fungi; phylum Ascomycota; class Lipomycetes; order Lipomycetales; family Lipomycetaceae; genus Myxozyma; species Myxozyma melibiosi. The sequence goes on along the minus strand of NW_027042916.1, from coordinate 348,573 downwards.
CTCGGCGACGCGTAGGAGGACGTACAGCTCCATCGGGAGCATGCCATGCACGCGGTCGTGGATCCACGAGTGCGAGGGGATCTTGGAGCGGTAGATGAATTTCGCGGCCACCTCGCGGCCGTCGGATTGTCTGGTTGCAGACATGACGAATCCAAAACCTGGCAGAATAGTAAGCAAGACGCGTCGTCGCAAAAGTATATCAGTAAAAGAAAAGATACATACCACCACTTCCAAGCTCATCGCCGAGCTGGTATCGTTCCTCAAACTCAGGAATCAAGGTATACCCATTCAACTTCTCGCTCACCACCACAACTTTCTTCCGTTTCTTCAGCTGCTGCTGCTGTGGCAGTGGTGGATAGTCCTGCTTCTGCTGCTGCGCGGCGGTCGCGGCGCGTCGGGCAGCGATGGTCGAGTACGACGCGTCATTTGCAATCTTTGCGCGCTTGTGCGAGGTCAGGGTCGAGGAGTTGACGCGCTTGGATGGCGAGGTGGGGAATGGCTTTGCGGACGGGACGGCGGAAGGCGAGTAGGACGACGGGGAAGACGAGGAGGGTGTCGGGGGGTAGAAGTGGTGAGTGAACGCAGGGGGCCGGTAGGTTGATCTGTTGTTGCTGGTGCTGCTGTAGTTGGAGTTGTTGTTGCTGTAGTTGTACTGCTGCGAGCTTTGTTGCTGGGGAGTGGCGTACTCTTGCTTGGGACGCGACTTGTATGTGTACTGCGCGTATTGCTGCTGCTGCTGGTAGGTCTGCTTTGCAGAGAAGTAGGACTGCGTCGGCAGTTGCATGTACGGCGTCGCAGGCCGGGGCGGCGAGGACGAGAGCCCAGCCGAGGACGATGATCCAGACATATTGCTGAACTGCAGTCGTGGAGGAGGCGGAAGCGGCGTCGGGGGAGTAGGCAGGGCATGCGGGTGCTGCGGAGGCAGCATGTTGACGAACGGTGAGTGCGGAGGGGACGAGGGAAGCGGATACGGTTGGTAGAGCGCGGAGTCGTAGTTGCTATTGCTGTTGCTGTTGCTGTTGCTGTGGCCGTACATTGTAAATCCTCGGATTGTCTGTCGGGAAGCAAGGCTGAGGGAGAAGCAGGCGAGAATATAGGCAACCGAGGACAAGGACCAGCCGAGACGCGTCGAACGAGCGAAAGTCCCGACGCGTCTGCGCGCGCGAACAAAGGAATTTTATGAAAATTCCCAAAATTGAATTTAGTCGTTGTTGGGAGACCTAACCCTGAACGCGTCCCGCACGCGCCGGCTGCCTTCTATTATGATAGGAAGGAGTTGTCGTTGGGGGACCAGGGCCTATTGGTCTTAAATAGAGAGATTTTTTAGGGATGATTAGGGACTGTTACAAGTAGGGCTAAATAAACAGCAGTAGTTTTGAAAAAGTTGGAGAGAGCTCCTTGGCCGTGCTCAAGTGCAATGCCAACAAGGAGTGGAATCTCGAGGCAAGACGTGCGCCTCATGGCAGGTCTACTCGAAGGGCATGAGTGAGTGAAGATTAGCCGTTTCCGCTGGCCGCTAGCGGAAGCTGGATTCACAATAATCTTGAGCACGGATAGAAACGTATATTACATTACTTGTCAACAACATCAACCTCAACCGACTGCCCAACCTGAATCGCGTCAAAAACACCCGTCTCGGGGATCCTATAGGTCTCGCGTTAGTTTCGTTCTTAAATATCTGCTGTAATGCTCAAACGTACGAAAACTTCTTAAGTGCCTGCTTGAGTTTCTGAATTGGCTCGAGAATCGGTTCGTCGGTGAGGATCCACTAGTGCCGAGCCTTGTTAGCAAATGCCCTCTCTACCTTGACCGTCAAAATCGCTAAACAGAAAAGAGGGACTCACGGTTCCAAAATGCATAGCAAGAGCCCTCTTCGCCTTCACATCCTTGAATATATTCACTGAGTCCTCGGGATCCGAGTGCACCCTGCTCATTATATGCCGGGGAGAATAAGCCCCGATCGGCAACAGCGCCAAATCAAAAGGTCCTCTGTACTCGCCAATCTCCTTAAACGCGGGACACGAAGGAAAATCTAGCTCGTGGTCGTCAATCTCTGGATCGAGTCTCGGAACGGCTCTGTACCCGGTATCGCCCGCGAAATAGACTTTTCCGCCATTCTTGTCGCTCGGACTGTCGATTGCCCATGAGGCACACAGGACCTTCCCATGGTCTGAGAGCGTTCGATTAGAGGTATGCTGTGCGGGAAGACACGATACTGTCGCAGACACGCCGTCCACGGTGATTTGCCGCTGGTCCCACCAGTCAAGTTCGGTGACGTTGCCGCTCCGCACGCCGGTGGCCTCGAACCAAGCCTTCATACCCAGCGGCACAAAGTAGTGAATCCCAGGAAACTGCTGCATGAGTAGTTTGATGGAATACGTATCCAGGTGATCGTAGTGCGCGTGTGAGATGCAGACAACGTCCACGCGGGGCAAGTCGCTGACTTTACACGGCGCCGGCGAAATACGGCCAAATCCCGGCAAAAACGACGGCGCACACTTTGTCCCCAGCAGAGGATCAAACAGCACATTGATCCCAGACGGCATCTCAGTCAGAAACGTCGCATGGCCAAGCCATGTTGCGCGAATCTTGCTCGCATCGCGAGAGCAGTCGGCGGAGAGAAAGGCAGGCACCGCCAGCGGCATCATGTCAGCAGATGACTTGACGGGCTTCCACTCGCCGATGATTTTGCTCCACAGCACCTCGGTGGGGGCAATATCGCCTTTTCCGAAAGATTTCCACGGGGCCTTGAAGTGGCCAGAGGCAGTGTGGTGGGCCTTCTCGGCTGCTGACGGTGGGTTCTGAGCGCTGATGACAGGAAGCGAAACAGTGACCGAGGAGGTCGAGGAGGCGTCTGAGGTGACAGAGGCTTTTGAAGAGGACATAGGTACACGAGACGCAGGAGCTAGTGTTCGAACTGCAGACAAGAAGGTTGATGCGGACGAGGATGAAGAGGACGAATGGCGCACAAAGACGCGAGGAAGCATTACTGCCGTAGACAATAGGAAGCCAAGGTCGGTGGAGAACTTCTACAACTCGCGAGTAAAAGTCAACAGATTTAATGAGCAGTACCAACAACAACTAGACAATATACAGTACGTCTGTCTCTCCAAGACTCTGCCTGCTGCACGAAGCAATGTCGAGTGCTGCCGTCTAAGCTCGAGAAAGCCGGGGAATGACAATAATTGTCTTTCCGAGAAAGATCTGGCGGCCGCTTCTTGTGCGGCTCTTTTATTACATAATGCTAAAGTGCATGATGACGTAGCAGATTACTCATCGAGTGATGATGTGCTGCAACCTCTGTCCGCATCTTCCCCAGCCCCGGTCATCGACTAAATCAGCCATCATGAGAAGCATTCATAGAGCACGCGCAAGAGTCGCGGTTGTCGACTCGTTTTCCGTTCGGATCCTTCGTTTTTCAGGACGTTCTGCGGCCTGTTTGTGTCTAGTCCGGCCGTCCTCCTCCTCGGCGCCGTCTTCCGCTCCTTCCCCTTCTTCACACATCGCTGGCGATCTTGACCTTTCCCATCCCCTCTCCGAACGCCATCTGCACGAAATCAAACGCTTCTCGGATCTACCGGAAGGCTTTGGTGTTAACCAACACATCCCAATTGACAACCATCTCAAAGAGCATCTCCGCGGGACGCTATGGAAATTCAAGGCCCCCATCCGGTATGCTTTCGCGTACGGCTCCGGCGTCTTCTCGCAAGGCACCTCCGCGCAGACCGCGCAGAAGCCGCAGATCGATCTCATCTTTGGCGTCTCGCACGTTCAGCATTGGCATTCGCTCAACATCACACAGTATCCCGAGCACTATTCCGCTCTGCGCCGGCTGGGTTCCGCTGCAGTTGCGCGCGTTCAGGAGCTCGGCGCGGGTGTCTACTTCAACCCGTACGTCGAGCTCAACGGGCTCGTGATCAAATACGGCGTTATCAGCATTGAGCGGTTGACCCAGGACCTTTTGTCGTGGGACACTCTCTACGTCTCCGGACGACTGCACAAGCCAGTCAAGATCCTGCGTGATGACCCCCGCGTGCGGTTAGCGAACCAACGTAACCTATTCTCGGTCCTCCGCACAGCACTCCTGCTTCTGCCAGAGACATTCACCGAGCACGAGCTATACTCGACCATCGCCTCGATCTCATATACCGGAGACCCACGCATGCAAGTCGGTGCCGAGAATCCACAGAAAGTGACAAACATCGTCACGAACCAGATACAGCACTTCCACCGCCTCTATGCGCCTTTGATCGATACACTTCCAAACTTACAGCTTTCGGGAGCGTACGACAACATCTCGCTTTCGTCGGATTTCATCTCGCTCAAGCAGGATATGGATCCCGTCAGAAGAGGCAACATGGTCGCCCGTCTGCCGACATCATTCAAGCAGCGACTATACGACCGCTACGCCAAAATCCTCTCCGTCGACCCTTCAAAGTACTCCACGCCCGTGGAATCGGCCGCCACTGAAGCCAACCCAGGCTACAACCACCCGTCATCCAAAATCCTGCCTCGTCTCGTCGGCACCGAGTTCGACCGCATGATCGCCGCCCGCGCCGACCTGCCTCAGGAAGTCTCGCGCGCAATCATCGACACCGTCAAGTGGCCTGCCGCCGTGCAGAGCGCAAAGGGAATCGCGACCGCCGGTCTTTCGAAAGGATTCAAGTATTTGGGTGAGAAGTTTGCGAAGCGAAGGGCGGCGGCTGCTGCTGCTGCTGAGCGCTCGGAAGAAAAACCATCAGACAAGTCGTCGTGAAGGCTCTGAAGTGCGCTCCGTAAACAAAAAGTTATTACAGATTAAAAAAGTTATTCTATGCTGAAATTATTAGTACATTATCCAGTTGATTTTAGACTATGTATATATGACAATACAACTAGCGCATTGTGATAAAACTAGTCTCTGTAATCCAAAACTCTTCATCTCCTCAGCGTTTCAGCGCCGCAAACCGTCTCGACAGCTCATCCAAATCAGGCACCGCATCCTTCTTCGGTGCCGCGAGTGCTTTATTGACATTCTTTCCCTGATACGTCACCGCCGGTTTCGGATTCTCCGGACTGGCAGAGATCGGCGCGACCCTGATCGGTGCCGTGCCCACGCTCGGTAGTTGCAGCTGCTCAGCCGTCTCCGGCACGCCGCCGCTGGGCGAGTCGTTGTCGTCATCAGCAGCGTCGTCTTCCGATGGCAGAAACTTCTTGCGCTCTTCCTCGCTCAGTCCGCTCCAAGGGATCTTGTACGTGCGCGCGATTTCCTCGAGATATAGCTTGACCAGTTCTTCGCTCGGTGGCTCAATCACCAGCTTCTTGTACACGCGCGGACTGACGACCGACGACGAGTTCTCGAGCGCATCGCGTGCGAATTCCTTGCCGTATCGGGCTATCAGTATGTCGCGCGCCTGTTGCAGCTCCTTGACTTCTGTTCGGCCTGCGGCGTAGATGATTGACTTGACGGCTTCCTCTAGGCCGGGGTCGCAGTCGCGGCTGTGAGATGTTAGATCGAGCTCTAATCAATCAAGTAGATAAAGAGAATCATACCGCTGGTCGATGAGTCCTATCCGAGCAAGCAGGAGTTCACAGTAGAGTTCGAGGATCTCGAGAAGCTCCACGTTGATCTCCTGACGGATCACATTCTCGACTCTGATTTTCGCAGACTCTGTCTTTTCGCTCGAGAGAAGTTGTGCTATCTGTCAAAGCTGCTGGTTAGTAATTATCCTCATATTATCAGAGTGTGTAGATGTGAAATCAAGAGATGGTACTGACATCACGACGCTGCTGCTTTGCAAGAGCGGTGTCCTTTTGCTGTATATGCCGAAGACGAGTAATTGACAGCTTGAGCTGTATCTTGAGGCGAGTCTATAGTCGAGAGAGACAAACGTCAGCGCGTGCAAACACATATGAATATAACTCGAAATTGATAATGGAGAACATACGCCAATCTGCGGGATAGCCACTGGTCGAGACATGGTTGAGATACTACTAAACCTGGATATAAAAGAAACTAGCTGAAACAGTCGTTGTATTTGTGCCTTTATAAAGTCGAACGAGCAGGTGATGTTGAAGATGAGTGCAAAACCGAGGACGATCGAGTGTGACGTTATCGGCTGCTATCTGATTTTGGACTCGGCCTTTGAGCTGCGAGCGGCTTTGCCCGAGTTTTAGGAACAGGCCGTTTCTACTCTCTTTATATCTACTATTTTCATTATCGCAGCCATGAATTTCCTTAAGATCTAACTATAATACACAAAAAATAGAATATAACAAAAACGCCGTGAATAACCAAGCAGAGCAAATCAGTCTTTGCCATACAGCCACTATTCTAATCGATCAAGATACTCCAGGCGATGCAGCACAACCTGCTTCGACGTCTCCTCGATTTCGCCCGCCAGAAAGACCTCGTCCAGAATCGCGTACACTTTGTAAAAGTTAAACACAAGATCGAGCTCGCACACGTTGCCGAAGAACGAGTCGAGAACTTCGACAAAGAAGTGGATGGCTTCGAGATAGGCTAGTTCGTTGTCGTTCGAGTCGACGCAGGCGCAGAAAAAGAGGCCGGCGTAGCGGCGGTAGACTATCTTGAAATTCCGAAACTAGCAAGCAGGAGAATAAATGCATTAGTATTGCAATAGTTGTGAAGAAGGAGTATGGAAGACAAATCAGGTTCGGAATTTACCTCGACGAAATTGGATTGATATTTCTGGTCTCTCGGAGCTACTAATCGGTGCACCTCGCCCTTCAATCGCACTTTCTCCTCATCCTAAATTCACAAATAATACGAGTTAGCTATACCGCTCGCAAATACCGCTGGCTGTGCACTCTCGGGCCTCCAGATACATCAAATCTCCTGATCGAGGGGACTCACGTCGTATGGAACATAGTACTTTGCCAGCCGGGTTTTTCCTTGCCGGTTCTGGATCAAGATAAACTGCAGCATCTGAAAATAACACAGAAACAGAGATCTCGCTATCAATCGATCGCTCTAAATAATCAGAAGCAAACCTATGAAACAATCACAAAAAGCTGGAACGAAATACGTAAAGTGATCCGCTGCAGCCGCGCCCGCGTTGAATTTAGCGTAAATAAGATTCACATCAACCGCATCACTCGCCTTTGTTTACTTTCTCTCCACTGAACTCCATCCCGCCGACAGACACCAAAACCAATGCCCAAACTGACCGCAACGCCGCTGCAGTCGAGCTCGTCGGGCCATTCGCAGCCTGGCAGCTCGATTCCTGTGCCTCGGCGCGCATCTTCGCTTTTTACGCCGGGGATCTCAAAAGTAAGTACCTTCTTCCTCGCGCGACAGTTTCTGATTCCACGCATGCTAATTCGTTTTGTAGCAACCTGTCTCCAGAACACTGTTCACATCAACTAATGACAATCAAGACAAAAAAGCTGGTCCGCAGCAAGCAAAGCAAGAAGATCCCGCGACGATAATCGCCGCTCTCCGAGCTGAGAACCATGCGCTGAAATACGAGCTCTCAAATCATAAAGACGAGCGTGAGCGGGACAAGCTGCGCTTCGAAGATACTATTCGCGAGCTTGAGCACAAGATCTCGGAGGAAGGCAAACGCGCAGATGTAACTTTTCTCATCTCTTGAATTTTGTTTACGTGGTGTGAATATCATACTGACTACAACGACTACACGCAGACCCTCGAAACAGATCAACAATTCCTACTCACAAAATTCAACGAATCAACAGCCGAGCTCACCGCGCTCAAATCCTCGCTTCCAAACGTGAAATCCTCGCTCGAGAAGCAAGTCCGCACGCTCGAGCAAGAACTCTCAGATGCCCAGGACGCACGGTTCGAAGCCGAATCCGCACTCCGCGCAGCAAACTCGCAGGCCAAGCGCCAGACAGATGAGCTAAGGATGAAAAATACGTCGCTTTCAACTGCGGTCGAGGAGCTTACTGAGCAGCTTGCTGCTGTGCAGAGTCGATCGCAACAAAGTCATTTGCGCGTCAACGAGCTCGAAGACGAGAATGAGAAACTCGCGCTCGAAAACAAGTCGCTCAAATCAAAAACAGAAGAACTATCAAACCTCTCGACGCTCGAGTCCCAGCTTTCCGCCCAAATCGCCCTCACAAAATCACTCGAGTCAAAGCTGCACATAATCACCCCAGAGCTCACATCTCTTCGCGAATCCCACAAGAAATTCAAATTCATCCAAGAAGAAAAAACACTTCTCGAAGCGCGTCTGAAGCTGATGGAAGATCTGCGACGGCAGGTCGCGGACGCAGAACTCGAGGCCGCGAATCTGCGACAGGAATCAGCTCGCTGGGCGGCGTTCATGGAAACCGAGGATGCGTTCCACTCGCCCGAGGACGTGATGCGTGCTCTGAACAACGAACGTGCAGAGCGGCTCGCTCTGCTCGACAAGGTAGGCCGATTAGAGGCCGAATTAGCGGCGCGCGAGGCAGGTCTGGAGGGAGACGCTCGCGAGTTGGCTGATATAGAGTCACAGGTGACTTCATTGCAGGAGACAATAGCTCGGAATGCGAAGGCGATGGCGCGACTAGAGCGACAAAAAGCGCTGGCGGCCAAAGAGTCTGAGTTTCTTAGGGAGCAGCTCAAGAGCTTTGATACTGAGGAAACGGTGTTTATGCAAGGGAACTTCGACGCGCAGAAAAATAAGCGGATCGAGAATCTGGAAAAGCTGTTGGCAGAGGAGAAAGAGGAGATTGACCGTCTTACCACCGAACTCGCAGCTTTCGACAAGAAAGACAAACAAGCAAGCGATACCTCTACGCCCCGCAAGCGCGCGCGCTCGCAAGAGGACGGCGTCGAGCACGACGAGCGGATCGGCGAACTACTCCGACGAAACCGCCAACTTCAAGACGACTACACAAAACTTGTCAAGAACGAAGAGACCGCCAAGAATGAGATTCGCCAGCTGCAAAACAAACTGAAAACACTCGAATCTACCGCCGCTGTTCAATCGCGCGTGCTGCAGCTGCGCGATAATCCTGCTGCTCGTGACCAGGCGATCAAGAAATCAATGCTCGACGCTCTCCGCGCGGAGAACAACTCGCTCCTCGCACAGCTCGAAAACCGAAGAGAGGATATCGGCCAGGTGGTCAGCATCAACACGCTCGACAGAGTGAAGCTCGAAATCAAGGAAATGGAGCGCGAGGTAGCCGAGAAGGAAAAACGGATCCGCAGAATGAAAGAGATCTGGTCCGCGAAATCCGTCGAGTTCCGCGAAGCAGTCTACTCGCTTCTCGGCTACAAGCTCGATTTCCTGGCCAACAACAAAGTCCGCGCGACCTCGATGTTTGCCTCCTCGGACGACGAGTCGTTCACGTTCGATCCCGCGGCGGGAACGATGAAGATGGGTGGGCGTCCTGATAGTCCGTTTGCGCAGGAGTGTGCGAATTTGATCACGTTCTGGGTGCAGGAGAGAAGAGAGATTCCGTGCTTCTTGGCGGCGCTGAACCTGGAATTGTACGATAAGACTACGAAAGCTGCTCGCTTTTGATTAAGTGGGCATATAGATTTGCTCATACGAAAGATTTTTTAATTCAATAAATCATTATGAAAAACTCCACTCGGCATAACACCAGATACAACGCCATTCACTGCACACTCCATTATTCTTCTTTACTAACCTCAAGCACTCCAGCCTCCTTGCCGTATTTTTCAAGAAACGCCTGCCTATTCCTCACCGCGGATTCGCGTATCTTTGTTAATCTCCAGTCGCATCTGTTGTTGAAATCACAATACCGACACTTGTGCGCCTCCTCGACCTCCACGCCCTTCGGGTCGCGCTCTGCGCGCCAGTAGGAGAGCATATCCTTGATATACGCCTCGAAATCTTCCTCTTTGTACGTATAGTCAAAGCCGCCCAATATTGTGCCTTCTTGTTGCCCAATGTAAGTCACTGATAGCTGATCACTGACTTTGCCTCTAAACTCCTTGAATTTGAGACACAGCATCTTCCAGACTTCACCCAGGGTCTCGTAATTCAGAAGCAGGATCACGTACTGCTCCCGCTCGTCCTCGCTCAAATCTGTGAGCGACGGCGATCGCGGACCCACAATTTCATGCCAGATCAAATCAACCACAAACTCGTTTTCTGTAATTTGACTGTGAAATTTCTCTGAGAGCTTCGTATTAAGATCGAGATTGAGATATTGTGCGACAGCGGCGTAGTCGAATTTGCCTTCAGTAAGATCCTCAAACAGACGTTTGTAGATCAAAACCTGGTAATATGCCGAATCGCGTTGAGATTTCTCCGGAAATGTATCGGATTGTCGGGTTTTGTCATCCCCGAGACGAATTCGTCGGGGCTTAGACGAATCATCGTTGCTTGGATTCAAGGTGGCCTCCTGTGGCGTACTAGTTGTTATGAACTGTGTAATGCTGGATTGCTTGCGATTTGGTGACAATACCTCGCCCGCGGCCTGTGATTGCGGTGTAGTGGATTGTTGAGAATCAGATGGGCTTTGGGCTTCTGTCGAGTCGCTGAATATTGTGCCAGATTGCTTTGAATCAACAGACGAAGATTGAAATCGTCTATGTGCTTTGCGCGGACGCTCAGGATTAGGGCCAATACCAATATATTCCACGCCTGGTGGATGATAGTCATCAGAGACAAACTGAACCTCGTCAATGATACCACTGACGTAAACGCCATCTATGAACCCAGGCGCTCGAACTTCACGTACGACTGCGTCTTCCCTTCCTTCAGATGCAAGCCGACACAACGATAGCAAGCGTAGGAGCGTATCTATAAGCTCCGCGGCCTTGATCTCTTCCCGAGTCATGCCCTCTGTGTCGACTTCCAACTCCTCATATTCCGCTTTCTCACGCTCGGAATGGATCTCAGTGCCTCTCTTCATTGCTGCCGTCGTCCGTTTGGTATCTGTATAGAGTTTATAGAAATTTTGAAGCTCGCAGTACATAGGTGACACAAGATCGGACACAGACAGTTTCCAGCCGCCGCGGTATTTGTCGAGCATAGACTGTCCTTCCATGCCAACCGCGTCCTTGAAATGCGACGGTAACGGAGAACTAAATCCTGAAAATGGGGCTTCATCCGACTCGGAGGGTGAAGATGGAACGCCGTCAGAATCCAGACTTTGGAGGGGTCGATATTTGGTTCTCAATGCAGGTACAGCGACCGCCTCGGACGGTTCAAATTCATATGGCGGAATATCAACGTCAAGCCAGACCACGTCCGATTTTTTCCTCCTTGAAGCGGTACCAGCAGTTTTTGATCTCCCCTCGACAGCGGATTTCCGACGAACGCGTGTCTTCGGCTCTGCAGGCTTGGGAGCGTTGTCTTGCAATGAAGAGGTCTCGACGAATACTACCGAACTTTTCCGCGGTCTCCCGCGACCGCGCTTGGGAGGCGCGGGGTCCAACATCGAAGGCAGGCCGATTGGTGGTAAACTGGGCAGCTTATCGCTGGTACCTTCGCCGACTGTCTATGTCGAGTGTTAGAGCGTGGTTCAGCTTTGAAGTGTGACACAACGACAGTCAAATAATACACACATTCAGATACCTCACGTAAGGAGGCCTCACTAAAGGGCGACAGCGCGCGAGTGTTCGTAGCAGCATTGTCCGGTTCTAGGAGTCGCTGCTGCTGCTGCTGCTGCTGCGGGCCGCTGATCGTCGACGGCGTCTTTTCACTTTCGCTGACAAGTGCAGCTAGATACTCTTCGTCACAGGAGAGCTCAGAATCATAATCGGTATCCCACATAAGAGGACCTCATGCGATGAGCTTGTGATTATACTTGGGCGGTACAGAGTATGTGCAGAGGGCGGTGAGGCTGCTGTAGGTGCTGTTGTTGTGGTGATGGTTTTGTTGTCAGTTTTTTGTTTGAAACTAAACGCCCATCGCGCGGGTCACGTTAATCAATTAGTCAGCAAATTTGCATCACGTGACTGAAGAGTAATAATGTGACTAAGCGATGGCGTAATATCACGGATTGCGGCGAAAGAGTCAGGGAAAAAAATTCAATCTCGGCTTGGGATAAAGCTCCTCATCTTGCTCGTCTACCATCGTGCGTTTTTGCCCATAACCCCCCAAAAATGTCTTCAGAAAGCACAAACATAACAACCGAGGCGTTCCCGCCTTCGCCTGCGCCTTCGACGCCTCGCCCGGGCGGCTCGACCAAGAAGTACAAGATCGAGACCGAGATTGTGTACACCGAGTCGCCGGACCAGTACCGATCCTCGTCGGTGCCAATTTACCAGACCGCGACCTTCAAGCAGGCGTCGGGCACCGAGATGGGAGAGTACGATTATACGCGAAGTGGAAACCCCACGAGAACGCATCTTGGTACGTGTTATCTGTGTTTGAGCGTTCATTTGAGATGGGGTAGGTTGAGATTATGTTGACTGACTGACTGGTTTTATTAGAGCGCCATCTGGCTAAGATTATGAACGCCAATCGCGTTATGGCAGTTGCATCAGGAATGAGTGCGATGGACGTCATTGCGCGACTTCTACGACCTGGCGACGAAGTTATCGCCGGAGACGATCTTTACGGTGGCACCAACCGTCTTCTCAAATACCTAGCGACCAACGGCGATATCGTCGTCCACCACGTCGACACGACTGTGGTTGAGCGGGTGACTGAGAAACTCACAGACAAGACCGCGCTCGTTCTTCTCGAGAGCCCTACGAACCCGCTGATCAAGATCTGCGATATTCCTACTATCACCAAGCTCGTCAAGGAGAAGCGACCACAGACCATCGTTGCAGTCGATAACACGATGATGTCGCCGCTCGCAATGTCGCCACTAGAGTTTGGCGTAGATATTGTGTACGAGTCCGCTACCAAGTTCTTGAGCGGCCATCACGATCTCATGGCGGGCGTGATTGCTGTCAACGACGAGGAACTCGGAAACCGTCTCTTCTTCACTATCAACGCGACCGGCTGCGGTCTTGCGCCGTTTGACTGCTGGTTGCTTATGCGCGGAATCAAGACCCTTGCTATTCGTTTCGAGAAAGCCCAGTCTAATGCTCAATACGTCGCCGAGAGATTAGAAGCCGCCGGATTCAAGGTGCGTTTCCCCGGCTTGAAGTCACACCCGCAGTACGACCTGCACTGGACCATGGCTACCGGTGCCGGTGCCGTTTTGTCTTTTGAGACCGGCGACGTCGAGATCTCAGAGAAGATTGTCGAAGGTGCGCGACTATGGGGAATTTCCGTCTCGTTTGGCTGCGTCAACAGTTTGATCTCGATGCCGTGCAAGATGAGTCATGCGTCAATTGACCCTGAGGTTAGAAAGGCGCGCGCGCTGCCGGAGGACCTTATCAGACTCTGCGTCGGTATCGAGGACGCTGAGGATTTGGTCGATGACTTGGCTCATGCGATTGTGCAGGCCGGAGCCGCTAAGCCGGAGGCGTTTGAGAAGAAGTAGGTTGCGAATGTGCTATAAGTTTGGATATTGATGTTGCGGAGATGTGAAGTACGGCTACGGATTAAAAATGATCACAAATAAACACTGTACAATTATTCCAGCAGAAGCAGATCTGTATCTGATCTCGGTAGAGCGGGGTTCATTAGTCAGGATACGGCTAAGAACATTAATAAGTCACGTGTAGTTACATAATCAATACGGATGCGGGAACGTGCGGGCAAGCGAGCGATGGAACCTTGCGATGATTCGTTGAGGAAGCAGCGCAGCCAGCCAGCTTTTTTTCTCCACACATCGCCCTCGAACAATTGAGAGCTCCAACACCACCAGAGCAATGGATTCCTTATCGCGGTCTGAGTACGCGGACAAGATTTTGGTATGCTGTCGTCTTGCATTTGCGGTTCTGCCCCCGGGCGGGACTTGGGCGGTCAAGCCGGTGGGTTCCGGTGTAAATTACTCAACAGCTAACTCTTGATACCAGTCCTCGATTTCGCCGGCCGAGGCAGTCACTCTTTTGGGTGATCGGCTTCAGTATGCGCGCAAAGCTAATGAAGAGCTTGCTAATTGGATTGAGGAGCGCTACCGAATCGAGCTGGAGTACGCAACCGCGCTCGCAAAGCTCTCCTCCCGCAATATCTCAGCAGATGTTCAGGAAGCGGGCCTGGGTTCGTTCGCCGCCGTTTGGGGAAAAGTCGCAGAGTCGACAAATACCTTGGCGGGTGCGTCGCAGAGCTTTGCAAACAAGCTCCAGGCGGAGATTATCCATACCCTCAAGCGCCATGCTTCTTTGGACGGAGGAGACCGCGAGTGGTCCGAGATGCGCATGATCCAGACGAATCTCGCGACTTTGGCCGATGATGTTGCGTCTGCGGAGGAGAAGGTTGAAAAGTACAAGCGTAAGGGGTCGAGCAAGATTGCAAGCGCACATGCGGGCGTCAATGAGATTGTGGCCGAGTGGGACTCGCAGGCGCCTTTGGTGTTTGAGAAGCTGCAAGGCCTCGATGAGACGCGGCTCATGATGCTGAAAGACACTCTGACCAGATATCAGACCTCTGAGGTTGACAAGGCCCAGCGAATTGTCTCGATCTGCGAGGGAAATCTCAATGAACTGCTCTCGTTCGACCCCGCGGACGAGATCAAGATGTACGCCGTCCAGGTTCAGACGAACGGTCTTCCGCATAGAAGCACCCGCCAGACTTCGCTCGCCCTCGTCGGTACTCACGGAGCAGGCACTGGTAGCAGAGCAGCACCGCCACCTCCACCCCACGGACACGGCCGTCCCTCTTCGCAGCAGTTGCAGCAGGCTGCGGCCCGAACTAGCTCGCTTAACGCCCTTTCGTCGCCATCGTCGTCCAAGCGACGGTCGTCTGTGGCCACTGAAGATTCAGTAACGCCGGGTATCTCTCTCCTATCAAATTCATCAATTACAATGCAACGTGAACTAACTTTTATCTAGCTACACCAGGAAAGTCTAGATTCAACCGAATGTCGACAATACTGCGCAAGTCCGAGACCGGTGGCCGCCGCTTGTTTGGATCGTCAAAGGACAAGAAGAACAAGCACCATATGGAGCAGATTGATGTCCGCGAGTCGGCGGAGACCAGCAGTCTTGCTTCAAACCGGTCGTCGCAGTACGCAAGCTTCTCGGGCCCGACTGGTCGCAATACTACGAGCGGCGCGGTTCCGGTTGCGCCTGCGCAGGTTGTTCCTCCTGCGGCGATGACGCAGACGCCTAGCTATAGCTCTTCTGTGTTTAACAGTGGTATGAACGGCCACGGCGATGACCCGGATGCGATCAACATCATTGGCACGTCGCAAGCCCAGCAGCAGCAGCCGCAGCCCACAGTGACGAGCATTCCTACTCCTGCGGAACCAGCTGTTGCCGTGCGAGAGTCTGAGGTCGATGATGAGGGATACTCGATTCCTCCGCCGGTGGCCAAGGGCTCGGCAGTGGCTGAGATGGACGAGACGTATGGCGAGCTTCAGCAAGAGACGGGCCATGCTCTGGCGATTGACATCCAGTCGACGCCTCTGAAGGATGAGCAAGACGAGGAGCAGGCGGCACGTGAGCGTGTGGCGTCAAGCCTTCGGATGAAGCCTACGGTGGCAGCAAGCAGAAGCATGCGCGGCCGACGGGGCGAGAACGCCGCGTCGAAGCTGTATCCTGGCGGGGTGCCGAGCCTGGCTGGTGATGTTCCTGCGCTTCCTGTGGGTCTGACAAAGATCATGAACAATGGCCATGGTGTGCCACCACCGCCTCCGCCGGCATCGCACAGAGGATCGCTGGAGACTACACGGGTTGAAGAAAAGGCCCAGTCACCGGTGGAGAAGTCGCTGCCTCCAATTTCGCCGACTGAGGAGGACGAGTTCCATAATGCTTTGGAGGAGAGAGTGCCGACGCTGCCGGTTGCTGAGGACGAGAGTGCGCCTTTGACTGGTACGGCGGTGACGACCGAGAAGGAGATCTCTACTCCGGTCGTGGACGACGAGGGTGATGAGGATGAAGATGATGAGGAGGTGGAGACCGCAGAAGAGGAAGAGGAAGCTGTGGAGACGGCGGAGCCAGTGATCCCGATACTGCCGGATCTGACGTCGAGTATCGTGGAGACTGTGAATGTGTCACTTCACGGCGGCGAGCCGTCGCGGGTGCTGATTGTGGGCGACATTGCGCTTTCGTACTCGGGCTCTGCGACGAAGCCTGTTCCTCTGCGGTTGATGGGCACGGAGACTTTGGATCGCGTGCACCCGAGTGCGCAGGTGATTACATCGGTCGAGGACGACGACGACGAGGAGGACGGATATGTTTTGCATCCGGACCGGCTGTCGTCGGTGCCGACGATTACGTTCAAATACTCGGTTACGAACGCGGATTACGTGCCGATTATTGTGAAGCCGTCGTGGAAGTTTGAGCCCCACCAGACGTCGGTGATTATCCGGTACGTGCTGAATCCGTCGTATCCGGCGGAGGAGCTGGTGCTGAGCGACATGAGTTTGGTGGTGAGCATCGAGGGCGCGCCGGCGACGGCGGCGCAGAGTAAGCCGCCGGGAGTGTTCAACCGGGAGGCGGGACATTTGGCGATCGTGCTTACGTCTGCGGAGACGCCGGAGATCAGGCTACGCAAGGGCGTGGAAGGCAACGCGCTTGTGCGGTTCTGGACCGACGGGCAGGCGAAGGAGGGCAATGGCGGCCGCGGAGGAGTGAGCTTAGCGTTTAGATATGCGCCGGAGGACAGCGCGAGCGGATTGTTGGTTGAGATCAAGGACGCGGTGGATCAGAAGGAGAGCGACCCCTTTGCGGACGAGAGCGAGGGGGAGTGGGCGGCTGTGCCTGCGATTCGGAGTATTGTGAGCGGGATGTATTTTGCAAGCGAGTAAGTGGGAGTGAAGGGCGAAGCGAGGCGAGCAAGCGAGGAGGTGGTGGAAGGGGGTTAAGGAAGGAGAAGAGGAAGAAGTTAATTAGAGCTGTGTACTTTATCAATGTTTTCATTTATACTGTTTTGTCTGCTGTTGCTATGCTACAACCACTTTGAATGGTATGCCGAGTCCTAGTTTTGTTTTGTTTTGTTTTGATGTTTATGTTTTTGGAGAAGTAGATGTGAAATACGACAGCTGTTAATGTGATATAGCGAGGTCGAAGTAGCTGCGGGCTGCAAGGGCTGCAGGCTGCAGGCTGCTTTGGGTCCCAGGAAGTTGGTAGGGAGCGGTTAGTAAGGAAGCAGGGGAAGCAGATGAAGAAGGCAGGAGAAGGCGGACGCGTCTCTCACGCGTCGGGCGAGGGATTTAGGGAGATTTAGGGTTTCGAGTATGAAACTGAATTGTGTGTGGGCGAACGCGCCTGATTCAGGTAAAGAAGCGGGCGGAGAGTCTGGTTTATCTCAAACAGAGGAGATTGTTGCTGAAATATGTAGTTTCTATTCTTTTGAAACTGTTATAGCAACAACTTCTTCTAGCAAGGGCGGATCAGGGCAAAGAGAGCAGCGAGCAGGCGACGCTGTGATCCGGATCACGAATGCGGGTGGAATGTGAGCCGCAGCCCCTGTCGCGTCTCTGGGTTTTGGCTCTCGCAGGTTGCCCCTTGTCGACCGATTTCTATCTCGCTCTGCTCCTTCTCTTCTTCTTCCTCTTCCTTCCTCACATCTCCTCTTTCTCGCGCCCGCACACGCACATCCACACTCCTTTCCTTTCTTGTTCCTCCTCAGTCTCTCATTAGCATCTTCTGTTCCCGTCCGCGCTCAGTTCGCCCGCAAGAACCACTCGTTCTCTTCATTCGCCGCGTGTTTTTCCCGATCTACGTTCCCTAGAAACCCCCGTCGCAAATGTCTCCCCACCACTCCCACGGTGCCCATGCCCGTCCCAAGCTGGATCTCAAGAAGCGCTCGTTCGCAGAGACCTTCGACGGCCATGATTCCCATGCCGACTTTGCCATGCAGCGACCGGCTTTTGCCCAGATCAAGAAGCCCGTCGTTCGCCGCCAGATTCTCACTGTTTACCAGACACTGACTGTCACGCGTGCTACCCCGGCCGCGACCTCCACTGCCACCGCTACCGCCATCGGCAAGGCTGTCTCTGCCCAGGACGGTAAGTTACTTCTTTGATACGTAAAACTTCATTTCTTGTTTTTGTGCTAACACGCGTCTAGCCGTCGAGAGCACGCTCGCCGCCTCGTCCGCCACCTCGTCCGTCGCCGCCGCCCTGACCACTTCCTCAGTCGCCGCCACGACCCTAGTCACTCTCACCAAGTCCATCTCCGCTACCTCCTCTTCCGCCACTGCCTCCTCGACCACTGCTGACTCGAACGTGCTCTCCTCGACCGGATCGACCGACACTGGCTCGTCTTCATCAGCCGAGAACTCCGGCTCTCTGACTGCTGGCGCCCGAGCGGGAATCGCCATCGGCGTGATCGCTGGTGCGTTCATTATCTTTGCTCTGGCGTTCTTCCTTGTTCGTCGCCGCCGGGTCGCGCGTGAAGCGCAGGAGGCCGCGTTTGTCGAGAAATCGGTGTCGCTGCCGTCTGAGTCTGCCGCGCCCCCTGCACTCCCTGCCGTTGCCCATGTCAACACCAAGGCCCCTCGTCTGTCGATCCGTGTTTCGCGCCCTGTCAGCGGTCTCTTGCCTCTCTCTCTTCTCTCTGGACGTGCTACGCGCACTTCGACTGGTGCTATCGGACAGGACAGCAGACCTCTTGCGAGCGACGCTGATTCCCTCCGCTCTTCTACCGGATCGTTCGAGTCGTTCAAGAAGGAGCTCGCTACGCTTTCTTCGTCGCCTTCGTCTGCGTCTTCCTACACTTCCTCCGTCTCTTCTGACTCGGGCTCGCTATCGTCTACGTCGTCTTCTCCTGTCATGGTCGTCCCTGCTCCTGCTGATAACGCTGCCGCTGTTGCCGCCGCTGCTACCGCTGCCTCTCCACTGCCCGATATCCCTGCCGACGCCGCGTCCTCGACTTCGAACGTCCACCGCGCGACCATGGACTTTGTTCCCTCGATGCACGACGAGCTTGCGCTCAAGGAAGGCCAGCTCGTGCGTGTGCTGCACGAGTACGACGACGGCTGGGCGCTCTGCGTCAAGCTCGACCGCTCCGCGCAGGGCGTCTGCCCGCGCTCATGCCTCTCTGTGCGTCCCTTGCGCCCGCGACCAAAACGCGGCGTGAAGAGCCAGCAGACACAAAGACAGGCGGTTGCGCAGTCGCCGACGCCGATGCCGCAGACTGTCGCGGGCCGGAGTAGGCCCATGAGCGGCGAGCGACTGATCACCTTGCCTGCGATCAACACCGAGGCCGCGAACACGTTCCCGTCTTCGAGCGCAGGCAAGGTCGAGAGAAAGCCTGAGACGCCGACGATCCAGGTCTTTGCGCCGGATGCGGAGAAGCCCTTTGAGGTCGCATGATTTACTGATGTGAATCAGTGAGATTATCTTTTTGGTTTCTCTCTAATTTCTCTTTCCCTTTTTTATTTCGGTGCTTTTGGCGGGTTTCTTATTTCATGTATTTCAAGTGATTGTATTTTTCATGTTTTTTGGGCTTTTTTGCGACTATCCACTAATTTTGTGTGCCGTGTTATGTACGCTTCTTCCTCACTCTCTCCACTCTCTTTGTCTCTGCTCTCTTTTCCTCAACGGCTCTCGCAACGGTTTTCCTCTTCTCAAGCCTGATGATCTCGTGATATCCATGCTTCTCCAACTCTCGTTCATTGTTTTGTTTACATGTGAATATGCACACATGTGACAGTCACTCTCTTTGATTACATTTTGGCAGGGGGGTGCATGAATATGCATCTACGTGTGTGTGTGCTCTTTTTGATCTCGATCCCCTCCCTGTCAACTCACGCTCTCTTTCCACTCTTGTTGTTGTGCGCAACAGTTACTCTCATTTTTGTCTCTTTTATCACGATCATTGTTTGCTTTTTGATTTTTTTTTTTGGAGGAAAACCGTTGACGAGAAGATTTACACGAGGAATGCGATGCGCGCGACGAAGAAGAGGAAGAAAGATGAAGAAGCAAAATAGATATGTTGAATTTATGACAATGAGATGAGCTTTATCTTTATTCTCCTTTTCCTTTTTCCTCTTTCTCCTTGATCCTGTTTTTGTCATCCCCTTTTCTTCTCCTTATCCAAGCGTCCTTTAGTTTAGTGAGACAAAATACCACGCGCCGTTTCGCGTTTGTTTACCGAATTCTTTTAAACTTCTAAAATAGAGTTTGTGAGTCAGGGATGTCAAACGCGTGGTTTGGCTCGTGCGGCGGGCATTCCATTCCAGCAGGGGGTTTGGATGGTTGCCAGGGGAACGAACGCGGTGTTGCTGAGAACGTGGATGGAGGATGCTTGGATATTTGGTATATACAACCCAAGATAATGATATGGTAAATGCTACAGACCGCCTCTCCGATACCTCTTCTGGGGCAATTCATACCCCAACTCCTCCACCTCGCCCTTAAACCCCCCAAACCCTCCTCCTCCCCTCTTCTTCCTCCCGCCCTGCCCGTCCGCAGGAACAAGAACCTGCTTCCCATCCGGCATCCGCACAAGCACACTACTCCGCCCATCCGCCATCCGCGGCGCAAAGTACGGCGTGCCTTTATTCAGATCCGCGCGCCGCGAGGTATTCCGCTTCGCCGCGAGCTCGATGTGGAATTCGCAGTAGTCGGTGCGCGAGGTGCATACCCAGTTTGCGCAGGGCTGCTGTTTCTTTGTGAGGGCTTTGCACAGGCCGAAGTCACGCGCGCGGCCGAGCTCGAGGACTTCGTCGTCGGGTTGGTCGAGGTTTATCCTGAACCCGCGCTGCTGCTGCTGCTGCTGCTGTGACTGTTGCTTGGGCGCCCACACGCCGGGGTTGTAGACAGCAATTAAATCCCCGACCCGTAGTTTCCACAACTTCTCGACCTGCGGGCCACACACAAACAAATCGATCTCGACGCGGAGATCGGTCAGCGTGACGATAAAGTAGCGCCGTCGCTTGCGGTCCTGCTCGGCTCGTTCGTGGTCGTCGTCCGCGTCGGGCCCGTCTTGCTGGCGCTTGAGTTCCTCTTTCGTGCGCTGCCGACGCACGCGCGCGTGGTACTGCCTAAACGTCTCGTCGATCCCGGCTTTCGCGTTCGCCGCGTCGCGAATAATCCGCGCCTCATCCACCTTCCCCATCTTCTCCTTCTCACTCTCACTCTTGTCCCGCTCCCGCTCGCGATCGACGACGAACTGCGGCTTGCGCATGTACATCATCCCGCTCTTGCGCGCGACAACACCAAGCACAGCCCAGTCCGGCCACGCGGGCGGATCGTATTCTGGCGGCGAAATCGCCTTGCAGAGGCCAGACACCGAGACTACGGTCTTGTGCGCGAGCGCGCGCGCGACGGCGGCGGCGGGGGTGTGCCGCGTGGTGAGGTAGAGGTTTGTGTGCGGGTCGTAGAGGTCGTCGTCGTCGTCGTCGGCGGCGGAGGTGGTGGGGGGAGGCGCGGAGGTGGGGAGTGTGGTGTCGGAGGAGGAGAGGGGGGTGTTGATGATGGGAAGAGGGGGTCGGTTGGTAGCGGAGGTTCGATGTCGAGGTCGGATTCAGAGTCGCTGCTGGGTTCGGGCGGTGGTTGCGGGTGCTTCTTGTCTTTAGTGATGCTGACCGACACTGCGTCTTTCAGAGGTTCAGACCTGCCCTCCCGCTGCATCTTCCTAATCCTCAAAAAATTATCCGCAAAAGAAGTCTTCCTCCCCCCTCCTCCTCCCCACCCTTCCTCCTCTCCGCCTCCCCACCACTCCTGACAACGCTCCCGCGCTTCAACTCCCGCGTCTCCCGCGTAGACCGTAACCCGACCGTCGGCGCCTGAATCTTCTTCTTCGCCGCCGCGTCCTCCACCATCGCGCGCTCGATCCCATGCTTTATACTCCGCGCCGTCATATCCTTCCCCCCTCGCGCGCGACTCAAATTCACATCGCCCGCGCTCCGACCGACGTCCAGCCCCAGCAGCACGCGCGCTTTCACCGGCGACGGCGATTTCGGCACTTGTATCTCCTCTTCTGGTGCTGAATAGTCATCGGTATGCGACTGCGAGGTGCGCGCGCGGAGGATGGAGCTGGCGATGGCGGGGGAGTAGGCACTAAGTTTTCTGCGCTTGATGATTTCTGCGGAGAGAAGTTTGCGTTCGCTGGGGGAGAGCTGGAGTGGTCTGTTGTCTTTGTCTTTATCCTGGCGACGGGAGTTGTCTCTATCCTGCCGACGGGACGGGGGGGTCGGTGTCGCGGCGATGATGTCGAGCTGCTGCTGCGATGATGATGACCGCGGCGTTTCTTGGACTACCAGCTCGTCATCTTGCGTAATCACTGCAACAGCGCGTTTCCGAGGCGGCGGGGTAGCAGGCGCAAGAACAGCATCAGCCGCTGCTGTCGAAGAAGAAGAAGAGGATGATTTCAGAGCAAGTCGTTTCCGCCGTCTGATTTCAGCTAGTTGTAGTTTTGCCTCGAGTTCTTCTCGTTCTGCGCGGGCTTTTGCGAGGCGGAGTTGTTGGATTTCTGTATATTAGTTAGTTTGTACTGTTAAGAAAGAAGGAGAGTAGAGAGAGGAAGAGAGATACCTTCCTCGTCATCTGAGGAATCCATGATGCACAATCTAAACACAACAACAAAACACAAACACAAATGCAAGAGAATAAATGTATATATGCAAGTAAACCCCAACTACTCAAAACTACCACTCAAAAGCAGCAACTCAAACAATTTTTCTCCTCTGCAGATGGGAAACAGAAGAAGAAGACGCGAGCAAAGGGAGGAGAAAGCAGAGAGGGATTTTAAGGTTTTGGTGTTTGTGGTTTTGACGCGTTCGTTTGTCCCAACGCGTTTTTGTAGTTTACCTGTTTATGTTTTTGAGCAGCAGCAGCATCGATTAGAAGAACAAACAAAGAATAAAAGAGCAAGAGAAGATGTCGCGGGTTTTGTTAATACCGGAGATTGAGTCGTCAGCAGCACAGAAGAGCTCGATAATAACACTACCACATCCAGCAACCTCGCAACCGACGCGCTTCCTCTTCACGCAACCCCAATGCCACCTCTCCGAGCTCACGAGCGTGACCAGCGACGACCCATGCTCCACCATTCTCTCTACTTCAGACGACGACGACAGCGAGCAGACAAGAGGAAGCATAATTTCCTCCGGCGAGATCATTGTCGCGACGGCGGTGAGCCCGCTGTTTTTGCTGCTGCCCGCGCTGGCTAAACATGCGCAGCAGTATCGCACGTGGGAGGATCTGTCCGACACGCTTGTGTCGTCTGCGGCAGGGTTTACGGTCCTCTTACCCACGCTCGAGCGGTACCTCGCAGGGATCACAGACACGACCGAGCCCGCGCCAGGGATGGTGTGCTACCGGCTCAACAAGGACAAGCTATTTACGAAACTGGACGGGCTCGCGACAGAGATGGGGAGTCGGTTGCCGACTGCGGTGGCGCGGAATGAGGTCGGGCGGGTGCTACAGCGTGCGCGAGCGAGTGACGAGCGCGCGCCAGAGGAGATGTACGCGCGCGCGAGGAAGGGGGTCGCGGTGCGGGTGCTGTGCGCGCGGTTTGTGTGTGCAGAGTTGGCGCGTGAGTTTGAGGCGCGGGTGGCGGATGACGGGGAGTTGGCGGGGTACATTTCGAGACTGAAGAAGGAGCGGGAGGAGGAGATGGAGAGACACCAGATGCTGTCGAGCAGTGTGGGCGGGAAGCGGACGCGGTTTGAGGCCGAGGACGACGAGGTGCGGAAGGGGAAGGGGACGAAGGCGAAGAAGGCGGCAGTTGGGGCCGGGGTGCGACGGTTGATGAAGGCGGATAGAAGTGGGATGAGCAGGCTGGATACGTTTTTCAAGAAGAAGTAGTAGTTAGAGGAGGAGAAGATTTACAGAATTCCCGATTGGGAAGGGAAATAAATTAAATGACTCTTATTCTCTGGATGTTGGTTCTCTAAAAGGGGCTCGGTCTGCTTATAAGCAGATGCTCGTCCATCGACCGGATCCTTACTCGTTCTCTCTGTTCTGTCTGCCTGTTCTGATACTGCTTGTTATAACGACAGCTATAACTACTTTTACAGCCTACTAAGATCGTCGAAGATGCATTCGTCCTTTGTGCGTGCTCTGGCTCGCAAGGTCCGTCAGCGCCTGCCGGATCAGCAGTGCTTGGTATGCGGCCGCCAGCTCACCCCGAACGAGCTTTTCTACTGCAAGCGATGTGAGTGTGCTGTTGTTATTAATGACTGAAGAGATACTGATGAGAATGATGTAGGCCGCTAGCAGAACAGAAGAAGAGAAGAAGTTATAGCAGAAGATTGAAGTAGTCATTGATGGATCTAGCTCATTGATCCATCTCGCTCGCTCTGTATTATTATTGTCATTATCATATCATTAGCATGCGGCCAGAGAGCCAGAAAGGATTACCAAAAGCATGAAGACTGAAGGAGGAGGTCAAGACCCCTGCTTCTGATGGCGTCCTGGTTGTATTTTATCATTGCTTAATATCAGAATAACATATGCCCGTAAACAGCAACTGTATCTGCCCGACACCACGTCTTACAACAGATCAACAGATCATCAGTAACTCAGCACCTGTTCTGTTCTAATACTATCCTGTTCACTATCTATCAAATACCGTTGCTATCTCCTCTGATCTGCGGATCTGCGCAGGGCACACACGTGGACAGGAACCCTAATCCGACGAGAGCCAAAGAAGAAGCCTTAGTCCGAGTCGCGTGCGGGCTAAGCGCGCGGTTGGTTTTGAACTCTAAATTTTAATTGTGTTTTGGGCGATCGAGGAGATTTGATTCTTGTTGATTTAATTGATTTGCTTTCTACTTAAACCTCCTCTTCTTCCTTCTCTTCTTCTCTACTTCCTGCTACTATCTGCTACTACTGCTACTGCTACTGCTACTGCTATCATCACCACTTCTACTCTACTCACTACTACTACTCCTACTCCTACTCCTACTTCTACAATGCCCCGCTTCGCAAGACTAAAACGCGTCGTCTGCCATCGTCGCTGCCTCAAATGCGGTGTGGTCATTACAACCCCCTACGGTTGCTACTGCGAGAGTGAGTCTCTCTTCTACTCTACTCTACTTCTACTCTTCTTTTCTCTCATCTAACTCTTCACAGAATGCACTTAATCTCTCCTCCTCCTCCTCCTCCTCTCTCTGCATTCCGGCTGGATCCGTAACCCCACCTCCATCTTCCTTGCTCTTTTCTCTGCTCACAGCGGCGTTGGTATCCTTGCTTCTTTCTTCCCTTCTCCTAGCAATCAAAATCAATATACATCTCACACCAAAGGCCTGTTTCATTCTCCTCCTGCTAATAAACCCCTCGCTTAGACTAATAATCTAACTCCTCGCTATGCTTATATTTTCCTCTTTCGGCCCAATTTATCCTCTGTAGAGAGAGAAAGATAATAATAATGCCTAAACACTATGCATGAGTTTAATTGACGTCTATTCCCAAACTCCATACCAAAACCCAGATATCTAACAGTAAACAAGAAACAAGAAACAAAAAACAAAACAAGGCATTATCTCGCAGAAAAATATCTCTGCTTCATCAACTTCAGCTTCTCGCGACTCTTTTAAGACAACTGTCGCGCCAGATGCTCAACCAGATGAGCCCCCAAAACATGCGGTTCCCTCTTCGCGACCGCCGCCCGTCTCCGCCGGACATGAACCGCCTCGTCCGCGCGTCTGTGCATCATCATCTTCTTGCTGCTACTGCTCTCCGTCATATCCGAGAGCGAGAACCCGCACTGCGAAGGATACTCGCGGTCCGTCAGCGGCTGCGGAATCCACCCCTGCTCGACGCCCTTGATGAAGTTCCACAGCCCCGGTCCGGCCTGGGACCAGAAGAAGTAGCCGGACCCCTTGCCTTCCCAGACGTCCATCTGCGCCTCGACAAACTTGCGCACGAACGCGGTCACGTCGGACGTCCACGTCGCCTGGTCGTCCGTCACGCACGAGCACCCGTCCTCGTCGCAGGACGTTCCCGCGGAAGAACTGCCGTTGCTGAAAAAGCACACGTTCACGGCCGCTGACCATTCGCCGACGTACGTAGGCATGTAGTCGTTCGACGCGCTGATCTCGTTCGCCTGCGAACACACGTTCTCGATATGTCCGTCGCCGTCGAGCGATGTCTGCGAGTCGTCAAAGACCTGGTATCTGTGCGTGTCGATCCCCAGCAGCTGCTGCGACGAGCCGTCGGAGGACGAGGAGGCGCCGACGGTGCTCGGCATGTCTTGCCAGTACGACAGGTCCTCGAACGAGTCGTGCATGATGATCATCAGGTCCTGGTTATCTGTCAACGCCGCGCGCGCGGACGCGTAGGCGTCGATGTAAAACTGCCGCGTGACCTCGACGTCGTTATTCCCCCACGAGATCGGCTCGTTCACGAGCTCGATCGCGACTACAGTGTTAGCGTAGTCCGAGCCAGAGTACTTCGCCGCCATCGTCGTCAGCACCGAGATCGTCTGGTTGATGTTTCCCTCGCCCGTCTGCCAATCGACCGAGCCCTCGTGCCCGGAATTGTCGTATCCGTTCTGCGACCCGGGAGCGCCGTGCAAGTCAACCCAGACCTTCATGCCCGCGCTCTGCGCCCACCCGATCGCCTGGTCGAGGTAATCCTGCGCGCCGTAGACGTACGGTGAGATCGAGCTCGCGTCGTCGACGAACGACCAGTACCCGATCGGGATGCGCAGCGCGGTCAGGCCGTACGAGGCAAGCGTGTTGACGGTGTCCTGCGTGAACCAGGTTTCCCAGTGGGTTTTCATCGCGGCGGAGGCGGCGTCGCCGAGCGCGTCGCAGAGCGTGTACTCGTCTACTGCGTCGGAGGCGAGGGCCCAGAGGTCGTCGGCGCCGCCGAGCCATTGCTCGAGTACGAGCCAGCCGCCGACGTTGATGCCGCGGATGGTCGAGGAGGAGGAGGAGGAGGAGGAGGAGGAGGAGGAGGAGGAGGTGGTGGTGGTGGTGGTGGAGGCGGTGGTAGAGGTCGAGGAGGAGGAGGAGGAGGAGGTGGTGGTGGCGGCGGTGGAGTCGTCGGAGGCATAGGAAGTCGTGGTCGAGTCCATGATGCCAATCACGTATGTTGTGCTCGCGTCCGCATACACCATCGTCGTTGTCTCTTCAGAGGAGGAGGAGGAGGAGGAGGAGGAGGTAGAAGTCACGGTGGACAAAGTGGTAGGAGTAGTCGCGACCGCAGCAGTGGTGGTGGGCGCAGTAGTGGTAGGAGTAGTCGTCGCAGCATCACCAGCAGTGTAGGTCGTCGACGGCAAGGCATAGACGGTGGTATCCTGGTCCGCTGCCGCGGCGGTCGAGGTCGGAGTATCGTCGAGATACGAAACGTAGACGGTCTCGAGCACAGTGACGACGACGTCGTCCCAGTCGTCAGGGTTAGCGACGGGCAGCGCCGAAGCCAGCGAGGGAAGCAGGTAAAAAGCCGCAAGAGCAGCGCCGGCGGTGCGGGAAGAGAAGCGCATTGCGGACGAGGTTGCGAGATGTATACCGAGATGAGGAAGGAGATTCAACGCAGAGCGGGCGATCGGAGCGCTTTATAGTCGACCGCCTGACAGGGTCCCGGTCCCGGTACCGGTATTCGAGCGCGATGAGGGCGGAAAGTCGAAACCTGCGTAGATTTCTCTTTGGTTATTGTCTGTCCGGTCCTCTGCCCAGCCACGGTGCGGCTCAAACCAGGGGTAGGTACCCATTTCAGGCCCGAGTGGCTGGGTTCCTGCGCAGGACGGGCGACGTGGCTTGGCCCGACGAGGCTGGAGGCTGGGCCGCAAACCGCTCGAGGACCGGTGGACGCGCGTGGCTCTTGATCGAGACTTGGGATGGCTGGCGGGTGTCTTGATCTGCTCAATCATACCAGATGTCAGGCAATCTTTTATTAATGGTTTTTTTGGTATCTCATATGCCGTGAAGTGGTAATAGATAGACTAGGGACCATCGGAGCCGGAGGGATAAAAGAATACAGTTCAGGCGGTGCGGCGCAGGGGCAGTTGGGAGAACGAAGAACGCGCGCACAGAAAAATAAAAGACTGAAGGGGTTCGACTGGCTACTATCGCAGAGACTACGAGCAGCACAGCAGAAGCACAAGCAGCTGAGAAGTGCTACGTGCGTATATTCTCTGTAAACTGCACGTCGCATATCCGTCCGTGTGGCGGACGGGTGGATGAGGCAGTCGAGGACACCGTTGGACGCGCGCGTGTACATCAGCGACAGAGGAGGAGAGGCTGAGGTGAGGACGCGACAGACGGAATCCTGCGGCCGCTCACCGGCGCGCGCCGTCACATTGCTCGCGGAGATATCTGCGCTGCCCTTCATTCTGTTGCTGTTCTTTGCAGATTATTTTATTGCTATATCATTGTTGTTTGTAGATGGCAGACTTACTCGAGTAGTTGTACTGTCAGTGCGCAGAAGAACAAGCCAAGCTCGAGCCCGGCTGACGCGTTCCCGCACTCACCTTACACACCGAGCAGCAGCAGCAGCAGCAGCAGCAGCAGCAGCAGGCAGACGTGGAGTCGTTTCATGACCCGAGCAGCTTAAAACCCGCACTGCACAAAGCTGCTCGTTTGTTCAGTGAACTCTTATTTAGCATAGACTCACATGACCTGCTCCTGCTTCTACCTGTCTGCAGGCAATCAAGATACCCCATCGAGTCTTGATTGCTCCCAACCCTCTCTCCATCTCCATCCCATTCACTTCATAATACATCTCAGATACAATTCTTCTATATATCCTCTAATCAAACACACACACTCATCACCTCCTCATCCTCAACAACTGTTCAAATAATCATCATGCGTGGACGCGTAAGCTGCACGACGGGGCTGGTCTCCCACGCACCATCCTCCTTCCACCACCGCTGCTCTTTCCTTTTCCTTTCCCCCCCACAGCCCTTGCATCGTACTTCCTCCCTTGTATGAAACAAACTGACTGTACAGAAAACAAGAAAAGAAAAGAGAGAATTGCGAATCCCGAATCACACGGAAAGCGAAAACTGCCGAACCGAAGGGGACGCCAAGTCATTAGTCAGTCAGTCAAGTCAAGTCAGTCAAGTCAGTCAAGTCAGTGTCAGATCAGTGTCAACGATAATCAGCCATTTCTTCGTTCCGCGATTCCACTCAAAACTACTAAACAACACCCACCAGACCACAAAAAAAATCCCTGCTATTTATTTTCTATAATAACAGATAGTAAAATAAAATGAAAAAAAAAAAAAAAAAAAAAAAACCGCGTCTTTGCGAAGAAGGTCAAGTTCCTTCCTCACCAGGGGTCGAACCTGGAATCTCCCGCTCACTTTGCTGTGATGAACATCGTAGGCGGACGCCTTGCCATTGGGCCATAAGGAATCGCGTTGACGAAAATTAGAGTGTGGTCGTTTATAAAGGGTGGGTGAGATGGGGGATTATTGTAGTTTATGAGCGGGGGTTTTGGTGTTTTGGAATATTTCTTGCGGTAGGAATGATGAGGTAGAGTACTTATTGCATTCTTGTGCTTCAAAATGTTGGAAGACTATGGAGAGCTGGATAATCGATCTTCACTTCCCTCATACATTTCAATTAGCATCTCGCTCTCAGCACCTTCCTCGTTATTTTCTTGATAAGAACTCGAATCCCGTAACTCCAGGAAGCATAGCATTGCTTCTTACTACTCTCTCCTCACTCAATTGCAACACCGGGCAAGCAAAAACAATTGACCCGAGTAGATAATCAATTCTACTGTACTACAGTGCGTAGGGTTTTCGTACTGAAGCAAGCAAGCAAAACGGCCAGAGTAAGTTACTCGCTTTCCACCGCAAAAATCAGTAAAACGACGCGCGTGCTCTATGCAAGTGTACACCATGCAGGCACCAACTCAGCTTCTTACCTTGCCAGCAAACCACACCACGAACATCCGAGATGCAGATAACAATGTACGAGAGAGAGAGCATGTGCGCTCTCCGAGTGGCTTGTCTACGCGCAGCTTTGATTGTCTGCAGCTAGCTCACTATATAACTAGAACGGAGCAGGTACATCGACATGGCTAGAACGGAGAAAAGAAACGTGGCGGTGCGAGGAAGGGATGTATTTTCTTTTAACTCTTTTATATACTGCACTGCAAGGAAAAAGAAAGGAAAGTCAACGCCGGCGGGAGTTTTACTCTTCACTCATGCGCGAATACGAGAGTTAATCCACCGGCGAGAGTTTGCAAATCCGTGTCTGATGTAGCGAGCGAGCGAGCGGTCTGGGACCAAGTGATTGCGGAAGGGGATCTTCTGTCGGCTGGCTGGGCGGGTGAGTGTGGGTGGTGGAAGACGAGGGGGTCGTATGCGAAGCCACATGTGCGTGCGAGGTGGGTGTACAGGTTGCTGATAGTCGGTCCCGCGCTCTTTGGATTCTCTCAGGGTATCTCTGTCTATCTGCCTAGATCCGCCGGTCTACTACAAAACGCACCTTACTATAGACTACTAGTTGACTAGTTGACTAGTACTAGCCAGCCTCTCTAGCTCTATCAAAGAAGCTATAGACTACTAGCTCAGGGTCTCCTCCGTAGCGTCGCCCCGAGCCGAGCAGTACGCACGCTCACATGTCCGCAGCTGAGGCTGAACGGGATCCAAAAATCTTCTTTTTTCTGATTAAATCCGCCATCTGCCCAGTCAAAGTACCAGCACGGACGCTGTTTCATCGCACCAGGCGTTGAGAAGAAAAGAAAGGTGTGCAAGGTCAATCACGATGAAAAACAATTGAGGGAGGAGGAGGAGGAGTTAAGCACCCGGCGGACCGAACCGGGACGCTGGAACGAGAAGGTTATCTTGCTGCTGCCACTGCTGCTGCCGTCTTTTTTTCATTCATGATTCTAATAGATATGCCCTGCTCGATCTTTCAATCTGTCGTTCTGCTGTTGTAATCTATATCTGCAGAATACGTCCGCATAAACAACCAACCACCTTCCCGCGGTGACAAGCAAGCAAGCAGCACTCACTAATCCCTCGTACGCACGGATCTATCCTCCCGCCGGCTGTCCTCCCGAACTCCCAACCTCTTCTCCTCTTCTCTTCGCCCTGTGGCTGGTGCCTGCATTTCGAACCCCTCCCGACAGAAGCTTAAACCCTATCGCTGCGTACGACGGTCTTGACCGCCCACACGAAACGTCGACGACGACGACGACGACGACGACGGCAGCGAAACGAGACGCCAGACGGCGATCATTCTCCCTGAGCCGGTCACTCACCCACTCACTCACTCACTCACTCACGCAGCTCAATCGAGAAGCTCAAAACCCTCCTCCTCCTCCTCCTCCTCCGTCCACCCTCCTCCCCTCTCATCGTACACTCTCAGCCACACCGCGCACTTAAGAAGAAAAAAAAAAAGCAACAATGAAATCCTAAACTCGCTCACTGTTCTTTCCAGACTCCAGCAGCAGCCCCTTGCACACTCACTCACTCACTCACTCACTCACTGCTAACTTACTCACGCACGCCAGCCACTCGCTAGAAATATCAATCATCCCTCTCTTGTTGTCTTCGGAGTTGTGCTGGAGGCAGCAAGCGAATATCACACCCTCTTCTCGCCGTGACTTGCTAAAGAATCTTTTTTATTCTCTTTTATTCTCTCGCCGCAGCTACTAATTTACTATATACAAAAAAACAAACTCAAGTCCTATTTACATGGCGACCGCCTCAGACGCCCCAGTTTCCCCTGCACTAGCGGCAGCACCTGCGCCCGCCGCTGCAGCACTGGCACTCACGACCTCCCACCCGCCCTGCTGCGAAACCCAGTCCTGGCTCGCTCCCAGCAACGCCACACTCCGTCTCTCGTGCCCGCCCACAAGGTACCGCTCCGCCGCGTCGCGCACCTCGCCCGCTCCCACCCCCAGCAGCTTCTCCCGCCTAGCCTGCCTCATATCGTCCGTGATCCCGTGGTTGAACAGCGCCATGCCTTCGCTGTCCACGCTCTGCGGCGCGTCCACGCCTTGAAACACACTCAGCTTGGCCTCCTCCAGATCCCGCTCGCTCCACTGCTTCTCGACCGCCCACCGCCCGGCCTCCTCCGTCACCCGCAGCGTGTTCGCCGGGTTCGGGTCCCGGTACGAGTAGTAGCCAAACACGCCCCCGACTCCGTTATACGACGCGCCGCCGCCGTACGCGCCGCCCTTCTCGCGGATCTCGCTGTGCAGGTGCTTGTGCGTCAGCATGTTTGCCAGAATCTGCAGCGCGGCGCTGTCCTCGTGCGTGTAGGGAACTCCGCGCACACACGCGCCCGCGTATGTCACCTGGAACGGCATCTCGTAGAACTTGCGCACAACCCCGTTCCCACTCCGCACCACAAACCCATCCAGCGCGTTCGCAGACTTGCCGCTCGTCGTTCTAACCGTCTGCTGCTCTCCCGCACCAGGCAACCCGCTCACAAACTTCGCCGCCTCGGCCGCGTTCGCCTGCACCGCGTCCGCTCCGCACGTAATCGCGATCCTCAGCCCATCGCTCCGGCCACTGATCGCCAGCCGTGCAATCTCGCGCAGCTTCGCGCTGATCAGCGGCAGCGCGTCGTCCGCGTACCCGTCCAGCTCGTTCATCAGACGCACCTGCTCGATCCCGCCCAGCTTCTCGTCCAAGTACGACGCCGGCGTGAGCACGGCCGCCGCCGCGTTCCGCGCGTAAGCGTGTCCGTTGCTCGCGATCGCGTCCGCAGAGCCCGACGCGAGCCCGCGGATCAACGTCCGCAGCTTCTCGTGGTTCTCAAAGTTGGTCTCGAGCAAGAGCACGCTCATCAGCCGCAGCAGCTCGCCCACGTTCTTGTCCACGCTGTAGCCGCTCACCGCCAGACTCACCGACCAGCTATCGATATCGTCCGGCTCCGCGCGCACTTGCACGCCCGCGCCGATCCCGCCCGTCTTCAACTTGATCTCGTCCTCGAGCGAGGCCATCGTCCGCGTGCTCGTGCCCAGGTTCGTCAGCGCCTCGGAAAACAGCGGGAGATAGGGTAGCAGCTCCTGCGGCAGGTCTTGCAGCGAGATGCGCGCCCGCACATAGGTCAGTCCGTTCGTCGGCGCTACCCGCCACTGCACACTGACGCCCTCGCCGCCGCCGACCTTGTCAAACTCCAGCTCCGCGCGCTTGATCTCGCGTGGAATATCCTTGACATACAACGTCGGCAGCGACGACAGGTCCTCGGCCTCCTCTTGCTTCTCAAGCAACTCAAGCCCGAGCTCGTACACCTCCTTCTTCTCCGTCTCTCCCAGCCGCGCCACCCGCTGCGCCAGCCGCTCTTCCTCGTCCTTCGCCAGCTTCTCGCCATAGCTCTCGGACGGCACCATCGTGAACGAAAACACTGGCTTGTCGTCCAGCAAGAACCGCTCGAGGTACGACTCCAAAAACCGCGGCTTTTGCAAATCCTCGCGGAACCGCTCGATAATTGAGTCCCACTCTAGCATATCCACCGGACTCACGCCGTTAAACCACCCCGCCGTCAACCCGTACAGCAGCTGCATGCCAAAGTTGGCCACCGTGTGCTTGCGCGACAGCTCCGCCTGCTGCAAAAACGCCTCCACGCGCTTCAGATCGAGACCGTCTTCATATGTCTTCTGGATCACCTCCCGGATCGTCTGCTGCACCTTTTCGACATTCTCCTTGGTCACGCCCTGCGCGCCCACCGAGAAAATGTTCACAGGCGAGGCAGAGTCGAGTCCGGTGTTGGGCGAGTACTCGGTTCCAAGGTCAGACTCAATCAAGGCCTGGTATAGAGGTGATGAGTGTCCGTCTATCAGTAGCGAGGTCACAGTCTTCAGACATAGCGTCTCGTACGCATCCTTCGTCGGTCCCATAAACCAGGTCAGCGAGGTCTTGTACTGTCGCTCGGGATCACTCAGCGGATCCACCGGTCCTTCCTCGACCACCTGCACGTTCTCGTTGAGCGCGATCGGGTACTTGACTTGATCATCAGGCACGCGTCTCGTGAACGACGAAAACACGCCGTCGATGTGCGACAGATGATCCTCGAGCGGGAAGTTGCCGTACGTAAACAGTTTTGCGTTGGAGGGATGATAGTTCTTTGCATGGAAGTCGCGCAGTTGCTCGTACGTCAGATCCGTGATCTTGGCCGGGTCACCGCCACTGTTGTTTAGAGACGGGTAAATGCTCTCTTGGAACCGAATGTAGTAAAGGTACGACGTGTCCGACTATAAACTGGTCAGCACGATTACAACACCACTCTAGTCTCATATCTACTCACCATCTGCCCCTTCATCTCGTTATAGACAACGCCTTTGAACTGTAGCGGCGTCTCTGGGTTCCGTGGGTCAGCATGCTCGAGGCGCCATCCCTCCTGCGTGAAATCTAGCGGTCGGAGCAGAGGATGTAGCGTGGCGTCCAAGTACACATCTCGAAGGTTGGCGAAGTCGACCTGGTTCGTGGTCGCAAAGGGATAGAAGGTGTAGTCACTTGCTGTATACCAGATATTATGTTAGCGGACTTGAATAGTACTCGACAAAGAGCAACCACTAACCTGTCATTGCGTTCATAAAGTTCGCCAGACTGCGATTCAGCATCTTAAAGAACGGATCGCGCACTTGGTACTTCTCCGATCCACAAAGCGTAGTATGTTCAAGAATATGCGGCACGCCGGTCGCATCCGGCGGATTCGTCTTGAACGCGATCGAAAACACGTTATTATCGTCATTCCGCGCGAGATGGAGATGCTCCGCGCCCGTGGCGTCGTGCTTCAGATGCACGGCCAGCAGCTCAAACTCCGGAACCGACTTTGTCTCCGTCACCGTGAAGCCGTGGATCTGGCTGCCGATCGGATATGATTTTTCGAGTGTGGCGATGGTTGCAAAGCAGTTATTACGCTGGTAGGCCGCGGGTAGACGCGGAAGCTGACGACGCAGAAGGCTAGAGCGAACTGTGCTTCTGCCTGCGCCGCTAGAACGCGCAAACGAGGAAATCATCTTTGATGACTGTTGAATTGCTTGCTAATCACTCCCTTGAGCAGGTCTGTTGGTTGATAACAACAAAGAGGAAGAACAAACAGAGGCGAATGGTGAATTGTGAAGTTCGTATTACAAATAGCTGGATTCCAGCTCTTTGAAAAAATACCTTGGAGCCGGAGCTCATCGCGAAACCTTAAACTGACTCAACGAAGAGTCGACGGTTTAAATTTTTGATTTCTTGTAGGTCGGCTGTAGCTGATGATATTTGCAGTTCAGCCAGCAAGGATAACTTGTGGAAGGAATAGAGAGAGATTGACTGTTTGTGTTTGTAAGCGGTCGAGGATTGAATAAGGCGGAGCAGCGACAATGGTTTACTACTTTACATCCAAGCGGGAGGACGTCGACAGGGACGTAATGATTTACATGGGAAAGCACAAAGAAGAGAGTTAGTCTTCTTTTTCAATTTGAGATTGTGCGTGTGCTCGCAGCTGACGTATTTTTTGACTCCTAGATGAGGACTTGATCAAATACGGGCTTGACTCGGATCTGTGGTATGTCATCCAGCGCTCTATATGCTCGCTCGTCAGATAGAATAACGGGGACTAATAGTATCCACAGGTTCCACGTCGACAAACTGTCATCAGCTCACGTCTACCTCCGCATGAACCCCGGCGAAGAATGGGACAGTTTACCGGAAGGTGTTCTCGAAGACTGCGCACAGTTGACGAAAGCCAACTCGATCGAGGGAAACAAGCGGGACAACATCACAGTAATCTACACGCCATGGTCGAACCTCAAGAAGACGAACGACATGGCCGTCGGCCAGGTTGGGTTCAAGCAAAACAAGATGGTCAAGAAGGTCCACATTCCCGTGCGCGTGAACGCGATCGTGAACAGGCTGAACAAGACCAAGGTTGAGAAATTCCCAGATCTGCAGGCGGAGAAGATCGAGTATGAGAAGGAGAAGAATAGAGAGGCGAGGAAGGCGTTTAATGAGCGGTATAAGAGAGAAAAGGCAGAGGCAGAGGCGCGACGGAAGGAAAAGTGGGAGAAAGACCATGCGTACGAGGATCTGTTCTCGGAGGAGAATCTGGCAAAGAACAGTAACCAGAACAGAGGAGAGGGGTGGGTAGAGGATGACTTTTGGTAGTCGATAGAATGCTACGTATTAGAGTAAAGGAATAAGACATGCTATTGCCCTGTCAGAACGAGAAAACAAAAATAGAAATCAGTTCATGTTGATCATCTATTGATCTTACTATATGTACAAAATACGATGAGACGTAGTTTCTTACTCGCTCTTCTTCGCAGCCTCCTCCTCGGCACCCTCGCTCTTGGCTGCCTCCTCGTCCAAAACCAAAACCTTAGCCTCATCTAACAGCTCAGAAAGCTCACCGGACTGGTGCATGGCGATCAAAATGTCGCATCCTCCGATGAACTCGCCGTTGACGTATAGCTGCGGGATGGTCGGCCAGTTGCTGTACTCCTTAATTCCGGATCGAAGCTCGTCGTCCTCAAGCACGTTAAACGCGGCAAACTTCTCCGGATCGACGCCCTGGAGACTGAGGATCTGGATAGTAGCGCGGGAAAATCCGCACTGCGGGAACTCGGGAGTGCCTTTCATGAACAGAACAACGGGGCTAGACTTGACGGCGTTGTCGATGGCGGAGCGCGCAGTTTCGCTGAGGAAGCGCGCCTGCTGGCCTTGCAAGACGCGGACAGACAGCGGCAGAGACTTTGAAGGGGAGAAGGCGGATCTGAGCGAAGTAGCAGCAAGGAACGATCGCGTCTGTTGTTTTTTTAAATGTTTTGTCAGTCTGGCTATTCGTTTGATGCTGACTCATTCACAGAGCAGGCCGAACAGGATTCGTCACTTACCCGAGCAGTACCGGCAATTGAGCGAGAAAGAGAGAAGGACATGATGGATATTCGAGCTGTCTGGACGGACTATGCGATGTGGAAGTGACGGCAGGTGGATGGACGATGGCGAACGTCTTTATCCGACTTTTTTGTGCCTTCCGAGCAGAAAGTAGTTCACGTGACTTCACTTGTTGATTATGTCAGCGGACCTCATCGGCTTGTAATTTGCGAGAGGTAATTGGTCCAAGGGTGTTATTCCACGAGCGCGCGCACCGGCTCTGATTCGGCGGGGAGACTGTAGACTGAGAATAGTACTGTGAAATACAGCAGAAACCGGGATATTCACTGCAAACAGCACTTTGTCGACGAGCAGAGAGGGAGTGGACGAAATAGAGCGAGCTGGTGGTGTTGGGGATCCAAATGCATCAAAATTAGGCTTCTGGCACCGCCTCGAGCCGCACGAAGCTTTCGGTTACTGCAGCTTCCTGCGGGAATCTCATCTCATCAGGTTGGTTGTTTGATCTGGAACAGTATTTATTATTGCGTTGTTCAGGCTGTAATCGCATGATTCAATTGAAAGTCTGGTAGAAAAGAACAAGCTGCTGAACCACATTCTTCTGTCTCTTATGTTCCGGCTGTCGACTAGCTGAGGGTCTCATATGGTATCTACACATCCAACCTTTGTTCTCAAACAATGCGCATCCACCTCCAACCGTCTATTCTGACACACTTTCAACAGTCACAAACCTCATCCTCATCATAACAACCCGGGAGATCTGCATACAATCCGCACCAACATGTCTAATCCCGACTCGTCCCAGTACACGCCCACCCACGTCTCTTCCTCATCCTCATCCTTCTTCGAGCTCAACCGCGGCCACCTTCATCGTCTGAACCCCGGCAGCGCTTCCCCCCTACTCTACAGCCGCAGCCACACAGCATCCCCCCTCTCGAGTCCCTATGCTCTCTCTCCTCGCCGCTCAGACCCTCTTCGCACCCACCGCCTGCGAAACATTTTCTCCGCCTCGACCCCATCGCGAACATTGGGCTACACTGGCTCCCAATCCACACGCCCAGAATCCGAGAGCGCGACGAAATGGATCCATTCTCTAAAATCCAAAGCTCAGCGTGCGCTAGAGGAAGATCTGCAGTCAGATCAGGAGTTTCAGGTGCTAATCGAGGCCGAAGAGCGTCGCACGCAGAAAATGTTTGAGTTTTCCTCCTCGATAGTCTCAAACGACGAGACCGAGACTGTCAGATCGCAAGCATTTGAGACATTGGAGAAAGTACTACTTTCTGAGAAAAAGAAGCGCGAGTCAGAGATAGCCGAGGCAACGGACAGCGTCAAGCGTCAACGACGAGAAGATCCAGCCGCAGCAGCGTCGCCGGCGGCTCGGCCCGTAACCAGCACTGTCACCCAGCCTTCGCTATTCAATCCCTCGCGCTATGCAGATAGCGCATCTTCATACTCTAGGAAAAAGCATAGTCCGATTCGGATCTACGAGGACCCGCAGTCTCGATCGGGGTCAGAGTATAACAGCTACGGAGACAGTGGCCGGTCTGAGGACGACGGCGAGGTTTACGCAGACGAGAACGTCGATCCTTTGGTTCCTGAGAATGAAGAATCGAGATCGGGATCTGAGGGAGATCTCGTGGATGAGTATGACGAAGAAGAAATTGAGGAGGAGTATGATGAAGAAGCAGAAGAGCCAGAGCAAGTCATGCTCTTAGGAGAAGACGAAGAATCAGAAGCCGAGTCAACTAAAGACTATCAGAGTCGGTCGAGCGAGAGTGCAGACTATGAGGAGAACCCTGCAGACAGCGCAGAACGCGAGGAACCGGTAGCAGCAGACACTTACAGCGAGCCGGAAGAAGATGCTGGAAGTCAAAATCATAACCTACTCAGCACTGCACAATCCCAAGGCGAGAGTGCAGACTACGAGCAAAACCCCGCAGACAGCGCAGAAAGCGAAGAGCTGCTGGCAGCAGACTCATACAGTGAGCCCGAAGTCGAGATCGGAAATCGAGATCAACCACTTCTCAGCGCCACCGAATACCAGAATATCGCCCGAGCATTGGCCGTTCATAATCCTTCAGTGTTTGACACCGTTGGTCCCGGCGTTATCGCAGAGTCGACTCCTACATTTTCTCAAGAAATTGGTGGTTCGGAAGTACCTCTCGACCCCGCTCTTTTTTCGGTCAGTACCGAGGACCTCATTTCTCAACCCCCAGTTTTTTCTGAGGGAGCCGAGAAAGAGGAAGAAGATGAAGATCGGGTCCATCATAACGACTCGGGAGAGGAGATGTACTCTGATGAGTTGGAGAACGCGTCGGATGAAAGTATGGGAGTTTATCAAGATGACGACGAAGGCGAGGAGGAGTATGATGAGACATTCGAGGACGGAAATAGTGAACGGCGCCGTGAGAGTGCTTTCATCAACGAGGACGACGAGGCACCTGATTCCGAGTCGGATGAAGAGGAGTATGAAGGGGAAACAAGAGAGGAGTCGGAAGTGGAAGAGGAGGCCGATGATGACGGGCCAGGTGCGCAAGGATCCGAAGGCTCGAGCGAGATCAGCGACGGTGAAAAAAGTCCAGAGCCTTCTCGTCAGCATCTCCGGTTCACTGGCAAAACGCGCCCATCGGCTATCTCTCTGATTGATTCCGTGCGCTACACAACGAGCTACAGGGGTGACTCGGATGATAGCGAGGATGAGGGAGAGGGAGATGCTGAGGAAGAGGAAATGGAGGAAGGCGAGGGTGATGAAGACGAAGAAGGCTACGAAGAGTATGACGAAGAGGAAGAAGAAGAGAATATGCAGCGTGCAAGTATCAAACAGGCCGGTACCGCCGCCGACGCAATCACGCTCTCAAGTGACGACGAAGACGATGTTGCAGCACCAACAGCAACCGGAAACGATGCCGAAGCCTCGTCTTCCCCCACGTCCGAGTCTGGGTCGTACAGCGGTGAAGAATCCGACGGCAATGAAGAGGATAACGACAGACGACATGCCGCGGAATCATCCGGATCGATGTGGACGCCGTCGATTCCTAAGAGCGGCAGCAGGACGCCGAACGATACGCCTCTGAAATTCTCAGGCTTTGAAGATACATTTGCACCCGCTGACGAGGAAGAGTCCTCAAGTTCTCAAGATGAAGCAGAGGATGGAGATGTTGAAGACCAAGCTGAAGACGAAGAAGGTGATCGGGAGATTGCAAACGAAGAGCTCTCGGATTATAGCAACGGCCACGGCGATGACAGCGACGTCGAAGAACAAAAAGTGCAGCTGGAGGAGATTCGGAAAGAGCTTGAAGTCGAGCGAGCGGAAGGTGAGCTCGACGACGCACCAGAAGATCTGTCGGCGCCGGCGAGGTCGGGCAAAGATGAGGATGAGGATGACGAGCCGTTTATTGAGGAAGAGACGCAGACACCGCTGGTTCATGAGTCAGATAGCGACCCTGATGCGCATTATCCGGAGGAGTTTGACGACTACGATACTGCTGAGACGCAGGAGAAGGGAGTTATCGAGACTGCTGCAGAGGCTGGCGTGCCGGAAAGTTTGCCGGTAGGCGACAGCGCTGTCGAAGAGACTACGAGTGGTGAACGAGTTAATAATGCGCGGTGACTTGATAATGGGTGCTGTAGGATATCTTGTATTTTTTTCTATCTACTGACGATGTGTCGTCTAAAGTTGTATCATATTTTCACTAGCGGTTGTATGATACTATAGCAAGAAGTGTAATTTCTAAATTCTCAATACGTTAGTAAGATCGGAACAAAGGCCGTCAGGTGAGATCATCCCTATGAATCGCGGCAGCAGTCCGCTCAGTTAAATCTGTATAACCTTCATGTTCCCAGCCAACCAGCCGACTCCTGTGTTTTTCAGACGTGTACTCAAGTCCGAATCATGCAGCACTCGGTTTATCAACCTCTTGACCTCTCAATCTCAAGGAACCGTGCCCGATGTGTAAATCGACTGTATTCTCAAGCCATTGACAATGATCTCCGATGAAGTAGAAGAGCGTCGACAACGACGCACACAGAGGCAGTCCCAAGATTGAGAGATAGAGAACTGACACGGCAAGGTGGGCTTCAGCGCTCAAACTAGATCCGCGATGAAGCGCGCGCCTGCGCTGAAATCAGATCGTCTATCTAGTTGCTGTGCCCTGGTCAATTGCTGAATTCGTCTGTTGAGATAACATGCAGGGCACGATCAGAGAGGAAGACCAGGAGTATTATTATATACACACAGGCTGGCTTCTGTAAGATAAGAAAGGCAGGTTTGAGAACCGAGAGATCTGAGATGTGGACTTGACAGTGCTGAGAACGACGAAGAAGTCGCGGTACAGGTTGGGATCAGACCTTTTACCATGTCTCCATCACTGCGGATCCGCTGCAACCATAGAGCCTCAACCAAAAGTAATAAAGCAGCAATAACATACCAAAACACCGTAAATTCGCAGAGATTCCAGAGATGAGATCTGGCTATGAGAGTGCGAGAGACCCCAGCCACCTCACAAATGGCGAGAGCACGTGCACCAGCGTCCTCCGCCGCAAACTGCAAAGTCATCGTCCATTTACCTCTTCCTCTGCCTCTTTTCCCCACGCAGCACCCGCCCATCGCCCCCTCGCCCTTCTCAATTACTTTCCTCGGGGAGATAAACAGCGCAATGTCAGTTGTCTTAGCCTCGGCTGGTTACGACCACACCATCAGATTCTGGGAAGCGCTCTCCGGAATCTGCCAGCGGACTATCCAGCATCCCGATTCCCAAGTCAATCGTCTCGCCATAACGCCGGACAAGCGGTTCCTGGCCGCTGCAGGACGCACCAATGTCAAGCTGTACGATATCAGGGGATCGAATCCAAACCCAGTACGTGCTGATTTTGCATTATGGTTCTATGTGGTGAGGGACTAATCATTTTCTCGGCAATAGGTCACTGTTTTCGAAGGACATACAAACAACATCACCGGTATCGGCTTCCAAAGCGACGGAAAGTGGATGGTCACCTCCTCCGAGGACGGGACAGTCAAGGTCTGGGACATGCGGACGCCGATGGTGCAGCGGAATTACAAACACCGAGTACCCGTCAACGACGTCGTCATCCATCCGAACCAAGGCGAGCTCATCAGCTGCGACGAAGGCGGCAACGTTCGCATCTGGGACCTGGGCGAGAATACATGCACCCATCAGCTGATTCCCCAGGAAGACACGCCAGTCCGATCGGTCTCGGTCGCTACCGATGGCTCAATGCTAGTAGCCGGAAACAACAAGGGAAACTGCTACGTCTGGAAAATGGTGAACAGCCACGACACAACCTCCCTTATCCCCGTCACGAAATTCCGCGCCCATTCAAAGTACATCACCCGCGTCCTCCTGTCTCCGGATGTGAAGCACCTCGCCACCTGTTCTGCAGACCACACCGCCAGAATCTGGTCGACCGAAGGCTTCGGTCTTGAAATGTCGCTCACCGGCCACCAGCGCTGGGTTTGGGACTGTGCTTTCAGTGCCGATTCCGCGTATTTGGTAACCGCGTGCTCGGATCACTACGCTCGACTATGGGAACTTGGAACTGGCCAGATCATTCGGCAGTATAACGGTCACCACAAGGGCGCAGTCTGTGTTGCTCTCAACGACGTTTAAGTTACAATCTCGATTACTGAGATCTATGGGATAATCATTTTTTTCATTGAACTGCATGGTGCACTACGGAGTTTTCTGTTTTTCGTCTTTGGGATTGGCTTTACCACTGTATAATAACTCGTGTTGCTTACAGTCTTTTTTGCTTATAATGTTCAAAAATATACGAGATACACAAAAAAAATGCCAATATATTAACACAAATAACTAAATAAAACTTTTGCTTGATGTTCAACCAAACCCACTCATTCCGTCCCCTTCCAATCTTACACACGCGACCCTCTCGTCATGTCTAAATGCTTGCCTGGTCGTCTTAGGCAGTCTCGGTCTTAGCCTCGCTTTCGGTCTCGGTCACTAGTTTCCCTGATTCAGTCAGGTTCAAGTTCTGGACCGCTTCGATTAGGAAGTCGTCGTCGCTGGTCGCTTCGAATAGAGCGTCTAGGTCGTCCAATGTCTCGAGATCCTTTCTGTAGAGAGAAAAAAAAGGCTGTTAGAAGCGATTCGGTCTACAAGAGTAGGAGGGAGCAACTTACTGCATCGCATATGCATCTTCACCGTCACCGTAGTATGCCTTTGAAATCTCCTTGACACTAAACACATAAGAAACCACCAGTTAGTCAAAGCCAGCTCAGGATATAGGTAGAAAAAACACGTACTCGAACTTCAGAGTATCTCTGTACAGATGGAGCGCCGCTCGGTTCGATTTTCGTACATGGAGACTGACGAATTTGGCCCCGTAGCATTCGTATAAGCTGCGCACTACACCCCCAACATATTAGCCTTCACAAATCCCTCTAAGAATAATCAAAGCTGCAGATGAAACACATACGCGCGAGCTCCATCAATTTTCCAGCAAGGCCCATCCGTCGATACGTCCGCATGACCGACAGACTGGTAACATGCCCGTGCGGAACGCCGTCCTTCTGCTCCTCTTCCTCCAGCTTCGCAAGCACGTACCCAACAATCTTCGTCCCCGACGCATCAGTCGCCACAAACGACGCCTGCGGCCATGTCGTCGCATGGTACAGGTAGTAGCGGAAAACGTAGTTCTCGGGCAGGTTCATCAGATTCGCATTCTGCATGCCGGTGATATCGGCAATAGTGGCTTGTCGGATATCCATCTTGCTGTCGGGTTCACTGTTGGCCTACTGAAGAACTCGTGAACGATCTGGTGACGACCTCGAGATGGAAGAGGAAGAGACCGAGTTGCTGATTCACGGAAAACTGCAACAAAGTCCATAATCGTCATTGATTTCAATTAAAAATTGTGTTCACGTGATTCAGCGGGTGACCGTCGGGTTTTTACCGAAAAGGGCTATTGTTGCTCAAATGATGGATAAAGAACTATGGAATACTGTATAATTATATCTCTATCTATACTTCTATCTCAAACCATATTTTCACCAAATATCAGCGCAGCATGGACACGTCGGACATCGCCCG
Organism: Myxozyma melibiosi; assembly: GCF_037950935.1. Classification (NCBI taxonomy): domain Eukaryota; kingdom Fungi; phylum Ascomycota; class Lipomycetes; order Lipomycetales; family Lipomycetaceae; genus Myxozyma; species Myxozyma melibiosi. The sequence goes on along the minus strand of NW_027042916.1, from coordinate 304,881 downwards.
TTTTCATTAAACCCGGCCGACTTGCGATCAAAGTTATAAGTCCTTGTTGAGTGAAGTCGCACTTCTAACGGCTGCTTCAAGATCTCAATCGAGTGACGTACCCCGTTCAAGTGCTGGTTCTGTAGTGCTTCTTGTGGTAAATCCAAATACTCATCCAAGATGTGGATCGTTGTCTCTAGCGGGTCCTCATACGCACACTCCATCGGATCATCCATTTCAAGTACCGCTTTGAGACCAGAAGCAGTCACAGCTGTATGAGAGATATCCAGGTCACGCAGTCGTCCGAATTTTCGTTCTCCGTACTTGATCATAAACATATACTGCAGCAGCTCATCGTCGACAGAGCTGTTCTTGCTAATGTCAAGAACTCGAAGTTGAGGAAGGAGATTGTCCATCTTGTCGATCAAGAAATTGTCAAAAACCACCGGACAGCCGGAGATTTGAAGTGTTTTTAGTGATGAAGGGTTGAGCGCTGACAGGATCTGAATCAGTTCCTCTTGGTCGATATACCTATTTTCCCGTAGATCGAGATGAGAAAGCTTAGATGTCTCGAACAATGACGTCAAATCATCGCTCGGAATCACCAAAGTAGAGGGTAGCAGTAACTCCTCTATCAACACCGGAAGAACTGGCAACCTGTCTAGATCCGACCCGCTCAGATCAAGTCGCGAGATACTATGCTGTCCGAGATCCAAAGCAGACTCTCTCGCTTCGCTATGAACAGTCGTATGGCTCACCACGAGTGTGTGGAGACTCGGCATATGACGAATAAGCGCTTTCAACTGATGCAGACCCATCCTGTGCTGTGGGAAATTGCAGTCTTCGTTGACCGGATAGTCGCATGCCATCTCCTCGTTTACTCGAAAGTCACGTAGATTAGGGAACAGTACCGTGTCGTCTGGAAACTGCAGTTTTCGGTTCCAGGTATCTTCGATGACTGCCTTATCTTCCCAGTTTGCATAAAACTTCAGGTTTGTCAGTCTCTTGTACGATTGAGCACTTGAAGCCACTGAATCTAAAAACGCAAGCATCGAGTCCACTCGTAAACTGAAATACTGCACCCAGGTCAAGATTGAAAGCGTCAGGGAAACCTTCCAGCCGTCCCACTGCAGCCAGCTGTTCATGTTGAACGACAGATCAGCATCTTGATACCACGCCGACATATCCGTCACGTTCTGCATAAAGGTCTTGAAGAACCCTTCGTCAATTCCAGCGTGATACAGCACTCTGAGATCGTTTGATTTTGCCGCTTTCGGCGGGACCCTGTACAGAAACCGCCAGCTGAGCTGGGGAATGAAGTTTTCGCTCGTTATCGGAGTCACATTGTGGTCGTACAGCATCCGAGTGTAGAAGTATATGTCCTTGATCCGGTCAAGCGATATAAACAGCTGGGAGACCATGCGTTCTCGAAAATTAGGCCACATCGCATCCGTCATTTTCCGCTCCTTCGGCGCCACTACACGCAGTGTTCCCAGCGATCTCCGGACAAGTTTAGTGACATTGCTTAACGGCATTCGATTATTGTAGCCAATCACAAATAAGTCATAAGAATGAGGATCTGTCTCGATATAGTCGCGCCAGCTCCGGCACACGGCTTTCAACCGACACCGCTCCGCATAGCCAAACCCGCCAAAGAACAAGATCTTTCCAAACAGCTCTGGAGGCAATTTCCGCAACGGGTCGGTCGTTTCCAGAAAAACAGCTGGGCTACGTCGGGAATCAGAATTAGTCACTTCAGCTCCAGGCAGGTCGCTTGTATCAGTCATGAAGTTGCACCTGAGATTGCTTACTCTGTTTGCGTCAAACCACCGACCGGCACTGGACATTCACAATCCACCTGCATTGGATATTCACATTGTCCAGTCAATTGCCTGTACAAATTCTGTCTCGCGAGCAGGCAGCAGACTGAATCTAGATCAACTGGCTCCGCGCCCTATCGATAAGGACCGGCTGCCGAGTGTCAGGATCAACCACGTGATCCGATGCGATGATGTCACCGCTGCCGATACAGCGCACCTCAGCCAATTTTTTGTCATTCGCCGGTTCTGCAGTCATCATCTCGCTCGTTCTTGGACCTCAGCCATATATATATCTCAGTCTTGGGCACATGTTTTGCTATCACGTTGATCTATAGCCGTTTAGTTCTTTCGCCATGACAGATTTGCGCAGATTAGCTGCCTCCAGGCTTGCCCATAAGTCAAAGGGATCAGGCCGTAGTACTCCCAAGAACTCTCGCATTGAAGACGATGAGGAGGATTGGGACGATAATCTTTCGATCTTGTCAGATAATAGTGATTGGAGGTAGGCTAAATCTTGCCTTCGTGTGTGTCTGTTTGCTTTCTAGTACAGCTAACGATCGTACAGCGTCGCTTCCGTTGATACATTAGACTCGTTCGGCACAGACACCGAATCGACATCAAGTCGGAGTCCCAGCAAATCTCGCCGTAAGGATCACGATATCGGGATCGAGTGGCGTGAGAAGCTCAACGAGTACATTGACAGCATCTCTCTTGAGCGCAAAAACTCCAGCACCTCCAGTCGCGAGGATGCGCTGGCGAGGATCTGCAAGATCATGTGCATGAAGTACGCCTGGAGAATCGCGGAGGGCCGGCATGCTGATCTAGAAGATGGCGTCCTGCGATCTTTGAAAAATGGAAGGTCGGATAAAGAGACTATTTTGGCTGCTAAAGGCAAGTGCTTTCGTACTTTTCTATTCCCTGGTACATCGCGCTAACCTTTAGTGATTCATCAGTTCTTTCGGTCCTCGTCGTCACTGATCCCGAAAACGCAGTATGGTACACTGACTCTGCACCCACATTAAAGGATTTGATATTCAGCGTTGAAGACCTGGCGGTAAAAGCAGTCTGCATTACTGCTCTAGGATCAGTCACTTTTTTCTCCTCCGTTGTCGACGATGAAGAACTCGAACAGACCATAGATTTCCTCCTTGATATCGTGACTAGCGACGGAAGCTCGATCCAAGCAGCTGACTCTGATGTCGTTGTTGCTGCTACGATCAATGTTATCGGGTTTTTAATATCAAAAATGGATGATGCATACGAGCTGGCTCAAAGGTATTCTCCTCTTTCGCTGTCACATAATTTATGCGTGATCTAACATACTCTTTACAGTGCAATTCCCGTCATGGTTGATCAGCTAGAATCTAGCGAAGTCTCGATCCGCATGGCGGCTGGAAACGTCATCGCCCTTCTCTATGAGAGATTTGCGGAAGACACCGCAAATTACCACACCTACGACGAGTCCTCTGGAGAAGAAGACTATGAGTCCAAGGAAGCTCCCGAGGACGATGCCCGCTCAGAAAGATCGACAAGTGATGACGACGCGGACGAGAGCGAAGAAGAAGAACTCGCATCCTCACAAAACCTGAAGCGGCCACAACCAAAGCGGACGCCGTCTAGTCAACCCTCGCTCTACTACGACGAGGATCAACTGATCTACCTGCTCACAAACCTCGCCACGAGCTCCACCAAGCGAATAGCAAAGTCGTCAAGGAAAGTCCAGCATTCTGTGTTTCGCGATATTCTAGAGACCGTCAAAACCGCCATCGGATCGAGCGAAGAGGAGGACGAAGACAATATGGGCTACGAAGATCCCACTTCGTCAGGCTCAAAACCAAACATCAACCGAACACTGAAATTCGAAGGACTGACGCTATCGATCGAATCTTGGGCAGCCTACGTCCGCCTGTGTCATGTCAAACATATCCTATCAATCGGTCTTCCCGTGCATTACACCCACAACCGCGTCATCCGCCTCGCACTCGACCCACAAGGTTCCTCGACCTACGAAAAGATCTACTTTGAGCGCTCGAAAACCGTGCCGTCCGGGAACGAGGACCTCGAAGGCGAGCAAGAGTTCGACATTGACCCGTCTGAGAAATCAAGAGCGCATCAGTTCAACGCTGCCAACCGGCGCGCAAGAGATACGAGCATTAAAAAGGCGCGGGATAATAGAGAACGGCAGAGGTTGGAGAGTGAGCTGAATGAAATGACGCCGGGGCACTCACTTGAGGGTGAAATCTAGTATTCTCACCGGTAGGTTTTTGATATGATTCGATTTCTGTGTCTTAATCTAATACTTGAATCATTTGGTCGCAAAGAATAAGGTCGAGGCCGCATTATTGCCACCCTGTAATTTTGTGTTTGCCTAACAGTCGCAAAATATAAACACTAATCAAATTATCATTACTGTTCAAACTGTAATAAATACTTTTTGCTTAAAAAAGCTCCAAGAAACGCCAACGTAGCTTATTATGACACACGCACATGAGAAATACACAATACAAGACAAACCACCACACAAAAGCTCACGCGCTCTTCTCCGCACTCGCATCAGCATTTTTCCGCCATCCAAAAGACTTGCCCAACCTCTCATACTTTGTCCGATCCTTATCCGACACACTCGGCGTCACATTCTGAAACGCAGTCTCGAAATCGTCCATGGTGACAATAATCTTAGTCTCCTCCGCCGCGCCGCCGACAGCGTCGTCGATATTCCCTTTTTCGTCCTGTAACTGAAACACCGCTTTCCGCAGCGCGCAAACCGCAGACTCACGAACCAACGCAGCGATATCTGCGCCGCTGAAATTCCGGCACCGCTCGTCCTGCGCCAGCGCGTCGAAATCGACATTGTCGTCGATCGGCGTCTTCTTCGCAACAGTCTTGAAGATCTCGGCGCGCTCTCTCGCGTTCGGAAGCTCGACAAATAAAGGCTTGTCCAGACGGCCGGGGCGGAGCATCGCCGGATCAATCATGTCTGGACGATTGGTGGCTGCGATGACGTAGATGCCTTTCCGGTCGTTTACGCCGTCGAGCTCGGTCAGTAGTGTGTTAACCATCCGAGAGGTAGACTCCCGCGAGTCGTCACGAACGGGGACAAGAGCGTCGATCTCGTCAAAGAAGATGACGCAAGGAGTAGACGCTCGGGCTCTCATGAACACTTGTCGAAGCGACTTTTCAGATTCTCCGACCCACTTGTTCAGCAGCTCAGGTCCGCGGACTGAGATGAAATTCGCTCGGCTCTCGTTAGCCACCGCCTTTGCCAGAAGCGTCTTACCGCAGCCCGGTGGACCCCACAGCAAAACTCCCGAGGGAGCAGTGATACCAACCTGGGCATACAGCTCCGGCCGGCGAATAGGCTGCACGATGGCCATCTGCAGCTCGACTCTGATGCGCGCCAGAGCACCGATGTCGTCCCATGTGACGCCGGGGATGGTCGCGAACCCTTCACGCTTGCTCGACGGCTGCACGGTCGGCATGGCGGTCATGAAATCTTCAATCGTGATTGAGAGTGGCTCTAGTTGCTCGGGAGTAAGCGGGTTCGGGAAGCGGTCCAAAAAGTGCTGGATGTCGTCGATTTCCTTGCGATCGATGATATGCTGCGCCCTTTGAGCGGCGGGAATATCGTCATCGTCATCCTCGATATTGACCACATCATCTACCTCCATCGCGTCGCTTTCACCTTCTCTGTTATCAGCACCTTCTCTAGTATCAGCAGCTCCATCCTTCTCCGCCTTCTCCACCCCGCCATTCTCAGCAGCAGCCGCGTCCTCGATCGGCTTAATCACATTGAATATCCGCTTGATAGCAGCAATACCGGCAGCAGTAGTCAACGCATTCAAATCCGCGCCGACAAACCCCGAGGTCTGCTTCGCCAATGCTTTAAAATCAAATTCTCCAGAAAGTCTGAGTTTGCCACACAAAATCCTAAGAATGCTCTCGCGGGAGAGCTCGTCGGGAACAGTCATCTGAATCTCCCGATCAAATCTACCCGCGCGCCGGAGCGCGGGATCAAGCGAGTCCGGGAGATTAGTGGCGCCAATCACAATCACGACCTTCCCATCCGTCTTTTCGAGCGAGAGATCGTCCATACACGTCAACAGCTGGGCAACGATACGTCTCTCCATCTCGCGCTGCGCGCTTTCGCGCTTGGGCGTGATCGCGTCGATCTCGTCCAGGAAGATGATGCAGGGCGCGATCGCGCGGGCTTCTTCGAATATCTCGCGGACTTTTTTCTCGGACTCGCCTGACATTCCGGAAACGACTGATGGTGCTGAAAGGGAGATGAAGGGGATGTTGAGGTCCTGTGGCATTGTTAGCGGACGAGATCACAGATGGAGATATAAAGTGGTTTACTTACAGCTGCGATAGCATTCGCCAGCATAGTTTTACCGCATCCAGGTGGTCCATGTAACAAGACACCCCTAGTAATCAAGTCAGTCAGACAGTACGATCTCACAACTCACAAGAAGTAAACTCACCGGGCAGGCTGCACGCCTGTATGGCGATAGATCTCTGGATGTTCGATAGGCAAGCAGACGAGCTCTTTCATATCCCGAATAACATGATCCATGCCACCGATATCCGACAGCTTGACATGAGTCGGCGGCGACCGGTCTTCTTTCGACACCGTCGACCCGCCTTTTTTCTTCTTGGGCGCGGCAGTAGTCTCGGCGGGTTGCGCTCGGTCGCGTTTTTTCGAACCAGCTTGGGATGAGGTCGGTGGTTTGGTGTCTGTTGGAGCTGCTGGGGTTGCTGGAGATGCAGTGTCGACAGTGTCGTCTGGAATCTCGACTGGTATGATCGGACGGGTGTTGGTTTCTGTGTTCCATAAGCCGACGATTCCTTTGTTTAGAGCGTTCATATCCTATACACCCACTAGTCAGTGCCTTGACCCAGACCCAGAGATGGCCGCATCTGTTGATACTATACCTTAACCATCATCATTTTAGACTCATCCATGTCGCTGAAATCACCATCCAAAGCACCCTCCTCCTCATCCAGATCACCCCGTTCGCTCTCCTCCTCAACCAACATCTCAACCACACTCTCAACACTCTTCTCCACCAACGCCCTCTTCAACCTCCTCAGTCCCGCGTCACAATCCTGCACATACTGCACCAGCACGGACGGCAGCACCCGCTTAATCGAAACAGGCTTCTCGCCATCTTCGGCCTTCGCGGCAAGATACCCCTCCACCAGATTTTTCACACGCTTGTCGATGGCCGCCGACGTGAGAAGTGGACCGCCCGCGGCCTGAGCGACGCCCAACCCGTTCAAGTTCCGAATTTTGCGAGCCATAGCGCTCTATTCAGACTCCCCTGTTATTATGATACTAAATTCTGTAAAACCCGGAAAGATCTCTGCCTGAATCTGCAGGGAACCTGGCTGATTTTTATTTTTTGTTTTATTTTTTTATTTGGTGTCGAAACTCCCAATTGAACCTTTGAACTTTATCCGGCGTCGATGAGCTCGTGCGTCTTGCTTCCGCTTTCGAGCCTATCTTTAATCCTCTCGCCCACCGCTATCCTCTACTCATTCATAGTTATACACAGTCACTCAGCAGCGAAGAGAGAGGAGCTGTATTCAAGATCAGGGACACCGCTGAGATTACGTTTTGGAAGAGAAGACACTAGCTGTGAATAATACCCACCCAGCCACCCAGGACATCCGTATCCCATGGGATCAGGCACATCCCGGCCCTCGCGCCGCGTCACCAAGCAAGACAATGCGATTCTCAACATGAAGTTGCAGAGAGACAGACTACAGCAGTACCAGCGACGGATACAGGTCGTGCTGGATCGGGAGCGGGACATTGCGAAGCAGTATCTCGAAAAGGGAGATAAAGAGCGTGCGCTTCTGGCGCTGCGGAAGCGAAAGTACCAGGCGCAGTTGCTGGCCAAGACTGACAGTCAGCTAGAGACATTAGAGAAGCTTGTGAGCACCACTTTTATCGTTCATTTTGGGCCTCTGCTGACGAGAATCCCAGACACAAAGCATAGAATTCGCGTTGGTCGAGAAAGACGTCTTATTCGGCCTCGAGCAAGGCAACCAGGTCCTGAAAGAGATCAATAAGGAGATGTCAATGGATAGAGTTGAGCGGCTACTAGACGAGTCTGCAGCCGGAATCGAATATCAACGGGTTAGCATTTCCTCTCATATACCTGCAAAGTCTATGACTAACCTGGTCTGCACTATCATACAGGAAATAAGCGACATGCTAGCCGATACGATCACAAACGCAGAAGAAGACGAGATCGAAGAGGAGCTGGAAGAGTTACAACGCCAGGAGGTTCGCTGTCTTTACTTCATAATCTCGCTACTTACAAGCTCTAACTATTCTTTCGATAGATTGCCAAAACAATCCCCCAAGTTCCGACTTCAAAGATCCCAGACGCCGAACCCGCAAACGAACAGGAAGAAGAAGAGGAGGAAGAGGAAGAGGAAGAGGAGCGGGTACCTCAAAAAACCCGCAATCGCGGACAACCAATGCTCGCAGCTTAAACTCATTTGTACATTAACACGCATTTTATGTTTTGAAACAGAAGCTGCATGGACCGCAATCATTACAATATGATGCTATATTACACACAGTTACGGAGTTGTGGTTTTTGGTTTAAAAGAGTATATAATGTGGAACGCGATTGTATTGCAATTCTCAGCTGTTGTGCATATCTCAACGAAACTGTTTCCCGACATAAAAACCAAACCACTTTTTCCAAACTATACCAGAAAATTATCCAATTCCGTAATATATCTCCAAGAAAGAAGCGACTCTCGACAGATTACTGCTCATCCAACCAGTCCAAGAAATCCGGGGTAAAGTAAGTGATAATAAGCGTAGCACCCGCACGCAGACATCCATACGCAGCCTCGTACGCAATCGTCTTCAAATCAACAACCCCCTTCTCCGCCGCCGCGTGCAGCATCGCAAACTCACCCGAGACCTGGTAAGTGCAGATCGGGAGATCGCGCGCGAGCTCCTTGGCGTCGGAGATGATGTCGAGATAGAACGTCGACGGCTTGACCATAATGCCGTCCGCGCCCTCTTCGATGTCGCGAGCGATCGCGCGGCGCGCAAGGCCGCGGCCGCCAGGAGGAAGCTGGTAGCACTTGCGGTCGCCGAAGCTGGGCGCGGAGCCGGCGGCGTCGCGGAAGGGACCGTAGAGGTTTCCGCTGAACTTTGCAGAGTACGACATGAGCATGCACTTGTGGGCCAGGCCGGCGTCCAAGAGGCCCTGCTTGATGGCGAGAATGCGGCCGTCGACCATGTCGGAAGGCGCGACGCAGTGCGCGCCTGCTTTGGCGTAGTTGACGGCGATGGCAGCCAGGCGGCGGACACTTTCTTCGCGGATGATGGTGCCGTCTTCTCGGAGGATGCCGCAGTGACCGTGGCTGGTGTACTCGCACATGCAGACGTCGGTCATGATGAACAAATCCGGACAGGCAACGCGAAGGGCCTTGATAGTCAAGATTACGGGCCCGTTCGGATCATCGGCGGAGGTGGCGTACGGGTCCTTTGCGTCCTCGGCGAGAGGGACGCCGAAGAGGATGACGGCCTTCAAGCCCTTTGCGACGAGCGACTCGACGTACGGAACAACTTTCTTGACGCCCCATCTAAAAAATTTAGAATGTCAGTGAGCTAGTTGAGAGAGAGAGAGAGTAGATATAAAAGTCTTGTACGCACCGTTTTTGGCCGGGAAGAGAGTCAATCGGAGTCTCCTCATCCTCGTTATCGGTGATAAACAACGGATAGATCAACGAAGACTAAACAGTCAGCAAACAGCACCAGTGATTAGTCCGCCGTATCTCAATCAAATTGCAAACAAGATAAAGGCGAAAGAAGGCGTTAAAAGGAATGCGATACCTTTGTAAGCTGACGCTCGTTCTGCCATTGCCGCAGCAGAGGATGATGATATCCGCCCGACAGAATCGACGAGATCTGCGTAGGCTGTGCGTCGGTGTACGTCGCGACGTGCTTCTTTGTTCCGTTCGTGGCCATTGCTGCTGTAGACGACTGGTTTGCGGACTATTGAACAGACAACAAGACTCGGGACAGCAGCTAAGAAGGTCGAGAAGCGAGTCGGTTTGAGATTTTCTTTAGAGTTTAATGAGCCGCACGGGGTTTGATGACCTTAGAAACGGATCAGAATCGCGGTCGAGGACCTGATTTTGTTTGAAGAAGAGCGAGTTTTGATCTTTTGTAAGTAGAGAAAGGATGTCGGAGCATACACACAGTCACAGTCATCACGGAGACGGCGGAGGACACGGACACGGCCATTCGCATTCCCACAGTCCGCCGCCAGAAGACACGTTCGACTCTCAGTCCTTGTACAAGCACATCAACATCGACCAGGTGACTACAATGAACGAAAGCGAGCCCGATGCTGGGAAGGGCGTGATTAAGCCCTGGAGCGAGAGATATGACACGACAAAGGTATTTTGAAGAAAGAAAGAGCGCGTTGCTGGAAGTTGGTCGGGTATTAACTAGCCTCGAGATCCTGGAAAGCGACGCCGATGAGCAACTGATCATGTTCATTCCGTAAGATCCCTGGTCTCCTCTTATAAAGAATCACAGCTAATATAAGAACACACAGATTCACAGGAATGGTAAAGCTCTACTCCCTCCTCCTCCGCACAGCACCCACCTCCTCCGCCCCGCGCACCCTCAAACTCTTCAAGAACCGCACCGACGTCGACTTTTCGATCGCAGAAGACCTCAAAGCCGACGAGCAGCTCGAGCACAACAACTCGATCGCCGATATCGTTGAGTACCCGCTCAAGCGCGCGATCTTCTCAAACGTGAAAAGTCTCACGCTGTTCGTGCAGGATAACTACGGTGACGACGTCTCGATGATCTCGTATATCGGACTGCGCGGGGAATGGAAAGAGGTAAGCTCTGTTTTCTATATACTACTTCCCTTCTGTATCTGACTAGTGTATAGCTTTCGAAGGACCCGGTGATTACGATATACGAGGCTGCGGCCAATCCAGCAGACCACAAGAATCTCGTCGGAGCAGAGAATTTCATGTCCGAGTATAGCGGCGGTGCTTAAATCTTGATCCCTGCTCTACCGAGAAATATCTAACTGTATGCAACTTACAGACAACATATTGATAAGCAATTGTATTATTCTAGGAAACAAAAAGACAAACATGTATACCAAACAAACCATGTTCTATAAACACTCATCTGACTGCCTTTTATATAGTCCCCACACACTATCCAAATGTTCCAAATATGATCCAAAACCAACCCTCAAATCCCAAACCAATCGTAAATCTCCTTCCCCCACAGATTTCTAAACTCTCGACTCAACCCCGCCGCGAGAATAGCTACGCATCTCAATCGACTCCTCAGGACTAGGACTCCTCGGCCCCTCCGAGATAGCGCCAGACCCAACTTTCGAGTACACGGCTTCCGAGCTGCGCTTGCTGACCGCGACCCACACCGCCGAGCCCAGAATGATGCCACTGCCCGCGATCTCCATCCAATCCGGCGTATCGTTCCACACCAACTTTTCAAACAGGAAAGCGTAAAACATCTGCAGATACAGCATGTTCCCCGCCCGCCCGGCTTTCTCGCGCTGTAAACCCGCCGTGAGCAGGAACTGGTACAAGAATCCACACACACCAATGCTCAGGAGAAGAACCCACTGCAGAATCGTGCTCGGAAAAACAAAGCCTATACTAGGCGTTGCAATGAGCGCAATGCAGGAGATGATTGTGCACCAAATTGCAAAATAATTGACGGAAATAAGCGGATGTGCACGCTTGCCTATGCTGCGGATCACGGTGAACGCGCCCGCGGCGCCAAACACTCCAACCATGGCCACACCGACCGCGCCCCATCGCTGCGCGGAGGTGACTGTGTGTCCACCGGTCGATGACGGAGGCGGCGTGATGCCCGGCTGCGCGATCAGAATCACACCGGCGAAGGAGATGAGGCCCGCAATGAATTCAATGCGACCAAAGGCTTCGTGGAGGAAGATCGAGCAGGCAAAGCCCGCGACGGTGGGGGAGAGGAAACTGATGACGGTTGCGTCGGACAGAGAGAGGTAGGTGAGCGAGTAGTACATTCCAAACAGACCGAAGAAGCCGGTGAAGCCGCGAAGGGCGAGCAGGCCTCGGATTCCTTTGGGACCCAGCGGAGCATCGGGAACCTATCCACAGTTAGACTATGCGCAGAATATCACAACAAAGTAGTGCTCACCTTTCTATACCACATGTAACCAGTACACGCAATCATCGTAATCAGCATCCGAGTGAAGACAATCTGCAGCGCATGAAACGGCGGATTCGCAGACGTCTCCAGCAGTCTCGTAAACAGATTCATCGAGCTGCTAAACAGCTGCGCGACCGCAAACAGCAGCAACCCGATATTCGCATTAAACCACACCTTCAACGACCCCACCGCCTGCCGCCCCATCAGCACCGCGCGCGAGCCCGCAGCACCGCTGCCGGCCCTCGCCGGCTCAATCCCGCTTATCGGGAACTGAGGAGTCTCGACCGAGAAGTCGCGTGCCGCGCCGAGCACGGGCGAGTTTGCGCCCGACGATGAATCGCTGTGGACGTCGAAGTAGTCCGCGGGCCTGGTCTCGGTCCCGGGCTTGGTTGCTGCGCCTGTGAGCGGTGGTAGTGGTGCGGTCTGGCCGACGAGCTTCGAGGTCACATCTTCAAACTCGGGTGCCCCATCTGTGGAGTCTGTCTGTGCCAGCAGGCTGACTTTAGCCGGATCCGCCATTGCCGTAGTTCTCAGTTGTTACTTGAGTCTAAGAAAGAATAATAAAACCACAGAGACCTGCAGCGAAGCAAAGAACGAGAGCAGACGGTGATAAAAAGACCAAGAACCAGCAAACCACCGGAGTTTAGTCCGCCCAGCATTAAATTGATTTTCTAACTCGATTAAATTCGCTTTTTTCTTTCTTTTTTTTCTTTTTTTCTGGGCATAGGTTTAGGAATGACGTCATTCTGCGCCGCAATCACTTAATTTATGAATCTGTGCTTGGCCGAGGCAGATAAAGAAGATGGTGATGATATTGTATTTATAGGCAATTGTTGCTGAACTTGTCGACTATCGCCGGTCGATGGTCGAATGCAGCACATGCTCCCTCATAATCGCTGCCATCGCGGCAGTCGCTATCCCCAGCACAAAACACATCACAAACACCGCCCGCGACGCATCCATATACGACATGCGCACGACCGGAATCAAATACCCCGGCAGATTCCTCACCTCCTCCACGTTCTCCAGCACCCGCTTCACAATCTCCTCCGCGTCCGAGCCAAACACGCGCTCGCGAAGCGACTTGGCAAGCGTGTTTTGGAACAGACTCGTCGCGACCGCTACGCCGAGCGTCGAGCCCGTGCCGCGGAAGCCGTACTGGATCGAAGTCGTCACCGCTTGGTACTCGTGCGGAACTGCGGCAATCAGCGCGATCAACGTGACCGTCAGAAGCGAGCCGTAGGCCGCGCCCGGAAGGAACGTGTACAGCCAGACGATAGTTATCGGCGTGTCGACCGCCAGCGTGCAAATCATTCCCGTGCCAACGATATAGAGACCCGCAGAGAGCATCGCGATCTTGTAATACTTTCCCGTGGCACGCATGTATATCCCCGACCCGAACGAGCCGACCGCGACGCCGATGAAGTTCGTCACCAGACTCGACCCCGCCGTCGTCTCGGACGTGTCCTTGACCGCGACAAAGTAAAGCGGGATGAAAAACAAAAGCGAGTAGACCGACATTGTCATGAACCAGTTACAAAACGCCGCACCGAAAATCGTCGGGTCCTTCAGCAACTGCACAGGGATAATCGGCTCCTTTGCAATGTAGAGCTCGATATAGACCCAAAACGCCATAATGACAAGCGACAGCGGCAGCGAAATAAGCACCAGCGGGTGCGACCACGGCACCTGGTTCCCGCCAATCGACACGGCAAACAAAAACACCAAAAGCGAGGCCACCAACGTCGCCGCGCCCGCGAAATCCACACGGCCCAGAAGTCGATGCTCGCGCGCAGTCTCGGTCTCCTCGTCATCGAGAATCGCATCGTCGTCGTCAGAATCGTACTCCCGCGCCTTGGGCGGCAAAACAAGCAGGAATTGGATCGCAAGCGTAGACAACACAATCAGCGGCAGCTGCAGCAAAAACGCCCATCGCCAGCCCAGATGCGCAGTCACGTACCCGCCAAAGATGCCGCCGAGAGCGGCGCCGGAGCCAAACATGATGTTTCCAAAGCCTTGCAGCACACCCCGCTTCCGCAGCGGGACAAGATCTGAGAGTGTGATTGTCGAGAGTGCGGTGAGGCCACCACCGCCGATGCCTGCTACTACTCGGGCAAAGACAAGAAACCATAGGTTTGTGGCTACTCCGCATCCCAAGCATCCAACACCAAAACAGATCTACATAGCAGTCAGTCAGTCAATCTTCCTATAAGAAGCATAAAAAAGGTATCGAGAAGGAACTCACATTACTGAATAGGAGACCCGGTCTCCGTCCGAAAATATCAGTCAACTTTCCATACAGAGGTTGAAAGGCCGCGTTCGCAATAAGATACGCAGTCGCGATCCACGACACGTTCTTAAACCCATCAAACTCCGACGCAATATGAGCGAGCAAAGTCGCGACCACCGTGCCGTCCAAGGCCGCCAAAAAGACACCAATATAGAGCGACAGAAAGACGAGCGCGAGCTTCAAGTTCGACAGCTCGCCCGATCCATACGCGCCACTACCGCCCGAGGGCGCGATTCCCCGGGTAGACGAGGTCAGCGAGGCCGTGAAAGAGGATGTTCGGGAAGACAGGCCGCTGACGAACGGATTTGGCAGCGTCGCGCGGGTGTTGGACGGCAGCAAGGGCTCGGTTATGTCCTCGATGTCGCTGTCGATGATGATGGCCTCGTGGGCGACCACCTCCGGCGGCAGTTGGCTCGTCCGGGTCGTCGGAGATGTGCTCGGTGCGACCGACATGGTGTGTGTGTATATCTCTATTTTGCAGCAGCAGGAAGCTGCGTATATGCTGGTGATGCTGATGATGCTATTGCGCTCTTTGGACGCTCATATCGAATCCGGGCATCTGCGTGCACAAGACTGGGTCACAGATATCTGTGATTTGTGATTACGATCACAGAGCACTGACTACATGATTATCAGATCAATCTCCGTATCTCCACAATGTGCAGGAGAGCAGAGACAATTGAGTGCTGTGATTGTGTTCTGGCTGCGCGGAAAGTGACGGTAGAATTTCGTAGGAAGAGAGAGTCAGAGTGGAGATGGTGCTGAGGCAATGGTGTGCAGACCTAGAGAGCGAAAGGGCACTTGGTGTTCACACAATTGAAGTGCTGTAGAGTATACTGTAACAATTGTATTCAATATAACAAAGAGACTCTATAGCCTCTCCTTTCTTTCATTTTATAAGTCATGACCAAAAACACCAAACACTAAACGAACGACAAACGAGTGAACCAAAATCGAGCAAAACGACGGGATACAAGACAAAAACAAAAGCACAAAGTCAATGATAAACCAAAAGTAAAACGAGATGAGGAGGGATATTTAGTAGTTGCAAGTCAAAATAAACGAAGGAGCGGTGCGGAGAGTATCAATGCGATAAGACGGCGACGAGAGGAAGAGAGATGCGGTGAGCTGTGCGCTCGCTCGTGCTCGCTGATACTGATTCAGAACTTTTGATAAGACGTGTACTTGTGTTCAAACACAAGAATCCTTCTCGACCAACACTTTCTCGTTCTTTGCCGTAACTCTGGCGTGAAGAAACTTGATATCTTCACAGCAAAGCACTTGCCGCGTTTTCCGGAGCCGCGAACGAACACCGCCCTCCAGCAGCACCAATTGATCGAGCACCCTCACTCCCACCCCCGGCATCCACGACCTCAATCCTCATCGCCAACGACATGAGCGCAAAGACAAGACACGCCAGACTGAGCCAGTGCTGCCGTCGCCGATCGTCGCGGTCGGTCTTGCCCGCGCCGCGATAAAGCTGGCCCGCGACCGTGACGACGATCACGTCGTAGAACAGCGAGACAAAGCAGCCCATGATCCTTTGCTTCTGCTGTGTTTCCTCCTCTTTCTTCTATCGTGAATTGTATCCAAATCCAAGCGCTAATTGAGCATCGACAAGACCGCAGACGAACAGAAAGCAGCGGCCGAGGCGGGGCAGCGGCGAGGACCCGCGGGCTATTTATTTAATTGACGTGCGGCTCAGCTGCCACCTCGTCGAGCCTTTTTGGGCCTCGAAACCAAACCGACCAGAAGACCAGAGATCAGCGGTCGATCTTTGTTTTTGTTGTTTGAATGTTGTTTAGTTATTAAGAAATGAATCAATTGCAACCAAACCCAATGCACCTTTGACCGTGTCTTGTTACTCCCTCTGCTTCTCCATGCCGTTGTCGCTGCCATCAGCGTCGTCGCCCCTACCAACATCGAGCTCCACCACCTGCTCCTCCTTCCTCTCCTCCTCCTCCTTCGCCCTTAACTTGTAATACCTCTCCCGTCTCCAATCCCCTCCCTTGACATACTCCCACAGCAGTATCGGAATCGCCAGCAAGTCCATCCCCGCAACAATCATAAACGTCCACCCCATCCCAATCTTCCCCACCACGATATCCACAAGCGCAGACCCCGCCGCGCCCATCAGACACCGCACAAGGTTATTCGACGCCGTCACAGACGCCGACTCCTGCGGATACAGATCCACCAGCAACACCTGCACGCACGTGAAAAACCCCACGATCGAAAGCCCGTTGAAAAACAGCAGCGTCAGCGGCGCGGCGTATGAAATGCTCTTCCGAAACGTCCACCCGTACACCACCGTCAACGCAGCCGACGTCAGAATCATCGGGAACGCAATCCGTAGCCGCGCTCTTTCGATTGGAAAGTCGGGGTTCTGCCGAACACTGCGCCCGCCGTCGGCGCCGTAGCCTGCTTTTGCCGCAAACCGCTTGAATTCCTGATCTAGCAGGCGCCCGCTCGCTATCGATCCAATCGAGCTGCCGACGCCGTACGGCAGAAAACACAGGCCGATCTTCAAACTGCTCAAGCCGTAGATTGTCTTTAGCTGCGACGAGAACGCGACGGTGATGCAGTAGTAGCCCGTATACACCAGTGCGTGTCCGAGCAGCACCACCGCGATATCCTTCTCCATAATAATAATCAAGCACCGCAGCGGGTTTCCCATCCTTTTCTTCCGTTTACCCTTCTGCGCAATCTCACCGCATTCCTCCTGCTGCTGATGCTGCTGCTGCTGCTGTTGCTGTTTCTTCTGCTTCCTGCGCGACAGCTTCTGCAGCAAAGACTGATTCCACCCGGTCGCAGGGATACTCCCGTTCCCCACAATCATCCGACCCGTCTCCGGCAACCACAAAAACAACACCGACACCAAGACCGCACCGGCGGCAAACAAAAACCAAAACTGCGCTTTCCACGAATCATTCGATTCCGACAACAAGCCTCCCAGCACAGGCGCAATCGCAGGCGCAACCATTACGCCCCCGGAAAAGATACCCATGTACGACCCCCGCTCGGAAGGGACCACGATGTCGCCGATCGTGCCTGCGCCAATGGCGACAGTCGCAGACGAGCCCGTGGACTGGATCATCCGCAGCACGAGTAAGCCCGCGTAAGACCCTTGCAGGGCTAGCCCGAGATTCGCAGCGACAAACACGAGGAAAGTGAGGATGTACACTGGTCGCCGACCGAGCGCGTCAGCGAGCGATCCCCAGAATGAAGGCGCGAGACCTTGGAAAATCATATATGTAGTCACGGTCAGATTGATTCTCTCGACAGACACATGCAGATCGTTTGCTATCGTCGTGATGGACGGGAAATATATACTCGTCGCCAGCGGCGAAAAGAGCGCTGAGCAAGTGGCCGTGGCGCAGAGTGCTCGTTTCATCGACTTTGAAAAGACAGAGTACGGCACGGCAGAGGACGCTGTCGTCGCTGTGGGCACCACCGGTGGGGTTTCGAGATCGTGCGTCTGGTTTGCTGGTTCGTAGTCGGTCGGTGTCGCGACGCTACTCTGCTCAGTCTCCTGTTCCTCTTTACTAGAGATATCGTGACTCTGGAACTCTTCTTGACTCTGTCTGTCTTTTTCGTTTCTGCCCGACGAGTCTGTGGGGTCTGAAGACGCTTGTTGCGTCGGAAATAGTTCCGTCGCAGACTTCTCACGCGCCATTTCGTCGCTATCGCACCTCTTCCAGCCTTTCAACTAGCTTTCAAAACAACTAAGCAGCAGGTTCACACTACCGCAGTGCACACATCGATGTAAGCAACTCCAAGAAGGAGAAGAAGGAGAAGCGGTTGTTGGTTGAGTCAGAACGCGGACGGTATATGACCGAGATGACGGAGGTAAGGAACAAACTGAAAGCTTAAGTTCCCCTGTCGATTTAGTGCGGTGCAAATATTAGACACCTTCTCTTCTTGGAAATAGCACTGTTATCTATAATTGAATCATATAACAACAGTAGAATAAGCCAATCTGTTTTGTAGTTGTGTGTATCCACCGGACAGAGAACTCGAACAATCCGGACCTCTTCCTTACTACTTTGTCTACTTGGAGTAAATGCACCATCAAGTCAGATTAACACACTATCCTACTTTACACCGCCTAAAGTCTCCGTCCCACACTTTATAACACGTACGGTACAAGAGAGCATAGAAAAACACGAAAATGACAAGGTGAAATAGAAATGAAGAGAAACAAACGACAGATGAGAATCAAACAACATGCAATCAATACACTATCTACCATCATCATCCTCCTCGTACCCAGGCCAACGGAACTGCTTCGCAATATCAAAGTACATATCCATAACCTCCGCCACCGAACTGCTATAATCAGATCCCTGGATCATATTCCGCAGCTTCTGCGACCCTTCCTCCAGCACCAGCCCCTGCATCGCCCGCACCAATTGCGGCGAAAACTCCTTGAACCAGCGGTGATTGTACGATGTCAGCTTGATCGCCGTGTGCAGCACCGTCACAAGCTCCTTCTTGGCAATGTAGATCTCTAGCAATCCCTTGAGCGCGTTCGCCGAAAACCGGATCTCCAGCGCAGAGTTGTACGCCTCCGCGGCTTCCTCCGTGTGCTTCATCCGCACCGCCAGCGCACCGAGAATCTCCCACTCCCGTAAACTCTTCTTGTACGGAAGCTGCTGGGCTCTATAATGCGCCGACTCGGCCCGCCACAAGGTATACACCCGCATGTCCTCGTACATCACCATAAACAGATTATCAAGCCATCGCTCGCACAGTCTCTTGCTTCGGAAAGTAGTGCTGCTTGTCGCCTCATCCTCACCCGTCGCGTGATGCCCGTCCTCGCTTCCCTTGACAATAACCGCGTCGACGCTGTTCTCAGGCTTCACGAGATTCGCCAACGCAGCTTTTTCTTCCTCGCCCGCTCCCTCGGGAATAGACGTCGTCGACTCTCTTCCATTCACCGCAACATTTGACGCGTCGCTGTCCGCGCGGCTGTGGTTGTTTGTCTTTTGCACACTCGACGTCTCCGTCTTGAGACTGCGGTACTCTTCTTCCATAATAAACACCTTCGAGCGGTACTTGAGCAGCATATCCCATCCAATCTCATGAACAATCTCCACCAGCAACTCGTACGCCTGCGCAAACGTTCCGCGCAGAGACGACGCAGGAAGACGTGCAAGCGCAGGATCGACAGTCGTCGTCTCGCCTTCTCCGGCAACCGCGTCGTCAATGATGTCCTGAATGATTCCTTCGGGAGGAATAGGAAGGTGGACCCGCTGGGCCACTGGCATTCTATGAAGGTCAACGTTCTGATACGGAAACATCGGGCAGGAGTTCAGAGTGAGCAGCGCCTATGCAAGGAAAGTGATTAGTAAGAAAGCAAATGAACCTCATATTTTCTGATTGTGCAACATACCGACTGGAAATCCTGCTGCTCGATGTAGACCTTCACCAATCGCGCCCAAGGTGCAAACTCAGAGGGCGCAGAGTCGACAGCACGCTTAGCGGTCGCAACAGCAAAATCAAGCCGTCCTTTCGACATGCAAAACCTAGTCTGAAGGTCCAACAGATTAGGATCCCGAAGAGACTCCTCCACGCTGCTATGCAAAAGCTGTACCGCTTTGACTTCCTCGTCCATGTCGAGGTAGCAGCGAGCCAGAAGGGCCGCGAAATCAGAGTCCTTTTCTCTTAGTTTTTCGAGGAGATTGACGCCTTTGTCGTAGCTCTTTGTCACCTCGAGATACTTGAAGAAGGTCGCGGTCAGGTTGTTTGAGATCAGGGTGGGCACCTGGACTTCGAGCTCTGAGCCAAATTGCCAGCCTATGGGATATCAAGTAAGAATACTGATCGCTCGTAAGAATGACAGCCGACAGAATAGATTACCTCTAGAGAACATTTTGGCAGCCGCATCCAAGAATTTATCCTCGGCTTCACGGTTGGGAATCGGATTGAACCGTCGGTAGGCAGTGATATTATAATCATCATCATCCGCAAAGAGGAACGCACGAATGATTGAGCAAACATAAGTCTCCTGCATCAGCTGTTCTGTGACCGGGTGCCTGGACAGCTAGATTAGATCAACGCACAACGACTTTCTTCTTTCAGATGGTAGCATACTTTTCTCCCCGCTCGTCAATGACAAAGGCCTCCACGGAACCTGGGATGTGAACACGGACACGAAGGTCTACTCTAGATAGTGAATTGTAGCAGCTGCATTATCTGTTAGCGAGGCCATTCACCCTTTGTGACACCGATCGCAGCAATAACACACCAGTAAACACCAGTCTGGATGTTCCAGTGCTGGACTTTTCCAAACCAAATCTGTCCCTCGCCCGGGGCGTATGTGAGAGTGTTCATGTACGCAGCAACGGATGCCGAGGATGGGTCGACGCCGGTGACATAATGATAGGTTCCGGCCTAGAGCGCAATTGTAATTAGCAATCATAATCGCGTCTTGATACCTTCTTCAGACAGATACAAAACCAACCTCTTTCACTCCAGTGCGCGCGTGTACTTTGGTGAGATGAACAAGATCGGGTGGACCGAGGGAGTGGAACGAGGCCAATGCCTGAGTACGCGCATTCACGGCCTCACCGATCTCAATCTCTTGAATCCTAGCAATCGCAAACAACAGTTAGCATCCAGCAGCAATCGCGGTCTATCAATGACTGCGCGCAGATAGCAGCGGTCGCAGGACACTCGGTGAATCAAGAGAGCTGTTCCGGAAGCTCTCTCTGTACAGCCCCAGTGCCCCTGCTTTCACTGCCCAGCACCCGCGGATCCGGCCGAGCACCAGAGATCAAGCAACACAAAATAAAGACATACTCTGGAACAGCTGTCTGGACCATTTCCTAATTCTAGCAGGGATGCCCGGGATGTGTTGATAGAAAGGAGATGCAAAGTGCGCGAGTACCGTGGCTTTCTCCTGATCTCTGGGTGTTGCTTCGAGGGGCAGTTGCGGCTTACTGTGAGTCTGAGGGGTTGGTGTTTAGATATTCTTGGACATCATCACACTGCGGCAGCAGTGCGTTTGCAGGTCTAAAATACAGTCTGATAAGACCGCAGAGCTCTGTTATCTGCAACTATTGCAGAAATATAGAAGAAAGCACATGGCAGAGGGTATGATAGTGATGTGAAGCAAATACATATTCTGGATCTAATAATCCAGCCCTCACAATACTAAACCGCCCGACATCGCGACCCAGAACTGCACAGCCACGCGAACCGAGTCTGAGCGGCGGCAGAGCACGTTGGGAGTTGCGCGCTCGCTGATACGCGGCGGCAAAAAAAATTCCCAACTTCCCCAAACACCGTCTTTTATCGTCACTCTGCTGCTCTCCTTCTCGCCATTAATGGCATTCGCTCTGTAGTATTCTTCTTCACTGGTACTTGCTGCTGGGGGCTTTTGCTTTCTGCCGCTTCAAATCATCTTTTTGCGCGGCTTTTCACTCAAGGTACACCTCTCCCCGACCCACATCCCCTTGCTGGCCACCGCTGCTAACTTACTCCCTCTCTCCGCAGTACTTCTCCTTCACAACCAATACATCCCAGCAGAGATGGCGGCCGTGTTTGCCTTTGACGAGTCCGAAATGGACATGGACTTTGGCCGCTCGCGTCGGCGCTCCGTCTCTTCCGTCAACTCCCGTGAGGATATCTGGGCCCCATCGCCTCTAATGGACGATCAGCCATTTGCGGCTTCGGAGCACCTGGCAGGGAGTTATAACGGAAGCAACAGTATTCCCATCATTGCAGAGGTCGACGAAGCGGTCTCCGAAATCACAGACGGGGTGGCAAAGATGGGCAGCTACCTCAAAAACCAACAGTTCATGCCCGACGACTCTCTCGGTACCTCCTACCAGGTCGACATCTCGTCAGACTATATCGACAGCAACCTCGCAGGTATAGCCGACGGCATCAAAAGAAAAATGACGACCTCGGATTTCGAATACATCAAAGTCCTCGGCAAAGGCGCGTACGGCAAGGTCCTTCTTGTACGCGAAAAGGCCACCGGCCGTCTGTACGCGCAAAAGCAGCTGAAGAAAGCGTCGATGATGGTTCGCAAGAAGCTGGTCGAGCAGACAAAGACCGAGCGCGCTATTCTAGAGTCTGTGCGTCATCCCTACATCGTCAAGCTCTTCTACGCCTTGCAGGATCAGCACCGCCTCTACCTGTTTCTGGAGTACGCCCAAGGTGGCGAGCTGTTTTCCCACCTTGCTTCCGAAAAGATGCTTTCCGAGCCCGTTGTCTCATTCTACGCTGCCGAATTAGTCCTTGCTTTGACCCATCTCCACACAGTCGTCGGCGTCGTCTATCGCGATCTGAAGCCGGAGAACTGCCTGCTCGACTCACAAGGGCATTTGGTTCTGACTGATTTCGGCCTCAGCAAAGTATCCAGCGACGGTGGTGAATGCAAGACTTTCCTAGGCACACCAGAGTATATGGCACCTGAGATCCTGCTCGGCAAGCCGTATGATTTCGCTGTCGACTGGTGGTCACTCGGGGCCCTTTGCTATGATCTCCTAACCGGCACTCCCCCATTCACCGGCAACAACTACAAGCGCATTGTCGAGAAGATCCAAAAGACAAAGCTAGTCCTGCCATACTACATCACCGCCGAAGCCAAAGACTTCCTCACCCGTCTCCTACGCAAGGAACCCAAGAAACGTCTGGGCGGCAATATCCCCGACGACCTCAGCACGATCCGCAAGCACCGCTTCTTCCGCAGAATCGACTGGGCAAAGCTCGAACGCCGTGATCCGTCGGTGGTGCCCCCCATTGTCCCCATCATCACCAATCCGATCTTGGCAGAGAATTTCTCGGACGAGTTCACGTCCATGGCACTCAGTCCTCCTGGATCGGGGTTGGAAATTCCCGGCGCTGACCAGAACGGGTCGTATTCCAAGGACGACACATTCGCGAACTTTACATTCACAGCCAGTAACAGCTTCATCGAAAACGCGATGAACAACGTCGGCGGGTACTAAAACACTCATCAAAAAGGAAGATAATTCTCGGATTGGATTTGGTGCGGTCATAGTTTGTTAGTCGTTGATCTTTTCACTATGTATTTAGCTAGGGTTTACATATTTCGGGTGATAGACTTATAGGAGTATTGGGCTGTTTTTATCTTGTTTCTTGTTATCGCATATATGGCTATAAGCCTACTTTTCATTTCAATATTTAGATTTTTTCTTATTTTTATTCACATGAGTCAACCTGACTAAATCGGTAAATGCAAATAATACCCAGATGACAAAAACAACCAAACGACCCCGCGCAAAACAGATCCGCAGTAACCAAACAAAACAACAAAGTAAAAAAAATGAATCTCCTGGATAAAACTGCTAAAACCAAAGCCGTAGAATAAAATGAAACCAACGCCCGGTTTGTTCAAAGTCCCTGCCACTGTCTCTTGGTGTTCAAGCTAAATCACTTGTTGCGGAGCTCATGGAAGCGGGAACTTGAGCTTCAGAGTCTCATCTGAAGTAAAACAAAACATTAGCCAGATCCTGACGACTAACACCAAACATACAAAAAGACTCACTCTGATGCCTCACGGCGTAAAAGAACCCAGCAATCATCTCGACCTCGCGCGCAGGCTGCGCGATAAAATGCCGCTTGACCGCACCGGCGAGCTCTTCTTTCGTTATCCGGTTCCGGTGCTTGTACGAATACGTCCGTTGCCCGACCTTACCGTTCAGCAGCATGCCCAGGTTCGAGATCGAGGACTTGTCGGGCATGCTGTATGATGCGCGGTACTTGCGCAGCGCATCGTCGGGGAAGGTGTCGAAGTTCACCTAAGCAGACAAAGACTGCGTCAACAAGAGTTCCTTGCCCATCACACACGTTCTTTCCGACCGAGAATCATAATTATCAAAGCAGAGAAAGACTTACAGGATCGATAGGCACTCCGGCTTCGTCGACCCCGGCAGCGTTGGCAGTCGCGGCACCGGCGTTGGCAGCCGCGATCGCAGCAGCGGTGCCGGTAGCAGCAGCTCCTCGCTTGCCGCTGGCCGCGCCGGCAGCGTGCGATACTCGCGAAGAGGCGTGGTGAGAAGGGCCAGCCATGTTGTTTTCTCAAAAGCAGGATAGCTGAAAGACTCGCCGGGTGAAAATAGGTCGGAGAACGGGCAGAGAGGTGGTCGGGGGCAAAGAAAAGAGGATTAGAGTGGAATCAGTCGGTTTCTCTGCTCGAGAGCCGAGCAACAATCGGCGGCCTAATCGGGAACCCAAACCCGATGGGGTTGGTCGCTACTTTCTTGCCAAACGACCCGAGGATACAACCGACTGCTTGGATAGCACCTTTGTTTATAGAAGTTATGATTCTACTTGGGTAGTTTATGGAGAGGCATTGACTACGTGTGTATCATAGTTCTTGAGCTTTGAAAGATCTCACTGGTTCGTAGATTTTGGCATACCTAACATCCCCGATATCTCGGTCTGCGCGAATGATCAGCGCTCCAAATGAATGAACTTATATAAAAAAGCGTGCACAGATTGCTACTGGAGCATCAACTATATATGGTCTGTGGGATCACAACGGTAAATGTGATCTAATCAATTCATCGACCAAGACTATCTGAACATGGCTCACGACCCGGGTGCCAATTCATCGCTTCTTGCCCTTCGTGAGATACTCGGTAATACCTTTGATCCTGTAGGTTTCAAACGTTAGCAATTCATGATTCTGCGCATAGGTGTTGATAGGCCATAGCGAGAAGGACTTACTCATCAATTGTAAAATGAATCTTATTTTTGTCGAGAGCTGTTTTCACTATATCCCACAGACAAACGTCGTTATAATTAGCACACTATCATTCAATCGCAAAATATGAATCAAGATAAAATAACGTACAGGCCGCCATTGACTCGCTGATCTCCTTGTCGCGAAGCAATGAGAGAAACAACGACATACTCGGTTTCGTGTCGCCTGCTAACGCACCCTTTTTCCTGATGGTTTCCATGACGTCTGCCACACAGTTCATCACCTATGTATTCGCTCTCTTGTTAATACCGAGGAGACAAGGGCAAAAAAGCAAAGTATGGAATCGAAAAGAGAAAGTAATGAAGACATACCTCTGGGGAGGACGAGATCTTCTTCATAAAAGTGGACTTGAAAATCTCCTCATTAATCCCCGGGCCACCAGAAACAGCGTACGTCCTCTCGTGCCGAGCACCAAACGACCCTGCTGCTGTGTTGAGCCATGGTGTCCTCGAGGCCGAGACGGCGCAGAACGTTCCAGTGCTAGCTCGCAGCCGGCTTGCGCGGAGAAGAAGTTGTCTGTTAAACGACATTGTGGCTTATAATGATATACAAAAAGTAGATCCAGTCAAACAAATACTAATAAAGGCCTCGGAGTTGAAGATCAGGGAAAGACGGGCAAGAACAGTTGGATATGGGAAGTACTGGGAGTTCTGACGATGTCTGACTGCGAAGTCGGAGGCGGATTCTGGATCTACAAACCTTATTATGCGTGCCCAAACAGGAAGTTATTGGACGGACTACTTGCGACAGAATAGACGCAGTACCGCTGGATTTGTCTGAATTGTATATTGCGGTGCTTAGAATATGCAGAAGAAGTTATGTTACTTTTCACCTGCTTTTGCCTGCAAAAATGCGTGTAGAAAGATGTCTACGATTCCTACGCGGAAGCCGACAGTCAGCCGAGCACAGTAAACATCAATCATCCCAAGCCTCAGACATCCAGACCGATTCTCCCCAATTCCCCACAACCTCCCTTAGAATACACGATAGAGCACTCCACAATGCTGCTGCAGTGCTATAGAAGACGTCTTCCACAGCTGGCAGGAACTAGACTGTCAGCGCAGATGTGGGCGCAAAGCTGCTGGCTTCGCCGGAACTCATCGACTTCGGCGCCTGCTAATTCGCATCTCGAACTGCCATTGTCGGGCGTGCGAATCGTCGATCTTACGCGTGTACTTGCAGGGCCTTATGCGACTCAAATCTTAGCTGACCTGGGGTACGAAGCCAGAACAAAACGAATAAGGAGGAGTTCAGAGACGATAACTGTACTAACGCGATCTTTCGTCTAGAGCCGAAGTTATCAAAGTCGAACACGTCACCCGGGGCGACGATACCCGCACATGGGGTCCTCCGTTTGCAAAAAACCACAATAATCTTCAATCACCCGGCGAGAGTGCCTATTTTCTTGGTGTGAGTTTTCCAATTGCGGGCACTTCATCTCTATATATGTACTGACATACCCTCGTTTCAAGGTCAATCGGTATGAACCGCGTCCCACTCCCCCTTTTTGAGGCAATTTCCTTTCCCTAACTCTGTCAGTTTTTCTGACCACGGCGCAGAAACAAAAAATCTCTAGCCATTGATTTCAAAGACAAGCGAGGACAAGACACGTTACGATCGTTAATCTCAAAAAGCGACGTCGTTATCGAAAACTACCTACCTGGAACTCTGTCGCGGTATAACCTCGCGTACGATCAGCTAGAGAACGACAAGGTTATCTACGTCAGCATCACGGGATATGGCCAGACTGGGCCCTATAGAAACCGAGCAGGGTACGATGTAATGGTTGAAGCGGAAATGGGATTGATGCATATCACTGGCGAGGCCAATGGGCCGCCTGTGAAAGTGGGCGTCGCCGTTACAGGTATATATTTGCTGAATAGCACCGTGGAGCTATAGAAGCTGGTCGTCTGATATCATCTTTACAGATTTGACGACCGGTTTGTATGCAGCAAACTCGATTATGGCCGCACTACTAGGACGAGCAAAGACAGGACGTGGACAATACATCGACGTGGCCTTGTCGGACTGCCAGGTACCTACCACTCCAAATATCAAACGAATATCCTACTCAACTCGAACTAACCACCGCACAGGTTGCGACCCTCGCAAATATCGCATCATCATGCCTAATATCCGGCCAACCAGACGCCGGCCGTCAAGGAACCTCCCACCCCAGCATTTGCCCGTACCAGGCCTTCCCGACCAAAGACGGGGATATCATGATTGGAGGCGCAAACGACAAGCTCTTTGGAATCATGTGCAATCTTCTCGGAAAATCAGAGTGGATAGAGGAAGAGAGATTCGCGACGAATCCGCTCAGAGTTAAGCATCGAGAGATGCTCGTACCTATGATTATTGAGGAGACGACCAAGAAAACTACTGCAGTATGACTCTCCCCCTTCAATTTTCGCTGTAACACTTTTTACGTCCTAGAACTAATATCGCTCTCAGGAATGGCTTACGATCTTCGAAGGCAGCGGGATCGCATACGCAGCAGTCAACGACGTCCAGTCAACACTCAACCACCCGCACGTCCTGGCCAGGGACATGATCGCCACAGTCGACCACCCAGACTGCGGTCCGATCAAGATGGTGAACACGCCGGTAAAATACTCGCTCTCCAAGCCGTCGATTAGAATGGCGCCTCCTACTTTGGGACAGCACACCGACGAGATTTTGGAGAGAGAGGTGGGGCTTAGCAAGGAGGTTATTTCTGAGATGAAAGCGGATGGAATCATAGCTTGAGTCTCATTTCTTGGATACCTACCGCAATCGCAGCACTTTATCTCGATATTCAAGATATCCAGCATAACTCGGTCACTTAAATTGCCATCAGATAACCCACAAACCAGCACAGTTAAAGTTTAAATACACATAAAGTTATGCAAATACGCATAAATAAGGTTACAAGCGTCGACCGCTCAGGGGGACAAGTCCCAGGCTGTCGGCTGCGGAGCCAGACAATAAGACCCAAAGACCGACGTGAGACGATTACGATACTGGTGCGCGCAAATTGTTGACGAGGACAAGAAGAAGAATGCGTTGGATACGAGGATAGCACTGTCAAGGTATGGGTGAAGAGAACAGTTTATTTAGTGGTGGTGTGGAGCGTATTGTTGACATGTGTTGCAGATACCAACACCATATTTACCGGCATCCACGGTCGGAATAACCAATTTCCATGACTTTCATGGGCAGATACGCGTGAATCAACAGTAGCAGATCAGAACCAGGCCAGCACGATGTCGTCGGGGGCGCAGATGGGCTCTGCTGTCCCGCAGGACGTGTATCAGTCCTCGGCGCCGATACCGACAAGCGCAAACACAAGCACAAACACAAACACGAACAACGGCACTGCTCAGACTAATACCAGCTCAAACACAGCATTACAGCAGACGTACAATACCTCTGTGCAGGCTCTCGGTCAACAATCACAATCACAACCACAGCAGCAGCAGGCGCAAGTCTCCTCAAACTCTCAATTCCCGCTACTACAAACCCAAGCGAGCGCGCCAGCGGGACAACTTGGAGGTCAACAACAACATCAACAGCAACAGCAGCAGCTACCCGTATCTGAGCATGCTCCTCTTGGTTACACAGCACTAGGCCAACCCCGAAAACGCGCCGCTGCAGGCACAAAACCAAAGAAAACTGGGCCGAAGCGAAAGCAAAGGCGATCAAAGAAGAGCGTATGCTGCGTTCTCGTTTTTCTATCTGCCCTGGCTTACTGATACTAATTGTGTCTTCTAAAGGACGACGAGGACTCTGACGAGGGGTTTCTTTTTGACGGTTTGGAAACAAAATCTGGACGGAAAGTCCATAAGCCTCAGCAATTTGACCCGCTCGCAGATACAGATGGTACGTCTACTTCCTACCTCCCATTCATCTTACTCCAATCTAACCACTCTCCACCCTCCAGGCAAGAAAAAATCCCTCTTCTTCCGCCGCGACCTACAGATCTGCAAAGTGTGCCAACGAGGCCACAGTCCGGACTCGAACCTCATCGTCTTCTGCGACGGCTGCAACGATCCCTACCACCAGCTGTGCCACAGTCCGCCGATCGGACGCGAGTACATCGAGGTCGCGGAAGCGCAGTGGTTCTGTGCGAATTGTCAGGCTAAGATCGTGGTGCATGCGCCGTTGGAGACGGGTATGACCGGCGCTTCACTCACTCAGGAAGAGGTACGTGAACTCCTCCATCCTCAAAAATAACGGGCATGCTAACGATATACCCAGAAACGCGTCTACCTACTCTCTCTCCCGCCTCAGCAGCTAGTAGATCTGCTGCTTATGGTCGAGGCACGACACCCCGATATCGCAATCTACTCTCCAAACACAAAGAAGATTCTCTCCCAGCGGAAATCGAAACCTGCGCTGCCGCTGCTCACACGGCCAGGCACAGCCTCCTCGACTCCAGTCTCTGGCACGAGCACTCCTATACTCTCATCCAAGGATCCTACCAAACCCGTTGTCTTCACAAACGTCATCGACGTAAGTACACCCCCCAACCCCTCCCTTCAAATCACCCAAGCAAGCTAACCCTCCCTCCCAGGACACAACCCCCCTTCCCGGCGCCGGAACCCAAGTTCCCCAGGAAACAGACCAGGACGCACACTACATGGTCGACAACGACACCGCGCTCTACAGCCACTCGGTCTACAATCTCATGCCGAGGGTGCTGCAGACGCCTTCGTTTGCCGGCTTCGAGCAGCCGCTTCATCAGGTGCCTGTGCCGCCGCAACAGGGGCCTCCCCCAGGACAGCATTACGGCAATGACCATGGTCTTATGATGAATGGGGCGCTTCAATGAGGTCTGTGCTGGCTGGGGTCTGGGTACTGCGTCGGCATTTTTGATTGTAGTTTTATTGTATTAGTATGATTGCCTTTCTGTATTCTACAAGGTTTTGAATTCTACGACATATTCGTTTTGAACAAATTAGCGTACATTGATATAAAGAAAAACTCATCCGATCGCGAGGAACATATGAAATAAATCGACGCCAAACCCGTAACCCAACCCAGAATACATTTTTCAGACACACCAGAGCTATCCACCTTTCTCGATTCGTCATTCACTCCTCCATTTTCCCTTCCGCCGCGTCGGCATCTACAGCTGCACCACTCGCTTCCACGGCCGCGGTTTCTGCACCATTCGCCTCTGAAGCCAAAGCCTCAGGTGCAGCGTCTACAGCATCTGCCTCTGCGCCATTTACCTCCTCGCTAACCTCGGCCTTCTCAGTCGTCGTCGTCGTCGCTGCTTCGTTTGACGAATTGCCAGCCGAAGAATCAGCAGCCTCCTTTGTCTCTTTCGACGACGGTTCCTTACCCGCAGCGGATTCTTTCGAAGCAGTATTAGCTGCCGCAGCTGCTTCCAAAACCGAGACATACGGCTTTATCAGCGCGTTAGCTCGGGATATGACCTCCTTCTTCGTCACTCTAGCTGTTCGCGAGCGTCCGGTGGTAGTCGTAACCGGTCCCGTAGTCGGAGCAGGCGTACCTGGAGGCGCAGCAGCATCTGACGCCATCGTTGTAGTCAAAGTTCCAAGCGCGGAAGAGACGGCTTTGCTGTCGACTGATGTCGGGTTATGATCGGATCCCGTGGGCGTGTTGCTGGCAGTCACATAATGACCCATCGGCGAACTGCCGTCGTCGCCGGACATGTCGACGTCCACCGGCGGAGGCGTCGTCGGACCGCCGGCTTTATCAAGAAGTTCTCGCTCGAGCTCAGGGACGGAGAAATACAGCTTCAAGTAAATACTCGAGAACGCGTCGTCGAGTCCTAATCCGGCCGTGGACGCAAACCCGACATTCATCTTCCGTAATTCATACGCTTCATAGAGATAATACAGCAGTTTCGGCAGCGGCTGTATGGACTTACAGCAAGTCTCGAGTCTAGCAGACTTGCTCAGAAACTCATCCACAGAGATCGCCACGAGATTGTTCTCGAGATAGCGGTCCGGAATATCGCTCAGCTTCCGCAACACCTCCACGATATTCTTGCATGCAAACTCCCAGACCTCCGAAGGATTGATAATCACGTTCGACAGCTTCCGCAGCTTTCTGGTGATGAGATTAAGCGATTCCAGGTCTGAGTCCCTTCCTAGCAGGTCGATGTAATACTTCGTGTACTTGTACGCATAATAGAAATGACGTCCCGCTCTCTCAAATTCTGGGCGCCATATATTCATAAACGATTTTGCCGCCTTCAGAGAGTACAGACTCGCCATTTCCTCTTTGGCTCGAGTGACATCATTCAGACCTTTATCCGCTATAACAGCGATCCGATAAGTAGGACGGTGATGCCAGTGCTTCTTGTCCGCCGTCCTCAGGCGCGTAAGGCAGTCTATCAGCAGAGTGAAGAGCTGCGCGCGTTCTGTAATCGGCTCCTCAGGCTCCTTGTAGTATTGACTTTTCTTGACATACTCCAGCGCAGTAGAAATATCAATCTGCTCGCGATAAAAATACTTGGAAATAAGTGCAAGAAGTCTGTATTGCGGCTCGAAAATCGGGTCTCCGGACGGCGCTTTCTCAGGCACAAACTCCAGTGCTTTGACATAGCAATCTAAAACCTGCTTCGGCTCGGCGTCCAGCTTCCCCAGACACTTGCCTTGCATGTAATAGTTCCTCCATTCCGTGGGCTCTTGTTTTATAGCTTGCTGAAACATATTCAAACTCAGCTTCAAAGCAGCCGTGGATTTGACTTCCGAGTGAGCCGGCTTCGTATACATTCCTAAACTTCCGCTGAAATGGCGCTCGTATTCAGCAACCTGGTAGGCAGCCATTTCATTAGGAGGCCGGGTGGACGCATACAGCTCATATCCGAAATCAGTCCAGAACGTAGAGAGCACAGAATCAGGCGGAACGATCGCTTCGTTCCTCAAGAGTAAACTCAAGGCCAGAAAGTAGCATAGTAGCGCTTTTCGCTGCGTGGCCGCGATCGCAGTCTTTTGATCACCGTTCAGTTTTTCGGCGCTCCAGGTTAGATCGTCTTCGGCCTGGGCGTCGTAGGTCTGCGCTAGACCATACCACGATTCAAATCGATTGGTATCGCAGACAAGGTCGTGCTGTAATAAGATATATCAGAAATGCTCCAAAGGTCCAAAACAGGTGTGATAACTAACCTTGAAATATCGAATTGCATAGTCTAGATCCTCGGTGCGGCCTGCCATTGTCCTCTTTCGAGATTTGTATTGAGTGAGGTAAATTTGACCTTGAAGAAAATACAATCCAATCATGGCAACTAATAGCTTGATCAGTATTATAGTTACGTCTAACGAGTAATATCTGCCAACTTACCCTTTGAGTAGTCACCCTGTACCGGTATGGTAGATATCGTTTCCAGGCCTTTAAGAGATCGCTGTAGCAACAACGGGTGGATGGACTTGGCAAGATAAGTGTCGATGACGCTCTGGTTATAGTAAATGGAAGCTAAAGAGGAATGTTAGGTACAAATCAGTTAAAAAGCAAGTAAAACGAACTCACTCTGATCGCGGCGCGGCACCCCGATGACCTCGCAGCACTTATCCAAAACAGACTTTAGGTCGGCTTTCGGCATATTCGACTGCGTGTTTTTCCGCCGCATGGCCAGAGACATCACCACGCCCACCAACTGAAGAGCGTTCGTTTTATCAAACGAGATCGGTGTAGCTTTATGGTCATACGGAAAGAAATACTCGCCACTGATCGTGAGCCCGAATCGGCAGTGGATACATTGCAGCAGCTCGTATTCTGTTTCTGAGGGCCGGTCTATCCTCATGATTTCGTTCTGGAGAAGTTGCAGAAAAATACCATGAGACACCATGCAAAATTCTCGGGTACCAAGCTCTTCGTGTAGAGCAAAGAGGAACACAAGGAGTTTGGTGTCGCGAGCATATACATCGACCTCTGTCTCCGTAATCCGTCTTCGGTAGCAGAGATAAAGTAGGCTATGAACTGTTAGTATAAAGTCAAAGTTTGGAAGCAAGATCACAATGCATACCACCAAGCCTGAACTATCATTGTACGCAATCTTGAAGCACATTTGTTATACGTGCTATTATCGCTTATAGATCCACCCGCAGCAACAACACCGTCTTCGTAAAGAATATAGACGTGAAGAATTCGAAGGAGCTGAACTAGAGACTGAGACGTCTCAATCACCGCATCGTTTGTCAGCGACTCGATGTATTTATCGTCAGACATCACAGAATCAGCAGCCTTAGCTAGTAGCTCACGAATCAAGAAAAGAGACTTGAACATAACGAAAGATCGGTGGCTGTAATCTAGCTTCTCATAGTCCGCTGAGGTCAGATCGCGAATGACAAGGCGAAGTTTGATCAGCACGCAGTCGAATGACTTTTTCCAATCACTAGCGAGCTCGTACGACTGTCGAAGAAGTGTCCACAGATACAGCTTGAACTCCGTAGACGAGTTCTCGACAAAATTCTCAATGACTTTCAGATCAAACCCAATGTCTGAGAGTTGATCGCGATCTCCACGTTCCAGAATTACCTCAAGCAGCTTGATTCTTTCCTCTGGATCATCGGTAGAAGCTTCAAAGATCCCAGAAAATAATGATGCAGCCTGCAGCTTTGACTTTTGCAAATCGATAGCGGCAGCAGAGATATCTGGTATGAAGGCGCTGTTGGGAAGTAATATTGAAATATCAGCAGATAGAAGCTCAATTTTTTCTCTGAAATCCTCAAAGAAGATCGAGATATCCTCATGAGATGTCCCTATGGCTTGCTCGAAAATAATAGTGGCCCATTCGAAACGAAGGCGGAGGTTGTCATCAATCTCGGAGCCTAGCGAAGATAGCAAGTCCATGGTAAATAGTCGCCAGCATGTCAGTCTCTCTTGATACTCCGCAATATGCGCCTTCCCACTCGCAGAGCCAGCCTGCTGCTGACTACAGTCGATAAAGTCATCTAGAAGTAGTTCGAAATATGATTGAGCTAATCTGGCGTATCTCACGCTTGATTTGGTCGGCGCCTTCACAGACTCCGAAATCAGATTCATCATTAAATCGTAGTAGAAGGTCGCCGTCCTCTTGATGACTTTGGTGAGACTGGATGGCCATTGGTATTCCAGGAAGAGCTCAGTACCATCATCTTGCGGCAGCATGAAATGATTGATAAATGCAATAGAGGCCTCCTGGTAAGAATTCTTCAGATCATTGACAGATGAGACGAACTCCTCAACTCCTTTTGTCTCGTCGAGATGGTCCGTAGAGGAAGCGACAGGCTTTGATATAGCGAGATCCAAAAGACGTGAAGCCGCAGCTGAAGGATTCTGAATTCCGTCGCCGTGCAGTAGAGTTTTAGATAGGTTATCTTTGGGGTGCTTGAGATTCGACATGAAGTCTTTGAGAGGAAGATCGGGTCCCGCAACATCATCCGATTCGATACTCGAAGCGGCAATCAAATCACCAAACTTGATTCCAAGCGGCTCGAAGAGCTGATCCATTTCATTAAAGAACTCGTGATCATTAGTTGTCTCCGCATTTGATTGCTCTTCAGCACGCGCACGTACTCTCCGACTAGACCGCTCGCCTTCGATCTGGTGATCTGCAAATGATTTCCTTTTCTTCTTCCGAGCAGCTTCGATCTGGTCATTGGCCTCATTGTCTTTCTCAGGTTTCTCCTCCGCCTCTGGTTCTGTCTGCTCGGATTTTTCGACAGGCGCCGGTTGCATCTTCACTTCTGCGTCTTGTGTCTCATCTGGTTGAAGTTCTAGAGATACGATAGCAAGCTCAAGAGGCTGTATGGAGAGTGACGCTTTTGAGGAGTACTGTAGCAATGACTTCCCCACCGATGTCCAGGTCTCGTTCGAAAGTTTGATGGTCACTGGCTCGGGCCGGTTATTAGCCAGAGTCTCGGATATTAGAGGGATATCCTCGATCAAGGGCTTGAGCCAATTAGGGGTGCTTGTGCTGGCCTCGATATATTTCTGTACGGCGTCATCAAACTTGAGTTTTTCGAGTGTTTTGTAGAGAGGGTGTTCCAAGGCTTTGATATCGCCGAGATCAGTGAGCAGCTATAGGATGTTTAAGTTAGAGCTGGTGGTCACCCGGATTGTTAAGAATTGATAGAGCATACATTTCGTAAAGCGTTCACGCCAGCCAAGTCGTCTAGGGTCGACAGGGACTCGGTGCTAAGAGCGTCTTCGAAGGTGTCTGGTCTGGAATTCTCACTGACGACGCACTCCAGGGCATAGCGGGAGAGGCGTTTGCAGTTCAAAGCCGGCATGTAGGCAGCGATCTTGAGCCAGAAATCAGTGTCATCAGACTCATGAATCAGAGCCTCTGCAAATTCGGCCATTCCCTGAAGTAACTTTTCGTGCAATTCGCTGACGCTGAGCGAACGGTGGCTGAGCCTGATCCAGTCGAGAACGAGCTGCCCATGGTTTTTGTAGGCTAGATACTTTAGGCTGTGGATCGATGGGGGATATTCCCGGTCTATCAACAAGTCAGTCATAGGAGAGAGATAGGAATCGTTGAAGAGAGACAAGAACAGGCTTACGAGTTCGGTTGAGAAGATATCGACTTTAAATAGCTCATTGTATGTTTCAGAAGCCAGCTCCCAATCTTTGTCGTAATGAGCTTTCAAAGCCTTTTGGAATAGCTTGAATGCCTCTTCGATCTGGAGATAGAACACAATCTGTGAGTATGCGGTGAGATATTCATATTTGATTGCATATTTACCTGAACTTCGCGAATATGATCCTCTCCATCTGAGAAATCGCTGTCCTCTTCGATATTGAGGGCGGTGAATGAAGCCTTGAAGCAGTCAGTATTCAGCTCCAAACCAACCGTCAACACACAAACAAACGTACAGCCGAGTTCTGATCGTGCGGCATGTCGGGCAGACTCTGCAATCGGCCTCCTCGCGAGAAACCTGGCGGATCAGCAGCAGAAGCAGCAGGAGCAGCAGCGATGTGGAGTCATTGACCGGTATTTGAGACGCGAACGCGTAAACCACGAAACCCTCAGAAATGCGAACAACGTTTAAACCTTAAACGGCGGCCTGGGCGAGAAAGTAAACAAACAGTTTCACTCAGTTTGAGCCTCCGCAGCCGTTGTTTGCGCGTTTTGAAGGGTTGCGCTGAGGATATTGAGAAGAAGTGAGTGTTCTGCTTGTATTCTAGTCAGTGGATTTATTCTTATCTAACAGAACTGTTCAGAAATCACAGTATCGCCAGATCAGCGGCCGGCGAGTTTAATTAGGGTCAACCAGCAGCTTAGGATTCAACAAGGAACTCCCGCCAGCAGCACCAAATCCACCATTCGACTCAACCACTCCGCCTTCCGCTTTCTTTCTCCTCTTCCTCGTCAGTCAGCGTGCTCTACTCTTCTCTGACTCTGATCCTCGCGCGTTCGGTGCAGTAGTCTTGCTGGCCCTGCAATCATGCAAACGGAGGACTCTCCGTATGCACGCTCGCGTCCGCCCCGGCCTGGCCACGACTCACTCTCGCGGTCTAACGGCGTTGGCTCAGCTTCTCTGAGTAAACAAGGTGTGTATTCTGCTTTGTTGTGACAATACTCAATCGCGTGCTTGTCGTCTAACTCTTAATACGCGTACAGATGCAGGCGCTGAATCAAGCCAGCCAAGAGCCGCTTTGCGCGGCACACCGGCAAGAACAAACAAAGAGTCACTGCTCTCCTCTCGTCCCCGCAACACCGCCTCTGCTGTGAAGACCTCTCGAGCAGAGCAAACTCCCGTTACTCCATCCACTCGAGCCAGGTTCGTGTTTTCTGTCTTCTCGGGTGCCATTGCCTCTTATAGCTGCCTAACCCGGACTGCTCTAGGTACTCTCTCCAAAGCCGGTCTCTCAGCCATCAGCCCAGTTCAACCCCCCGGACTCAACCTCGTCGCGACCCATTTCCATCATCAGTCACTCGGATTCCGACATCCTCCGTGTCCGCATCAAAACGCTCCGCCCTGTCGTCTGCGCCGTCAACGCCTTCGGTAGCCTCCGATCGATCGTCAGACCTCTCCTATACCACTCCGGCGCGCTCGATAGACTATGGAGCAGAACACGAACGGTCAAAGCAGATATTAGCTCAATCTAATGCTCGTGTGAGGAAAGCTCGAGAATCTCTAGCAGCTTCGTCAGTCGAAACATCGGTAGCGACTCCCGATCATAGACGTGCAAGATTGAGTCAGCTACGGACTACCGAGAAATCACCTGCCTCAACTTCCTCGGTAAGGCTGGCGACTGATCAGGCGTCGACATCCTCTGCGGTAAAGCAACGGCAAGTCAGTCGGCCTAGACCTACTGCTGGGCGTGCGCGTGCAGCACTAGAGAAGCCTACATCGAGTGGAAGCGCGACCGCGACACCTCTATCTCCAAGTAGTCCCGGAACCTCGAATTCCATGTCGCAGACGCACAGTCACACGCAAGCGTCTCCTAGGTATGATCATCCTCCTTGCTCGTTCGAGATCTGCCCAACTAACAACCCTACAGATCCGCCAAACACTCGCCGATCAATTCTCCAACATGTAACGCAAACGGCTCGCCATCTACAATACGGGGCCTCGGTGCGCGAACGCTCAGTCCCTCAGACCGTCGAAGGCTTTCTCCAGGTAGTCCTGCGATCAAACGAGATGCCTCGAAAGAAGAACTCGCCGATACGTCTCCTAGTCTCCGCAAATCAACTGCGGGTACTAGAATGCCGAAATCTACATCAATGGGCGGCCTCCCGATACCGAGTCCATCTAAAAAACTTGCACGAAGCCAGCATACTCTGACGACACCGCGCGTTGAAGCCGCGGCTGCCTATCGTCGCCCCGCTGCTGCGCCAATCGACGACGTTCCTCCCGTACCGCCGCTTCCGAGCAGCATATCCAACATCCCCCTCTCCTCTCCCAGCTCTAACCAACCCGCTCGCTCACGTACTCCCCAGAATGACGGTGGCCGTCGACAGTCCACATATCTGCA
Source organism: Myxozyma melibiosi (assembly GCF_037950935.1). Lineage (NCBI taxonomy): Eukaryota > Fungi > Ascomycota > Lipomycetes > Lipomycetales > Lipomycetaceae > Myxozyma > Myxozyma melibiosi. The sequence continues at coordinate 266,902 of NW_027042916.1, read as the reverse complement.
ATCAAACGGTCCCTCTACGGAACCCCGCCGTCAATCACGGGTGTTCACCGTCTCGAACGGCGTGCATGAAACCGGTCCGGCTGCCATGCCCCCTTTGACAATAGGCGCTCTGCCATCACAGACTGTCTCAAAAGTCAATGCTCTGCAGACAAACAGCATGAGATCCGCAGAGCCTGACAACAGCTCTCCCAAGACAGAGTCATCAAACAAACTTCATGTTTCCTTGATGTCGCATTTCAGAAAGGCCTCGTCGGACGGGAACCGGGTGGCTGAAAAGAAGAGTCCGTTGATAGCTCATCATGTAAAGCATGGATCCGGATCTGCTTTCCCTTTTCTGCACAAGAAGAGCAAAAGTAATGAGCTGGGTAGTATTATGGATACCAAGCCGGAACAGGCTGAGCGAGCAATTGATGCTCAAGAGACCCCCTCGAAAACTCGAGAATGGCTTCCTCAAAAGGGGAGACAGGGTTCTGACACCTCAGGCGTGGGCGTATCATCATCTATCACCAGCACACCCGCAAGCAAGAACCAGACTGCAAATGCTGATAATGCGCCGGATAGCGCTCTACGGATTCCAAGCCGGCCTTATTTACGAAACACGCCTAGTCTAAGTTCTCTTCGCGGCTCGTCTTCTTCTATCCCAGTATTGACATCACTTCCGTCGTCAAAGTCGTATAACAAAGACCTGAGCCTGCAAAGCACGCCGCTGCCGGCCTACACTTCGCGGGAAGGAACTGCGGTGGCGTCGCCTTCGCTGCCTGCTACTAATTCTCCAAAGAAACATACCACTTCTCGCACCCCGATTCGCATGCGTCTTCATAGACCGTTCAAGAAACCGGCAGCAAAGGCTTCGGAGCATAGAGCTACTCCGGAAGGCGACTTGCTAAAAACAGCCGGCCTTCCTCCGATCCTGGCTCCTCCTCCCTTGCCGAGTGATTTGTTGGCGAAACAGGAGGAGATTGCTGGTAACGAAGCAGATGTGGATACAGACCACTCTGGCCGGTCAGTACCGGAGTCGGTGCAATCGATTGATAGGTTTATCGCTCGTCGGCCGAAAGGTCTTCAGCACATGGACTCGATGGACTCTACAATGTCGACAGAGAGCGCGCCTCTCCCGCCGCCTCACTTGAAAATGGGCTCTAGAAATGGAACTTCGAGCTCGACCTCCTCTCGGGAGACACCAAGGGGGACTCCTAGAGGCAGTCCAGCGCTGAGTATTCTCCAGTTTGCCAAACCGAAGCTTGCGGTGTTGAAAGATTTCGCGCGGACGTCGATTGCGAGCTCAGCGAACTCGAGCACGACAGACCTGCTGCAGTTCCAGTCAAAGACGGAGTGGGTTCCAGAGAACTACCTGGTGGAGGACGAGACCGACCGTGCGGCAGATGAGGAGATGCGACAGATCTGCGGGCGGAGTCGCAAGCTGCGCGGGATGGCGCGGGAGCTTGCGGATTGCAGACGCGAGCTGGGGGTTCCGAGTACGGCGATGACGATCTCGCAGGCGGCAAGGACGCAGCTGTTGAATATTTATGAAAAAGGAGAGATTCTTGATTTCCATGAGATTTACTTTTGCGGCAAGAAAGGTTGTCATAAGATGATTGGAGATTTGACTGCGTCGACGACGAATTTCGGATTCGACGACGAGAAAGGGGATTATAAGCTTGTGGCAGGCGATCACCTTGCGTATCGGTACGAGATATTAGGTGTTCTTGGGAAGGGCAGCTTCGGACAGGTGGTTAAGTGCGTTGATCACAAGACGGGCGGGTTGGTGGCGGTGAAGATTATTCGCAACAAGAGACGGTTTCATTCGCAAGCGTTGGTAGAGACGCGGATTTTGAACGATCTCAAGAAATGGGTGAGAGAAGAGTTGAGTTGGTTCGTTGTGAATTATAACTAATGGTGTACCTCTAGGACCCTGATAATTCCCACCATCTAGTGCGGGTGACGCACAACTTTTATTTCCGAAGCCATCTCTGCATCGCGACGGAGCTGCTAAGTCTGAACCTGTACGAATTCGTGAAAGAGAACGAGTTCAAGGGCCTGTCGCTTGCGATTGTGCGGCGGATTGCGAAGCAGATGCTGTTGTCGCTTATTTTGCTCGAGCGCAAGAACGTGATTCACTGCGACCTCAAGCCGGAGAATATCTTGCTGACGTCGCCTGATACGGGAGAGATTAAGGTTATTGATTTTGGGTCATCGTGTTTTGAGAAGGAGAGAGGTGAGTGAAGTAGTATATGTTTATTAAGAGTAGGTGCTGACGAGGATTTAGTGTATACATATATTCAGTCGCGATTTTATCGATCGCCAGAGGTGATTTTGGGTATGAAGTACGGACTACCGATTGACATGTGGAGTTTTGGCTGTATTCTAGCCGAGATGCGTACGGGGTACCCAATTTTTCCGGGCGAGGACGAGAAAGAGCAGTTAGCATGCATAATGGAGATCTTTGGACCCCCCGAGCCGCAGGTGATTGAGCAGGCTACGCGGAAGAAGTTGTTTTTCGATGCGTCAGGGCGGCCGCGACCGGTTGTGTCGTCCAAGAACCGGAGGAGGATACCGTTGACGAAGAGTCTGTCGGGGGTGTTGAAGACGAATGATGCAGCGTTTATTGATTTTATTGGGAGATGCATGCGGTGGGATCCGGAAGAGCGGTTGAAGGCGAACGACGCGGTGTTGCATCCGTTCATCACGGGAGCGAAGATGGAGCGGCCGTCGATGGCGGAGTCTAGGTCTGCGTCGGCAGAGGCGGGGGGAATAACGCATGTGAGCAATATCTACGGCACGGCAGATAGTGGACGGAATACGGCGTCTAGCGGCGATAATCAGTCCGGGCAGCAGTCATCGCGGGTGGTTGGCGGAAGACCTCTGCCAGAGGTGCCGAGGACGCAGTCTTACAACAGCGGTGTTTCAGTCGGGCGATCGAGTCAGGACGGTGGCAGGCCTAGACAGCAGCCGCCGTCGTCGGCGTTACAGCAACGATGGCAGCGGTCGACGGCCGTGGAATCGCCAGCAGACGACATCAGCGAGCTGCGGTCGGCAATCAAAAGGATGGGCGCGCCGTCGTCGAGTAATCCACAGATGACGTCGAGCGTGAGCGCGAATAACCTGAACGTGAACGGGAGTCACGGTGCGAGCGGGATTCCGCGGTCGATAGTGACGAGCGTGAGCGCGAATAAGCTGTCGCTGATTGCGGCGGGAGCGGGGGAGGATGGGGGTAGTGAGCGCATGCCGAGGCGAGTGGAGACGCGGACGCCGAGGAAGGTTGCTGGGGTTGGTAGATAGCGGTATCCTGAGTATGAGTAGTATGAGTAGGTACGATAGATCTACTCGGTAGATACGAATTAGATCTATGAGATCATTGTGATTGTAATTGTTTGTTTCTAGCACGGCATTTTGTTTGTATAATTGTGATTCATTGAAGCAACGGCTGTTTTGAAAAGTACAGTATATTTCCAACTGCAGATAGAAAGGCTTTTAAAAAGAAGACAAAGAGAAGTACTATACATTTTCACTCTCCGCAACAAAAGCAACAAGAACCTAAGCCTCAGCGGCCTTTGTCTCCTCCTCAGTCTCGATCTTTTGCTTCTTGGAAGGAGGCCCTTCCTCCTCTTCCTTTGTCTCTTCGGGCTCTTTCTTCTCAGACGCAGGGGTCTCGTCGGTCGATTTCTTGCCGTTCTCGGTTTTGTCGGTGGGTTCTGTGAGAGAGGTTAGATCAGATTAGTGACAATTGATGGAGTGAATATAGCAACGCACCTTCTTCTTTCTCTTCAGCAGCAGCTTCTTCTTCTTCCTCTTCCTCTTCATCCTCCTCGTCGTCCTCGTCATCATCAGCAGCCTCATCGTCCTCATCGTCTTCTTCGCCTGAAGACGACGCACCGCCGTCGGTGTCTTCGTACTCCTCCTCCTCCTCTTCCTCTTCGTCAGAGGGAAGAGCCTATACACGCAATCAAAACACGGTTAGTCAGTAGTTCCAATCAAACTAATTAAGAGTCCTGGCAGCAAGGGATCATCATCCATAGTCGATCGATGATAATGCACAGCACATACCTCAAGCTCCTCATCAGGATCAGCGCGCTGGCGACGGGTAGTCATTGTGTCTTTATAATATTACTGAATAGTACTCCTTCAAGCAAAAACAATTGATATCTCTGATTATACAGAAACTGAGCAGAAACAGGAGCAATTCAGAGGAAGAAAGCGGAGGTTCTGGAGTGCGGCTTCCGGGGCGAGGCGAAGAAAGGGATGAGCCGCGATGAGCTTCGAGGTGATAATTAGCCGAATCCGGTAATTGTTGTGTGTCTCTTTTTCTTCTGCTACAAATGCAAATAATGAAGTTATTAAACAATATTTTATTTACTTTCTCTTTACTGATTCATTCTTACATTTCACACATCCTCAACAACAAGCAAACCCGCACAATACTCAACTGTATAACTGCACCACATCTCCACACTTACGCCACAACTGCACAGCCTCCTGTTGCCACAGCAACCAATCTATTATTTATCCAGCCACGCGTACCAGCCACCGCTGCTCGTCTACCAACAACGCGTCGGCCATCGCGAGCAGCAGCAGCCAGCCACCCGCCTGTTCTGTCGCAAGTAAATATTCTGTCTTCTGTTCTGTTCTTCTTCTTCTTCATCTTCTTCTTCTGTCTGTTCTTATTGTTGTTGTTGTTCTTCTTCTCGTCTCAGTCACTTCTGTCTTCTTCGCCATGAGTGCTTACCTCCAATATCAGACCCCGTCGATCAACCAATATCAACATCAGACACCTCCCCGACCCCACCGACAACTCTTCCTCCCACCCCAACTCTCACCGCCCCGCATCCCCGCCGTCCTCGTCCAGACCAACCACTCTCAACCCGCCCTCGCGCCCAAGCAGAGTCTGCACAGAGGAAACCAGCACCACCGCCATCTCTTCGACGACGTCCCCGCCGTTCCTCCCGTCCCCGGCCACCAGCAATCCAGAAAGACAACCAAAGACGACAGCGCGATCCCGAACTTCATGCTCAAAAAGAAGAAAGCGAGGGTGTCCTCGCTCCCTGCGATGCCTCCGCAGCCAACCATCGACGCCCCGATCTCAGACGTGCCGCCGCTCAAAGAACTGCCCTCGATTCCTCCATCACACCGATCGGCAGCCACTGACGACATCAACTACACCGCCGCTCGTCCGTTTGCCGTGCCGCCTGATAGAGTCGCTGCCGATCAGCAGTGGCGCAAGCAGCAGATACCAACAGCTAGAGTGGTGAATCGCCAGAACGCTATGATTAAGGAGAGGTTGGATCAGCAGTATCAGCGTGATATTGCGAGGAAAGAGCAGCGGCAGCTCCAGTTGCGGCAAGAGCAGTCGCGGCAAGAACAACTACGGCAGGAGCAACTACGGCAGGAGCAACTACGGCAAGAGCAACTGCGGCAAGAACAGTTGCGGCAAGAACAACTACGGCAGGAGCAGTTGCGGCAAGAACAGCAACTCCGCCAAGAACAACTCCGTCAAGAACAGTTACGACAGGAACAACGTCGACAAGATCAACTTCGTCAAGAACAGTTACGGCAAGAACAACTCCGACTAGCTGCCATCCACAGACAAGAACTCGAGCGCCAACGCGAAGAACAACTTCGTCAAGAACAAATTCGTCGACAACAGGAAGTTGAGCGGCAGCGCGGGGAACATCTTCGTCAGGAACAAGTCCGTCAGGAACAACTTCGTCAAGAACAACTTCGCCAGGAACACCTCCGCCAAGAACGTATCCGTCTCCAAGAACTCGAACGCCAGCGCCAGGACGACCTCCGTCTCCAAGAACTTGAACGCCAGCGCCAGGACGATCTGCGCAGACAGGAGCTCGAGCGGAAAAGGCAGGAAACCCTGCTCAAGCAGCAAGAGTACGAGGACCATCTTCGCCAGGTTCTCCAGCGCGAAAAAGTCGAGCAGCAAACTTCGTCGTCAGCAACTCAGCGACAGCAAACTTCGTCGTCAGCAACTACTCAGCGACCACGACAACTCGCGACCGAGACGGTGCGGCAGCAGCCTCAGGAAGCTTTGCGGGCTGCTTCGTCTGAGTGGAAGACGGTGTTTGCTTCCGTCCCTGAGAAATCGAGACCCGCGAAATGGAAACGCACAGTGAAGAAGATCGCAGGCGTCGACGGCGTAGACGACGCCCTTGATGACTCGGCCTCTCAAACCGCCTCTGATACTGAGCCTCCCAACACCACCACCAGCCGTCCAGTATCTGCCGACGCTGCCTCGCTGAGTACCCGCACCACGCGCGTCTCCTCCAACATCGCCGACCGCGCCGCCAAACTAGGCATATTCCAGCGGAAAGAGCGGTTCAATCTGAACGACGCGATCTACGCCAGCATCGGTAAGGACCCTGGTCTCGTGCAGACCGAGCAGGAGAAACGCGTGCAGACGATGAAGAAACCCGATCATGTCATCCGCACGCCGGCCACCAAGCGGCCGCTCCATAGAGTCCCGGTCTTGGCTGACCAGTCGGATCCGCTGTTCAAGACCCCGATCTGGCTTGAGAAGATAGAAGATGACGCCTCGAGCGTGTGCAGCTGCAGCGACAGTAACTGCAACAGCAAGGCCGACGACTTTAGCGATTCGGAATACGACGAGCTCGTTGTCCAGATCCGTCAGAACCCCGCAAAGGAAAATAAGGATTACGTGGTCAGCCGTCGTCTGGCTTCCGCTTCAAAGTCAAAGCCGGCAGTCGCAGGCGCATGGCCGGCTCTGCAGCGATCTCCTCGAAGATCTTCGATGTCCTCATGCTCCTCGTCCGAGAGTTCAATCAGACCAAATACCCCCGTGCAGGAAGACGAACCTGTGCCTGTCACCGCATCCGGTCGTCTCAAGATCGATCTGGAGTCGATGGTCTTGTCGCGGCTGTCAAAGAGCGCTGCTCGCGATCGGCAAGCGGGAGTAAATGCTGCGAATGTGCCTGATCGCAGTGTTTTAAGTAAACAGCACCCGTTAAACGACGATTTGGTGGATCAGAATGAGTTTAAAAAGGATGAGAGACGCAAAAGTTCAGGACGTTGGATGTCGGTGATGACAAAGTCCATCTCGGAGATCCGAGGGGTATGTATTTGTCTCCTCCTCCTTTCTTTAAAAAGATAAAATACTAACAGCAACACAATACAGAACAAAAAACCGAAATCGCAACCACTCCCCGACTCCAGCACCGACGATCACCCCACGACACTTCCCTCCTCCCCAACCCACCCCACCCCGCCCCCACGACGTCTCGCCGAAGCCTTTCTCGACCTGACGACCCAAATCCTCCCTGCTCCCTTCCAACTCCTCGCGATCCCCGTCACATTCACGCACTTCCTCTGCACCCTCATCCTTCTCCCTCCCGGCAGCAGCGACAGCAACAACAACAGCAGCATCAGCAGCGAGAGCCTCGAGCGGCGGCAGAACCTGCGCGCGACGGCGATGGACCTGGTTGTTTGCGCGGAGCTGATGGTGTGTGTCGGGCTGATGTACGCGTTCTTGAAGTTGGTGGAGAGAGTGTGTGCTGTCGTCGCGGTGATTTGTTATCCTGCGGTCGCGATCCTGCGGGTTTTGTCGGGGTCCCGTTGATATAATAAGTTTTATTGCTCTTATTTATATTTAATACTTGCATTTATGGACGACGCATTTAGATTCTGTTCTGGAGTTTGCAATTTCTTAATGTTGTATCGCTATATCATAGATTTTAATTAATAGTACATATCAGGTTAAACAAAACTAAAAGCACACAGCAACATCATCTCTCCTCGTCCCCCTCATCACCAGCATTATCAGCCACATGCCCCTGCTCAGCAGACAACGACCCAATCCCAATCCACTCGCCCCTATAATTCGCTCTCCAGAACCTCGCCTGTCCATCATCCCCCGACGAGCTAAGCACGGTCCCCGACACATTCCACGAAACCTTCCACACCTCGCCATGGTGATCGTCAAAGCTCGCCGCGAGCACGACGTCGTACTCGATCTCGCCCGTCGGGAACATCTCGCCGGTGTCGCCCGCAGCGTAACTTAACCGCGGCGTCAACTTGAAAATCCGCACGTACCCGTCCTTGCACGCCGTCGCAATCAACTCGTACCTGCCCCCCGCGGCCGCGTTACTCGCCCACGCCACGTCGCGCACGAGGTCCTCATGTCCCGGCAACTCCTCGCACTCTTCGAAATCGTACGGGCCCGCGCTGCCGGTTTGGCTGTTGTAGTACCGTTTCCGGAAGACGACGACCCTGGTCATGGCCGACACGACGAATTGCTCGACCGACCGCTCTGAGATCTCGAGCGCGCTGATCCGGGAAGGTAGGTCGCCCACGCCGCTGTTGGCGAAGGTATTATTGCTGCTACTGCTGCTGCTGGGCTTGTTATACGCACTCGAGGGAGGCAAGGTAACAACACCCGCCGGACACCACGCGACCGAGAAACTCGCCTGCATATCCTGCGCCTTCCGCTTCGACCCGCTCTCGACCTCGCTCTCGACCGCGAGATGCCACTGGCGCAGATCAGACGGGTCGGCGGCATGATACAGCCTGACGACCGAGTCCGTGCCGATCGTAGCCAGCTTGAGCCCGTGTCCGCCAAACTTTGCAAACGCAATCTTGTGCACCGCCCCCGGCGAATCCGACAACGTCGCGACGCGGTCAAACGCGCGGCCGTTGTCGGACGAGAAAAAGATTCGCACGGATTGGTCTTCGGAGCAGGACGCGAGCAGCGTGCCGAACTGGGGGGGCGCAAAGGTCAGCGAGAGAATGTTGCGTTCGTGCGCGTGCGTTGCGGAGAGGAACGTCCATGGATCTGCTGACGACTTGCGCGAAAACACGCGAATGTGCTGGTCGGACGAGCATGTTGCCAGTAGTCTGCCGTAGTGATCTGTGATAACAGCACAGGTTAGCATACTCTCTCTCGAACCACGACGCAGATAGATCATTGATCTCAAATCAAATCTCAGAGCTTACCGTATGCAATGTCGTGGATTAGATCGGCGTGGCCGGTAATTAGCGATGCCATATTCAGTCTGTAATTGTCTTCTGTAGTTTTATATCCCAAGAGCTCTATCTCCAGCCAGATTTCCTCTGTCTTGTCTGTATTCGTTTCCTTCTTCTCTTCTCAGTCGAGAACGCGCTTCACTTTCTCTTCTTTCGCTGCACACCCGAGATATTTCACACACAAATAGATCTTCCTATTGTATACGTGCAGTCTCTCAATTAACTCCTGTCCATCTGCACAGCTCTGGATCTTCGTCTTCGGCCCGCGATATCTTCAATCCTGGTCGACTGTGGTTTGAGGGGCGGTTGTTGATATTCCTGAGCTAATAAAATAACTTTCTTTGTGCTTATGTAACTGATTACGTGTGACCAGGGCCCTGGCAAATCATAGCGACGGCAATAAGCAGAACAGCCAAATGGTATTTGAGCATCTATAACAACAATACAAGCAACAAGACAAGAACAAAAAACATATTGATATAATAATAATACAAACTATCATTCAGAATAGATCCTATGATATAAAGTAGATGCATGAGATTTTAATAGAACATTATGAGTCGGAAATACAGCGGAAACAAACGGTAAATCAAACAAAACGGTCCGCGCAAAAAAGCAATGAGCTTCAAACTCATAGATATTAGTGTTCAAACATACACTGCCGGTCTTTCTCGCGTAGGAGAAATACTAGACCTCGCAGACAAATCATGCCAAAATTCATAGGTACATTGTAGTAAGGAACGTGGTAGCCATCATCAGATAAGCCAGAGGTATTTTGTTAAAGAGTGACTTTTTTAGTCGATAGACTTTGATGAGATTGACGTTCCAATCAGCTATCCCAAAATGATTTCTATACTCTCGTTAGTCCATCGCTCGCAACTTGTAAGCAAAGTGAAAAGCACATACCTCAAAAATTATAAACAACCAAACACCAAAATATAAATACAGTATATGCAAAATGTGGGATTATTAAGACCATCCCAAAGAATTCTCGCTCATCACCGGAACTGAGATGCCGCGTCCACTAACGTGTCCGCCGCTACTCGATCCGCGCGAGCCACTCAATCGACTTTGTCCTGATTGATTGTTGGTCGATGTAGTGGGTGACCGGTTCGGAGCTGCACTCATCCCTGCCGCTCCGTATCCCACACCACTTCCCTCAGGTCGGGGCGAAGGAACGGTGCCGAGAGGCATTGGCGCAGAGATCTGGAGCATGGGTTGCATAGCAGCCCTGGCCGCCATCACACGCTTCCTTCGGAACCGACGTGCAACAAAGAACACAAACACTCCGTAAGCGACTGCTCCAACGACTGCGCCGACGGCAATACCGATCGTACGCTTCGAAGCAGTCGAGGTCTCAGAGTAAGTGTTCGAGTCAAGCGATCCGGCGGATATACTACCAGCAGAGCTCAGATCATTGCCATTACCGCCGTTGCTAGCGTCGCTGGACGAATCTGGATCCGAAGACGAATCCGGAGTCGAAGCTCCAGATGATCCAGAACCTGACGTGCTCGATGTCGAAGCAATCAGAGGTATCGTCGGATCAATAAGATCCATAAGCGCCTTCACAGACTCGTCAGGGTTGTTGTAGAGTCTTGACGATGGCGTGTGCAACCCAAGCAACAAAGTGTCGACAAGGTCAGAAGGCACGTACATCAGAGCCAGAGAGACAATAAACGAGCTATCGTCCGTCTCGTACGGCTTGATTGCCTGCATTTGCGCATCATCCGTAGACACGTTCAATCCGTAAGCAACACCTTGCGGCAAGTACTCAAAGATCTGAGCAACAGCAAGCGGATGCTCCACAATGAACGGGTAGTTCAGAGCATACGCAAATCCAATTTGGACCAAAGTCGAGTCTGAAGGAGTGGTAGGCGTTCCACCAGAAGGTGCAATCAAATTCGGAAGCACAGTAGATGTCGTCGCCGTCGCGGTCTGCGTAGACGAAGCAGTACTAGTCGTCTGCTGAATGATCAAGGAGCTGGGCAGCCAGTCCGACGTAACGCTCGTGATTGTCGTATCACCCGATGAAGCCGATGTGGTCGTCAGAGTCACAAGCGTTGTCGTCACACTTTCGCCGGATGCATGAGTGGTTGTGGAGGCAGCAGCACTTGAGCCGGGAACCGTAGAGGTAGCCTCGGTCGATGCAACGCTAGAAGCAGGCGAAGCACTTGACGCTTCCGTTGAAAGAGCACCTATGCAAAGTTAGTCACGTCCATGTCATTTAGAGATATAGAATACATACTCGAAGCAGATCCACTAGTAGTGAACTCAGACGTCGCAGTTGCGCTCGCAGAGTCACCAGAAGCAGCAGTAGTAGACACTATGATCGTGCTTGAACCAGCAGACTCTGTGGCAGAGACTGAAGCAGAAGCAGCCGACGTCAGGACAGATGATTCAGCTCCGGACAAGGAGGATGATTCAGCGACTGAGGTCGAGACAAGAATACCTAAACTCACAAGTTAACAAAGTCTTCGACGAATTGTAGTTATATCAAAAGTAGCTTACCAGAAGACTCATAAGCCGAGGAAGCCGAAGCAGTCGTGGTAACAGCAGTGGTAACAGCAGATCCCGAGACCACTGCAGTGGAAGACACGACCTCTGTCGAAGACAGAAGACCAGTCGATGAAGAAGGAAGCTGCGACGAACTGGCCGCATTTCCGGAGCTCGTAACAATCGGAACGATAGAAGCACTCGTGAAAGTAGAGCCTTCGCTAGTGTAGGTCGTCACGACCTCGCTGAACACAGGCGTAGACTGCGTAGACTCCAAAGCAGACGAGCTCACAGGTGAGCTGGTCGGAGAAGTGCCCGAAACAGCCGATGTAACAGCCGATGTCGCAGAGAGGACTTCGCTCGAAGAAGCGCCGCTCGATACGGTGTACGTCTCGCTGTAGATTTCACTGCTGACTGCACTCGTCTCAATAGCCGATGAAGCACTCTCACTCACGGCCGACTCACTCGCAGACACAGCAGTCGACGAGACAGCGAGTGAGCTAGACACATCCGAAGCAGACTCGGTGTAGACCACAGACTCCATAGAGCCGCTGGTAATAGTCGAAGCGTAAGAGCTCTCAGTGACGGTCGAAGACTCTGCGATCGATGTTTCCGATACGCCAGAAGTCACAGCAGACTCTGAGGTCTCGACGGCAGATGTCGACGGCGTGGCAGTAACTGTTGATGAAGGATAAACAAAAACAGTAGTGGTCAACGACGACGAAGCACCAGATACCTCGGAAGACTTGGTGGAGGAGAGACTCTCGGTCGCAGAGGAAGTGGCAGCCGAAGTAGTTCCACTCGACGTCAATGGGGAAACTTGCGACTCTGAAGCCGTAGCAGCCACACTTTCAGACTCGGAAGATTCTCCAGTAGCTGTGGTTGAGGTCCCAGTAGGGGTTGAGGTCTCAGTCGAGGTCGAGCTTGCAGACTCCACAGCAGAGAGCGAAGAGGCCGTCGTGGAGGACGCGAGGATCGACGTGTCTGCGATGGAGGTAATGGTCGAGCCAGATTCGCTGGAGGACTCAGATGTAGAGGAAACAGCAGATGTCAAGCTGGTGGCCACCAATGAGGTTGTCTCTGACGCGCCCGATGAGGTAACAGCGGAAGTGGATTCCTCTGAAGAGCTTTTGGCTGTCTCCGTGACCGAAGAGTCACTGACCTCTGCAGAGGAAGTAGGAGCTGTCAAATCATCGGAGGAGGTCGCGGTGACAGCAGCAGTATCTGACACGGACGAGGTGATAGCCGTGTCTGTGACGGAGCCCGCAGCTTCGGTAGACGTTTGCGACTCGATATCGGATGACGAGGTCGAGGTCGCAACAGCTGTGCTATCAAGGGGAGTCGAGGTAACAGTAGCTGAGTCGTCAGTGGTGGTAGCAGTAGCTGAGACGTCAGTGGCGGTATCGACTGTCGAAGTAGCGGACTCTAGAGAGGAGTCTGTCGAGTCTGTGGGGAAGACCGTGGAGGCGTCTGTCGGAGTAGCATCAGAGCTCGTGACAGAGTCAGCTGCGTCAGTGGTGGTTGCCGCAGCTGTAGTGTCTGTAACTGAAGACGTGTCAGTGGCAGACGCACCCGCAGTGTCTGTCGCTGTCGGTATCAAGCCGTCTGTTGCAGAGTCCGTTGCAGAGTCCGTTGCAGAGTCCGTTGTCGAGTCGGTGGCAGAGTCGGTCGGTGTAGAGTCGGTCACTGTAGAGTCGGTGGGAGTAGCAGTAGCATCTGTAGCCGAGTCGGTGAGAGTAGCCGAGTCCGTGACAGCAGCCGAGTCCGTGGTCGAAGTAGACGGCGAGGAGCTGACGGTGAGCGGCAGATCAGTATCGGAGCTCGTCGTATAGGAGGCTGTCGAGTCGGTGGCGGTGTCTGTTGCCGAGTCGGTAGCGGAGTCGGTAGCAGAGTCGGTGATGGCAGAGTCTGTAACGGTGGCCTGATCTATCGACGAGGTGGTTGGAGTGTCCGTGGCTGCGGTAGATGCCAAGTCTGTAGATTCGGTGGTATCCGCGGAGGTTTCGGTGGCGGCTGGCTCGGTGGTGAGGTCTGCAGAGGTGCTAATTGAGGCAGTATCAGACGGTTCGACGGTATCTGAGAGGGTGAGGGCGTCGGGGATTGTTGAGGTCGCGGCAACGGATGAATCAGAGGTGGTTGATAGGGTTGCGGAGATGTAGTAGTCTGAGGAGAGGGGAGTGGTAGAGAGGGGGGTTGAGGTGGGTGACGCATAGAGAGGAGGGTCGTAGTCGTAGGAGGAGGTCGCGGTGGAGGAGAGTTCGAAGTACGAGTCCGAGTCTGATGATGTTAGTTGAGATTCGATGAGTAGTCGAGAGCAGCGAAGAGCAGTCGACACGAGACAATGAATGAATGGATGGAGGAGAAAGGGGAGGGGACAGGAGGAATCACTCACCAGATGAGGTTGGTTGGACGCGTAAGCTGTCGAGATCAGAGGAGGTGGAGGTCGCGATGGTGGTGTTGTCTACGCGCACGACGAGTCGCCGACGGGCGGTTGGGTAGTGGTGGTAGGGACGTTCTTCGGCGAGGAGGGAGGAGAGGTAGGAAGGGTCGTAGGGGGAGTCGGGGGAGCGTTGTAGGAAACGGGGGAGGGGGATGTTGAAGGCTGCGGCATGGTTTGCGAGGAGGAGGAGGAGGAGGAGGAGGAGGAGGGGGGGAGGAAGCCGCTGGCAGTGCCGGTGCCTGTAGCGGGCGGGCATGGCGGCTGAGGGGAGGAGAGGAGGAGGAGGGTGGTGAGGAGGAAGAGGACGGGGAAGAGGAGGAGGAGGAGGAGGAGGAGGAAGAAATGAGCGTGGTAGGATGGAGACCAGAAAGGGGCACGAAGGAGGTTGGAATGCAGAAAGGAGCGTTTTGTTGCCGCACAGCGAAAGTATAAAAATAGGTCATTGATTAATTATTCAAATTGCTTCTTTGTTGTGTTTCTGTTACTGTTACTGCTGTTGCTGTTCTTATTATTACTCTTGTTCTATTGTTAATGTTATGCTGTTGTTGTATTCTATTCTTCTTATTGCCATATTCCTCTTCTCTTCTTCTCTTCTTCTTCTTCTCTCTGATCTCTGCATGGTCAGGTCGAACTGCCGAGATTACCTTGTGATCCGCTCACGTTTTCGCTCACAGATTAGAATTTGTGCCACCGGAATGCGGTTGCTATAGTTACTGTGCCTAACCCAATCGGGATCCAATATATCTAAAGTAAACAAAGCTTCGCGTTGAAGCAATCTCGGTTGCCTTATTGCTCTGGTTTGGGTGTTGTCACTGTGTTATAGTAAGAGGTTATAGTGTAGATTATATGCATCATATAGCTGTCTGTCATATATAGATCATCTATATATCATATATACACATCATATAGATCCATCTCTCATCTTCTCTCTACAGGCAAGACCCTGGCACATCCGGCATCTGATCCACTCCTCCTCTCGTATTCCTCCTCCATTCAACTCCTCAGCCGTTCTTCTCTTCTCCTCCTCTTCTCATCAAGTCCCGCACATCCCTGTCGCCGAAATCTCTAATCAAACAACGCAGTCACGTGGAGTATTGTCACGTGTGTAGCTTAGAATCACGTGTATTCCCACATCACACGTGATCATATCTTTATCGATATCGCGATTCCCAATCCAACCGCGAACAACATCCGCAATCACCTCGTAGATCTGTGAACACATGGAGAAGGCTTCGCTTCCGCTCTCGCCTGCGCGCCCGCGCCCGCGCCCGCAGTCCAACGACTCGGTCTTCAAGCGCATTGCTCTCGCGCTGCTATGTGCCACCGTCCTCATTCCCTGCGCAATCATCCTTCCTGGTCCTCGAACAGGTGCCGCTCTCCTGCGCAACCTCGTTCTCACCCAGAGCCCAAGCCAACATCCAATGTCTTCTTCTGTCCCCCTCAATACCACTTCTGCTCCCCTAGAGGTCTTTCAAGTCTACGACGACCCCCTTCTCTCCGTCACAGATCCTGTCGCCTCCGTCGTCGTCATGGACCACGTCTTTGGCTTCTCCTACGGCCGTCCCTTCGTCGGCAAATACACTCCTCCCAATCTCGACTTCAACCGAGTTCTCTTCACCCTCTCCGCTACCTCAAAAGGCAGACAATTTGATCGCCTTGCCCTCGTCTTCCTCGGCGACCACGAGATCTGGCGTACCTCCACCGCAGAGCCAACAGCAAACGGCATCCATTTCGGATACACAAAAGATCTCTCCCACTTCCTCTCGCTCTTCAAATCTGACCAAAAACTCATCTTTGAAATGGGTAACCTGGTCGACGATACCTACACAGGCGCCTTCCACATCATCCTCACCGCTACTTTCTACAACGACAAACTCTCCGATACTCCTCCCGATCTCATCCTCCCAATCTCGGCCCGCAGAAGCACGGCCGACAAGCCCTCTCACTTCCTCCTTCCGCAAGACTCGGCCGCCGTCCAACTCAGTCTTCCTCGCTCGGCCACAAAAGCCGTCGCCCTCATCACCGCCTCTGGAAACGCTGCCGAAGAGTTCTGGTACGCAAACATCATCTCGTCCGAAAAGGACGCGTTCCCGGGTGAGTCGATGCTCGCCCACGGCCCCCACCGCGAGGTAGGCCTCTACGTCGACAACAAACTGGTCGCCTCCACCTTCGCATTCCCCATCATCTACACCGGCGGCATATCCCCCGGCTTCTGGCGTCCCATCGTCGGAATCAGCGCCTACGACGTGCCCATGTACGAGTTTGATATAACCCCTGCTCTCCCTCTCCTCTGGGACGGCGCCAAACTCGAAATCAAGGTCCTCACCGGCGACGCTCTCGAGCCAGTCATCGAGCACGACTGGGTCGTTTCCGGAAACGTCTTGGTCTGGACATCGCCCGAATTGACCGCTACTGCCGGAAAGCTCGTCGAGTTTGACATTTCGCCGCTGAACGTGCTCAATCAAGTCACCAAGAGCACCGACAATTCCGAGCTCAACGTGACCTCCGTCGCCAGTCGATCCGGCAAGCTCTCCTCCGAAATCACATACTCCAACTCCGCCGCTTCGTCAAAGCCATTCAAGAAGATCTTCTCGTCAGAGTGGGCCCTCAAATCTGATAATGTCCAGCAGTACGCGCGATCAGGTCAGCACCAGCGCGTCACTGCGCAAACCGACATCAGCCAATCCTCATCCCTCCTCGGCGCCCGCGGGCTCTCCTACCCACTCGACCTCACCACCGCCTACCAACTCTCCCCCGTCCTGAAAATCACCGCCGAGCTCGCGCGCGGACTCACAGACGACATCGACAAACAAAGCAGTCTATGGACCCACCAATCCGGCAGCGCGTACTACATCGGCCAAGACGCACAAGGCAACGGCCCCTTCGGCGGCGGCGAAACCGAGCAAGGCTTTATCAGCGGCGCCGTCTCCGGCTCGCAGTACTGGCGCACCGTCCGCGCCGTGAACGGCAACGTCGTCCGCGATCTCGAGGTCAGACATCTCGCCGACGACGAGGACTCCGGCGCGCTCGTCGACAAAGACGAGCTCATGTCGGATCAAGACCGCGACGGCGACGAGTTCAGAAGCCAAGTCCGGCCGGGCAACGGCGAGAACGTCATGTTCTCTGGTTGTTTGGACGAGTATAACCAGCGCGTCGCGACCTCGGACGTTAAAATCAACGCTAGCGAAGACGAGCAGTTGAAAAAGTGCATCAAGCGCATGTTTGGTCGGGGACCGATATGACCTGCAGATTACTTTTTTTGATAGAATTTGTGTTTTTATGAGGCGTGGCGGGTCGGTGTTTATGGACAGTGTTTAATAATCAGCAAAATGTTTGTAGTTTTCCCTTTTTCTTCTTGTTTGATGCATTAGATGGTTTTGATTAATGTACTTAAAACACAAAGTCAACTTCTCTGATTCACAATCTTAAATGCCAAAAGCGAGTACAATTGCCATTTCCTGAACAGCAATTTCCAGAATTTTGCCAAATTTATTAAACGTGGCGAACGTGACACTGATCATTCTGATTTGAACTATCGACGGATATCTTTCGACCTACGCTCATTTTTGGTCTTTAGCAGTTGATTTCACGACCACAAAATATCTGATTATGAAAAGTAATTTTATTTTTCTTCTCTTTTGTCTAAAAATCTCTATATCTCCGCAACTGTATGAATATAATGAAGTTATCATTCAACTATAACCAGCATTTTCACGCGTTTTAGACCAAACCAGTAGAAGCCGCAAGACGTGCGGAACGTCGATAGTTTCACAGCGCCGGCGCATTCCGAGAAATTCCAGATTTGACCTTTGTCTGCTTAAGCACGATAAGCCTGGTTAGAAGCAAAGAAGCAGATCCAAAGACTTGTGCTGCTCGATTATCTTTATTACCGGGCATATTTATTGGGTATTCCGGGGGTGACTGGATAGCAAGACTATTTTGCGGAGGAGGAATATAGAAATGCGGGGGCCACTACTTACTATCAGAACCGCTGCTATTCGTCGGAACATTGCGCGCAGCACATCTGTTCAGAGCAACCGCTTGTTGTTGAATACGTCCTACCGTGTTGCGGCGAGATCAAGACAGGCTGAGAGGTTATGTGGTTGCTGGCGTCGTTGGTCGAGTTCTGCTGCTGTGAAGACTAAGAAAGTCGAACCATTTGTCGACCGGAGTATGTTATCTGCTTGTTGATTCACCTATGTAAGACTGTTACTGATCACGATGTCGCCTAGCACCGCTTGAACAATATGATTATCTGGTCGGCAAAGGACTTTTACGCGACGACTCGTTTCAGCGCGGGATCGTGTCGTTGCTAGTCGAGCTACATGACGGAATCTCGAAATACCACCCGCCGCCGGTCGAATACCCAGATATCGAATCCCTCAAACCAAAAAAAGGCCTCTTCAAACTCTTCTCGCGCGGCAAGAACTCCGACGCTCCGCAGATCGACCTTGCGACCGTGCCCAAAGGCATCTATCTCTACGGCGACGTCGGCTGCGGCAAGACAATGCTCATGGACCTCTTCTACTCCACGATCCCGACCACCGTGCTCTCCAAGCGGCGCATCCATTTCCACGCCTTCATGCAGGACGTGCACAAGCGCAACCACGCGCTCAAGCGCGAGCACGGCGCAGACTGCGACACCGTCCCGTTCCTCGCCGCCGCGCTCGCGGACGAGTCCCGCGTGTTTTGCTTCGACGAGTTCCAGGTCGTCGACGTCGCCGACGCGATGATCCTCCGCCGGCTCTTCGAGGCCCTGATCCACCACGGCGTCGTCTTCGTCATCACGTCCAACCGCGCGCCCGACGAGCTCTACAAGAACGGCATCCAGCGACAGTCATTCATACCCTGCATCGAGCTTATCAAGGAGCGGCTCCAGGTGATCTGCCTCGACTCGCCCACCGACTACCGCCGCATCGAGCGCCCGCTCAAGAACGTCTACCACTCGCCTCTCGACGCCGAAGCCAAGCAGCACGCGCAGAAATGGTTCGACTACTTCGCCGACCCGCGCGACCCTCCCCATCCCGCCTCCCACACCATCTGGGGCCGCGAGCTCAAAGTTCCCCGTGCGTCCGGCGGCGTCGCGCAGTTCAGCTTCGAGCAACTGTGCGGCCAGCCCATGAGCGCGGCGGACTACCTCGAGCTCGCGCGGAATTACCACGCGTTCGTCGTGACCGACATCCCGATCATGACGATGAGCAACAAGGACAAGGCGCGCCGGTTCATCACTTTCCTCGACGCGGTCTACGAGAGCAAGGGAAAGCTGATTGCGACGTCCGAGGTCCCGTTCGCAAACATCCTGGTCGACGACCGCAAGAAAGACGCCAAGCCGGCGGCTGACGTGTCTGCGATCGAGTCCGGCATGACGGGCGACGAGGGTATCGAGGATAGCTTGCGCGAGCTGCATATGTTTTCGGGAGATGAGGAGGTTTTCGCGTTTGCTCGGGCACTTAGTCGGCTGCAGCAGATGTCGAGCGCACAGTGGGTTGATGCATAGTGTACATATATCTAATAGACGGTTGCGTTTTTTCTTGATCTAAAATAGAAATAATAGCTGCGTAGTATATACATTCGTTCGTAACTAACTATTCCAACCAGACTTCAGCTTCTATATACATTTGCAACCTCCCAGAAACCAAACCACAAACCAATTAGTATCCCCGACCCCGGTACTTCTTGAGCAAAAAGAACGTAGACTTGAGCTCTTCCTGGAACTTGAGCTTGCCCTTCTGCATCACGCGCATCTTGCGCATGCGATTCGGCTTGACATATCGCTGGTAGCCCATAAAATGCGTTCTGATCTTATTATTCATCACGATCCTCTGCAACTTCCGCAGCGCAAACAGAAGCCCGTTCCGTGACGGCTGGACTGTGACTGTGCGGCCAATGTACGGCCCCAGTTTCGGCATCGCGCCGAGCGACACCGGGCCCGGTCTCGCGATCTCAGGCAATGACAACTCGTCCTGAGACACCATCTTTGGTTCGACCAGGGCAACGAATTTCACCCTGCTTGTGTTTGCTCCTGCTGGTTGCGACGACGACAACGACCGGATGGTGGTGGTGAACGGTGCAGCGTACAGCGCCCGCACCGCAGATGGCAGATATGGTGTCCGCGGACTGACCGTCGCCAGCCGACTTCGCATTGTGCTGAGGAAGCTCATGGTGGTGCTTCTCGTGAACAGTGAAGTTGATACCGAAGCTCGAGAGTCGAGAAAATCCCGATGGTTTGCAAAAATCAGGAGTCGAGAAGTTGTGCAGGAAGCAGCTGTGCGGTTGTGCCATAAACACGCAGATTATGCACACGTGAATTCAACCTTTAGAGCATCGCTTTTTTCTAACCTTCCTCACAAGACTTGTTGATTTCTGATCAAAGTAATCAGCAGAACAGTTCAAATTCACGCAGACCGGGAGACGAGCACGTTTGTTGTTTCTAAATTCAGCACGTTGAACTACTTTAGTGGCCTGTGGCAACTTGTGGCCGGTCAGTTTGTGCGCGATTGTCATCTCGTATCCAGATTGCGCGCGAGAGAGAATAAAGATCGAGACTGAGATATCAGCATAGGACTTTGAAAGATGTCCCAATATCCTCCTGGTACATTGAAGATACTACTGTTGACAAAGAGACTTATTCTTAGATAAACTATCTCGCTAACTGAAAAACAGGCAACTTCCCACCACCACCTGGGTTCGTGATCCCCCCGTTCCCTGGGTCAACCGCCGACGCCGCTAAAGCTATGCCGCAGATACCGGGTGCTCCGACCGCGGTTCCGCCGCCGTTCATGGCACCCGGCGCAGTCCCGTTCCCGCTGCCGATGATGCCATTCCCGCCGGGATCTGTGCCGCCCGGAGGCCCAGGTGCGTTCCCCCCACCACCAACCCTCTCGAGCCATCTTCCTCCTCCTTTGGTTGCTGGAAACCCCGTCGGTAGCAATAACATGAGCAACAGCAGCAACGACCGGAAACCGGACGCGATCTCTGCCGCGCTGGCAAACATGCCGATCGTGAACATCAAGTTCTCGTTTCTAACAGACCCGGCAATCAAGCAGCCTACGGTCGACGAGCAAAACCGGACGATCTTCATCGGCGAGGTGCCTGACGAGCTTGACGATTTCTGGCTCGGCAGGGTACTCAAGACCTCTGGTGAGATTGCTTCTTGGGTGCGCATTAAAGACTCATTAGGAAAGCCAAAGCCCTGCGCGTTAGTCGAGTTTGAATCCATCGCCGCGCTGAGCAACGCGGTCAAGGTTCTGCAGGAGGTAGTGATTCCCGGCGTTGAGGTTGAAGAAGGCGAGGCGGTTGAGGACGAGGAGAACGCACCGGTACTACGGAAACCTAGCAAGTTGCGAATCACATACTCGGACGAGACGAAAGATTTAATAGCTGAGCTCGTCAATTCACAGTCATCATCATCATCTTCAGCAGCAGAAAACAATAACGACGACGCCAGTCCGACGCTGCTGGACGCGAGCACAATCAAAAAGACAGCCGAGGAAATCGAAGAGTTATTACAGACATGGCTGGAACCAAAGTCCAGGAACGAGTACAAGGAAAAATACATCGCAGAGCATCCCGACGAAGAGCGCGAGGCAGCGACGTTTGATTTCTCGAAATCGTCAACGATCAAGCCCGACGACGAAGAGCTCGCGGATCTGCCTCCCGAGCAGCGCGCGATCGTCATCCAGGAAATCACGTCGTTCCGAGAACGCGCGAATCAGCGGGAACGCGAGCGGATCAAGCGCGAGGAAGAGGTTGAAAAGCAGCGGTTGGCGCGGATGCAGGAAGAAAAGATGAAAAAGAGTCGCGAGCAGCAGTCGATGTCGCCGATACCGTCGCACCACGGGAATAGCTCGGGCACGAGTTCTCGTGGAGTTACGTCGCTGATGTACTCTGAGCCGCTAGACTTTGTCAAACGCAAGGGAGCGAAAGACGACGAGGAAGAAGAAGAAGACGTGCTGGGATCGGACGGCAGACCGCTGACTGATGAGGAAATCGAGGAGCGCCGGAAGGATATGCATGAGGACGACTTGGAAGCCCAGTTCATTGAGCGCGAACGACGGTATATGCGGGAAGAACACGCGCGGATAGCCAACGCAGAGCGCGAGGTTCGTCGCGAACACGAAGACAAAGAACGGTACGCGCATAACCGCGAGGCGCTGCTCAAGCGTTATGCGGAGTGGGACGACGACGAAGAGGCCGACGCACGCAAGGAGGAGTACTATCGCGATCGGTCTGCGTGGCTTCGTGCGCGGGCGATGTTCCGAACTAGGGAAGCTGAGGAAGATGCGCGCGAGGCAGAGTTTGAGAGACGACAAAAGCGCGAGGCTGAGGCTGCTTCGGGAGGTGATCAGAAGGGCGATGCGACAGGATTGGTGGACTCGTTCTTGGATAACTTGAAGGTCAGGTTGCCGGAGAAGAAAGAAGAACTACGGCGCGATGCTGGTCCTATCCGCGTATCTTTCAAGAAGGAAGAGTCTGCCTCTACAGCTGCTGCTCCATCCTCCTCTTCATCCTCTGCAGCCACACCCAAGCTTTCAGAAAACAAACCAATCTCGATCGGTCTCGCGACCAAGCCCGGTGTCGCGAAACCCGCCGCGGCGCCGTTCAAGCTCGGCGCGACGAAACTCGGCGCGGCGAAGAAGGCAGACGGAGGTGCGGTTCGTCGACCGGCTGCGCTGGGGGATGACGAAGACGAAGAGCAGGGGAAGAAGAGACGGAAATTGATTCCGCTTTCGTATGATAAGCTGAAGGAGGAGGAGGAGTAGCGTGTTTGAAAGGAGGAGTTTTTCGCTATATTTTAGATTTGTGTAGATAGGTAGTAATCTATGACGATGAAGATATGTGTTTCGTCACCTGATTCCGAAAGTAACAGTTTAGCTACAATATGTCGATGCGAGCTTCTGGCAGAAAATGAGCTATTGTAGCAAGATTCTACTTTATAAACAAAACGATTCATACAACAAAGGAAGTCCTAATGCCAGTGAATAAACAAGCTAGTTGTAAACATTTATAACTCTAGAAAGTACCTTTCCAGAGCATCCAAACACCTTTCATAAACGCAATGATAATAACAAAAACAATGCGCCGTAGGAAATCATGGACTTAAGAAGCCACCGCATCAGCAATCGAATTATTGCCGCTCCGAACAGCAACGATGTCTTCCCTCTCAACTTCATAGTTCGCCTGCGCTAGAGCAATCACGTAGTTTTCGAAATCGTAGACCGCGTAGGCTGCATTGAGAAAGAAGTCGCCGAGAATATATGAATATGGATCGTTGCTCGGGGCGACGGATATAGCACACGTATCGTGGTCGTCATCGGAGAGAGACTGGACGACGTACGCGAGAGGCACTTTGATGGTTATGCCGTCGAAACCGAAAATCACAGTATAGTTGCTGGATCCATCGTCGAATGATACATAGTCTTGACAGTTGCTGAATATGTACGCGTCGTATGTGGAGTTGAGCTCGGCGCCGAGGTAGTCAACGAGATCCATGAACAAATCGGTCGGAAGGTTCATACCAGTGGTACCCGAGTCAAGAACAAAAGCCGTGTTTATACTTGAGTTGAAGGTCTTAGTCTTCTTATCCGGATTTTCTATCCCGAATGACTGGAGATAAACTCTCAGATCCTGGTATTGGCCTTCATCATTCGGCGCGATAGGCAATGATACCAAGTCACCATCGTACTTTGCCCGATCAATACCACCAAAGAGAAGATTACCAGCCGAACCAAGATCGTTGGTGTAGAGTGAATACACCATAGAGGAAATATATCCCTGGTCTTTCAAAGAGTGAAGTACTCCATTGTATTTAGTAGCTGCGGATTCGACAGACTCGAAACCCACGCCCATGAGACCGCTCGAGATATTTCCTTTCGAGGCAATAGCGAACGTCTGGTTCAACAGCGTCGCGCCGCCGACTCCAAAGGTTTCAACAGCATAGACACCTTTAGCGTATGTATTATCCAGATAAGAGAGATAGAAAGCTTCCTCAAGTCGACTGACGGTCGAAGAAGCTGAGCTGTTGTATGTCCCATAAACGCACGGATCGTCTGAATCAGGGTCTTCACAGAACGGGTTCGCCGCAGTCTGGACCCAAAATTCTGAGGAACCAGTATCGATAATAAGACCGACTTCCTGCGGAGGAGTGCCAATCGTGATATTAGCAATCAGAGAGTTGTCCGAGAACTCGAATGGAAGCTGGATCCAGCCGCCTTCGTCTGCGAGCGCATCGGTCGACGACTCTACGCCCGCGCGACCGAACCCGTAGAAATAGAACTGGGTCTCTGCCGCCACCACCGACGCAGCAGCGACAGAGAGCAGGAGAGAGCTTTGGAGTCTCATGATGGTTGTAATTGATGTGAATTGAGCTGTAGGGAGTCGAGGGGACTCCCGCAGCTGCTTTTATAGAGCCCCACGGTTGCAGCTTTGTTCAGCCTCTTCGCCTTTATTAAAACCCTACTCGAACTTAGTTCAACAGCTACAAAGAGATGCTTATGATGTATTTCTAACCAAAATTACCAGGATAACAAAAATAAACAAGACCAAAAGCAAATGAACACCAAGTGAACGTCATACAGATAAGACAAAAAAAGAAAAATTCAATGCACTCATTCGTTACTCAGTCAAATCAGCGTTGCCGAGCTCGTAGACGAATCCCAGGGTAAGCTTGGCGTGCTCGGCCATGTGCTCGAACGAGAGTCTGTCGATGGTATCCCGAGTGGAGTGGATGAACGGGTTCGAGTCCTTGAACGACGACTCGATCACGAACGCGGACGGGTATCCGACCTTCGCGGCGGAGGCGTGGTCGGAGCAGGCGTAGCCGCACTCGGTCTCGACGTAGGGGATCTTGCTGTAGGACGAGACGACCTTCTTGATGAACTCGGTGAGACCCGGGTGGACAAAGTCGGTGATGACGCCGAGCGACTCGGGCAGACCGTTGTCGAGCGTCTTCTTGACGTATCCGGTCATGTCCTGCTGGAGCATGGCAGCGACCTGGATCTTGCGCTTGGCGTACTCAGCAAAGATGGCCTGCGAGCCCAGAAGACCGCCTTCCTCGGCAGAGTACCAGTGGAACTCGACGGTGTTGTTGGGGGTGAAGCCGTTGCTGACCAGGGTGCGGAAGGTCTCGAGGATGGTGACGGTTCCGGATCCGTCATCGTCAGCACCGGGGGCACCGAAGAACGAGGGGAAGATGAGGTTGATCGAGTCCTGGTGGGCACCGACAACGACGGTGCGGTCCTCGGCAGTACCAGCCTTAAGACCAGGGATGCGAGCGATGAGGGAAGTCTGGGGCCAGGCGTGGTGGAAGGGGAAGACCTTGATGCTGGGGTTGACAGCAGCGACGGCCTTGACGGTATCGAAGAGCCACTGCGACGAGTCCGCGCCGGTGGGCGACTTGTAGTATCTGGTGTAGAACGAGGTGAAGTTCTCGAGGTTGACCTTCATGTTGTCGATGCTGATGTTGGCGAGCATGGGCGAGGCCTGGTCAAAGTACTGGACCTCGGCGGGATAGGTGACGTTGATGGTCACGGCGGGAACGGCCTCGTCGCTGGAAGCAAGCTCGGTGATGTCCATGAATCGCTTTCCGGCCTGTTTGTTTGTTAGATTGAAAATCACCAGTGAGAAGTAAGAGATATACATACGCGCTTCATCTGGAGCTTATCGGCCTCGGTGATCCACTGCTGGGCACCGGTGGCGGTCTCGATGAGACGGAGCTCGTTGGGGTTGAAGAGAGACTGCGTGTTGTACTCGGAGAGCAGAGCAGCAGAGGCTGCCGAGGCAGACACTATGGCGGAGACTACAGATGTAAAACGCATTGCTGTTGAATAAAAGTTGGTGATGATGATGTCGAGAAGGAGTAGCAGCAGCAGAGCATTTTATATCAGCAAAGCGCACCGGCGAACCCCGACACCGGATGACGTATTGGGAACACCCTAACCCTCTACTCGGCCTTCTCAGATCGGATTGCTGGGGTTTTGTAAACAAACCAGGCTGCAAATGTTTTCTTTTCTACAGAAGCCAGTGAATGACGTAGAATTGTACAATTGTTCTATAGCTACTCAAAACATAGACCTCCTCAGTCGGTCTTCTCCAAGAGATCTATGTTCACCTCTCTCAGCGCCTCAACTGCCCATTGCGGATATTTACTCTTGTCTCCAGCGTAGAGCGTAGAGAAGAAGTCTTTTACAAACTGCGGGAAGCGGTCGTCTATGATTGCGCGACGCGCAGACCGCATGAGCTCGAGCTGGTAATGCACGTTGTGCAGCGTGAGTAGATGCGCACCCGTTGTTTCCTAGACAATGCATTAGCTTCGCAGGCATCTACAAACAGAGATCACGAAACATACCTTTGCAGCAAGGTGATGGATAAAGGCTCGTGTGATACCCATCCCTCCGTCCTCTTTAGATCTGCAGATAGGACATTTGCAGCCCTTTTCGACAGGACTAAAGTCTGCTTCATAGCACTTGTTTCGAAGATTCACGATCCCTTCGGCAGTGATTGCGTTTCCGAATCTCTGTAGTAACAAAAGCACGTCAGCCAGCTCTTTTTTTCATAGTTCACTGATATGGGGAGCGTACAGCCGTGCGGGTGGGATACACGCAATCAAACAGATCAACACCCATTGCGACCGAAACTATCATATCCTCCGCATATCCCTAGAGACTGTCAGTAGCAGTCCACACAGATGAAGAGAATGCAGAAATACATACGACTCCCATACAGTATATAGGCTTATTGCGCGGAAGCAGGTTCGTGCAATGGTTGACACTGTATCGCAAACGTCAGTACACCACTCCACTACAAAATAGACAGACAATTGCATACACTTTACAGTACTGATCCTTATCCTCACCCCCAGACAATCCACCGATAGCAATTCCCGGCGTATCCCTTTTCTGCATTTCAGCACAGCAGATCGTACGAAGATCAAGGTCCAGACAGCCTTGGATGATTGCAAACAGGTTTTGCTTGTCCGGGTTCTTGTTGGCTTTTATGCACCGATCTAGCCATCGTATACTGCGATACATCGCCTCTTCAACTCTGGGTCCCTTGGTAAGAGTGGCTACGACATCGTCCAGTTGCATTCTACTATAGTCAGCAACCACATAATTCTAACTCTGTAATAAATGACACTATACGTACATGATATCAGAGCCTATGCTGTTCTGGAGCTCTATCGAGTGCTCAGGGGTCAGCAGCATCGGGGAGCCATCGTGCGGACTCAGGAACCGGACTCCTTCTTCTGTAATTGTAGCCAGCTTCAAGAGCGACACCATTTGAAATCTTACTTTGTTAGTTTCCTCTAACAACAACCAAAAGAGAGTATGAACTGTACCCTCCACTATCTGTTTTGAAGCTGTTAGCATACCGACTTGATCTAGAATATATCATGGGGCAAGAACATACCTGTCAGAATGTTATGAGGCCATGACTGTAATTTGTGTGCACCGCCAATTGTGTCCAGCACCTCTTGGCCAGGCTTGAGTCCTCTACATAAGAACATCGTTAGAAATATACGAAAACGTCAAAACAAACCGACATACAGATGATAGGTGTTGTTGAGACATATCTTGCATCCAAGATCATCCAGCTGCTCCGGCGTCAGTCCTTTCAGCGAAGCCTGCGTCGCCACAGGCATAAACATCGGAGTCTCGACCTACAACCTCTGTTAGAATTGCATCTCAATAGCAACCTACACAAGTAGCAGTCATACCAATCCGTGGGGCATTGTCATATTCGAGGCTCGCGCTTTCGAGGACGAGCACTGCGCCACGACCTCGAAGGTCATCGCCGCAGTTTTCGACACCGGCGGAAGCGCCCTCTTCATCGCAGACTTTACGGACAGCAGGGTTTCTTGATCAGCACAGCCGCCTCTAGCACAGCAGAAGCAGACGACAGTATTCGAGTCGGGGTGGTGGAAATATTTCTGGAGTGGACAAAGAGCGCCGCACGGAGAGTTGAGGTTTGCGTAGAAAAGTCTGTCGCGGTGTTTTGAGGTTTGTGCAGGGATGAAAGTGCCCCGAGCCCGGTCAAAGGCAATGCTGCCAGAGCATCCGCGGGTTTTGTTTATGTTTTGGCTGTTGCGGTCTTGAGAAGCTCCTGGTATTCGATATTAGCTGATAATGGTCTGTTGTTTTGAGTAAACTACTGCCAGTTGTTGATATTCTCCTCAGTGTAATCCCTCAGCCAGCTCGACACCTCTGCAATTCGTTATCTGCCGCCATGAACCGGCTAGGAAAAGGCTCGGTCCTGTTCATCGGCATCCTCTTCCATCTCATTTATCTATGGTCAATCTTCGACATCTACTTCATCACCCCGCTGGTGCATGGCATGCGCCACTTTGTCTCCACCGAGGAGGCTCCCGCTAAGCGTCTCTTCCTCATAGTCGGTACGTTACCACCATCGCCGCCGGTACCCGAAGCGCTTCTAACATCAGCTACACAGGTGACGGACTGCGAGCTGACAAGTGCCTCGGCACACGATATAACGCGACCACGGATGCATACGAGTATGCTGCGCCGTATTTGCGGTCAAAGATCCTGGACGAAGGAACTTTTGGTGTGTCGCATACTCGGATGCCTACAGAGTCCCGTCCCGGACATGTCGCCATAATTGCTGGCTTTTATGAGGACGTCAGCGCGGTAACCAAAGGTACAGACAGCTGTGTATCCAGTTTTTTTGAGCTGATTTTCGTGCTGACTACTTTGAATGACAGGCTGGAAGGAGAACCCGGTGAACTTCGACTCGGTCTTCAATCAATCGCGCCATACGTGGTCCTTCGGCTCGCCTGATATATTACCAATGTTTGCGCTTGGCGCTTCCGATCCAGAGAGGGTTGAGACGTTCATGTACGGGCATGAATTTGAGGATTTCACAAAAGGTAGGCAATGCAATCAAGTATGGTTGACGAATCTAGAGCTGACGAGTTCATTCTCGACCTGCAGATACGCGCGACCTAGATACGTTTGTGTTTGACCATCTCGAGAGACTGTTTGCGAGCGCAAAGACAGATCCAAAAATAGACGCAGCACTTCGACAAGACAAAATCGTGTTTTTCCTCCACTTGCTCGGTATCGACACCGCGGGCCATGCAAGCCGACCATACTCGCTGCAGTACTTTCAAAACATCCAGCACGTCGACCAAGGCGTACAGAAGCTAGAGAAGCTTGTCAATGAGTTTTATAATGACGATAAGACCGCTTGGGTGTTTACTGCCGATCACGGAATGAGTGATTGGGGCAGTCACGGCGACGGACATCCTGATAACACGCGTACGCCGTTGATTGCCTGGGGTGCGGGTATTTCGAAACCGGATAAGGAGAATCCTGTCGGTCATGACGAGTTTTCGGAGCCGTGGGAGCTTAATTCCGTCAAGCGCGTGGATGTCGAACAGGCAGATATCGCGTCTCTTATGGTAAGCGGTTTATATGATAGTAGTCTGAGCAGTACTAACATACGAGATCTATAGACGTTTTTGGTCGGATTACAATATCCTGCCAACTCGGTTGGCCGGCTACCATTGGAGTTTTTGGACGCGTCCGTGTCAGTGAAGAGTAAAGCAATTGTGGCTAATGCAAAAGCCATATTGGAGCAATACCGCATTAAGGAGGGTAAGTATACTGAATGCTGCTAGCGGGGAGCATCATGACTGACGCAATCATATAGCCCAGGTTGAATCGTCAGAGCTCAATTTCAAGCCATACCCATTGATTGAGAATAGCACCAGTAGTTTAGACAAATTGGTTGATGCAGCGACTTCAGCAGACAAGACTGGAGATTATGATACTGCGATTGGTCTCTCGTATGAGCTAATGCAGCTTGGCTTGCAGGGTCTTCGGTACCTGCAAACTTATAACTGGCTGTTTTTACGAACGTTGGTTACGCTGGGTTTCGTGGGCTGGATTTTCTACGCTCTCACCTCCTTTTTGGATTTTTATATTTTGCCCACGAAGATCGAGCCCTCTTCTGGATTATTTGTAAGTATCATCGAGAAGTTTTGCTGTCGAAGAATAGTAGCTGACTGGTTTATAGTTCTCGTCTCTTGCTGCTATTGTCTTTTCGATCGTGTCTGGAGCACTGTACTTGCAGCATGCGCCATTCATGCATTACCTGTATGCCATATTCCCGGTCATATTTTGGGAAACGGTGCTAGAGTACCGCACTTCGCTGCTAGAAGGCCTGAAGATCCTGGTCTGGAAGTCTGGCAGCAAAGAGCCAAACACGGTAGGAAAGCTTTTGGTTGAGATTATTGCGTTCTTTGCACTTATGGAGGCCATCGTCGTGGGATATTTCCACCGAGAAGTGTTTTCGGTCATTTACATGATGCTGTCTGTGTGGCCGTTGATTCAGAACTATGAGTTGAGCAAGAAAAATAAAGCGCTGGTGCTTACGTGGATCGTTACGTGCTTTGCGATGAGCTCGTTTACGCTGCTGCCGGTCATCAAAGTCGAGAGCATCACGCAGATCTTGATCGCTGGAGTTTTGATGACAGTCTTAGGAGCCGCTGGTACGATTTATCTCTCGGTGAGGCCGAAGAAGGACGGACAGAAGCTGAATAATGTTACAATGGTCATCTTTGGAATCCAGCTTGGCTTGATTGTGCTGTCGATGTTTGTGACGTACTCTACGGTGGATTCGCTGCAGGAAGGCAAAGGTCTTCCGTTTGGCAATCAGATTGTTGGGTGGACAGTCTTGATGGGATCGATTGTGGTTCCGTTTATGCACATGAAGTATCGCTATCATGACTACAAGACCCGGCTGCTGATTCTTTTCCTCGCGTTTGCGCCTACTTTCATCTTGCTTACGATCTCATACGAAGGTCTGTTTTATGTAACCTTCTTTGTCAATCTTGTGTGCTGGGTTGATTTAGAGCTCAAGGTCTACGAGGACCGCCGCACGATCGCGGCTGCCGCGGCAGGAAAGAATGGTACAGAGAAGAAAGGCGGAGCAGCTGCTGAGCGCAGACTGGAGCTGGCCGACGTGCGCATCGCGCTGTTTTTCTTCTTCTTGACGCAGATTGCGTTTTTCGGAACAGGAAACGTCGCTAGTATTTCCTCATTCTCACTCGATTCTGTCTACAGACTGCTGCCGGTCTTTGACCCGTTTTCCATGGGGGCTCTGCTGATATTCAAGATCCTCGTGCCGTTCGCCGTGATCTCTGCCGACCTGGGTCTGCTGACGCAGCGGCTCGGCGTGAAGCCGTCGTCGCTGTTCACGATGGTGCTCTCAATTTCCGACATCCTCACGCTTAATTTCTTTTACCTGGTGCGCGACGAGGGCAGCTGGCTTGATATCGGAATGAGCATCAGCCATTTCTGCATTGCCAGCTTGCTGTGTGTGTTTGTGATTGCGCTTGAGTACTTTTCGGAGACGCTGGTCAGCGGGGTGACTGTATAGAGAACCGCCGAAGCAATGTAATATATACCATAATTTTATAAAATAGTCATAATCATGTTTAATACAACATCCTTCTTTGTTCAAGATCCAGCAGCAGCCGTGCAGAGATCCAAGCTCAGCTCCAAGGATTGCTAAGCGAAGATCATCACGTGATGTCATGTGACCACCGAGAGATGGCGATGACGCGGGCGAATAATGCCGGGCCCCCGATCGGTAAATGAACGCTGCTTTTGTTGCTGCTGCCTCTGTTCCTCAGTCTGATAACCTCGAGTTTTCTTCTATTCACACTCAACAGACCTGAATCAGCTCATCCACGTACATCTGATGGCCGAAGACTCCAGCCAGGACGAGTCCTCCTCGACTCAGAACCCTAACGGGAAGCAGCACGTCAGCTATCGTCGGGCGCGGGCCTCGAGAGCCTGCGAAGTGTACGTCTTCTTTCTCTATCTTTCTTGCTGTTCTTCTGATCTTCCGCAGAGCCGCGTCTTCTAACTACTCTCGTCGTGTTTCTAGCTGTCATTCGCGAAAGGTAGGCGTCGATCAGTGCCGGAACATAGTCCTGGGCGCGAACCTCATCGCCCGGCCCCCCAGGCGCATGTGACAAAAACAGCCAATGCTAACTCACGATCCCTCGTCTTCCAGGTCCGCTGCGATGTCACAAACCGCATGCCATGCACCGTAAGTCTATTCAGAAGCACTGCCGAGCCACGTCCTTTCTCTGGTCTCGTTGTTCTAAGTGCTGTTCGGCTCGCTAACATTTCCCACAGAACTGCGTTGCGTTTGGATGCGAGTGCAAGTATGATTTCTAAGCTGTCGCGCAGACACTTCCTCCGCCCACTAACGCCTTTTTTTTTCCATCAGGATCCCTGACGCTCGTCGTCGCAAGGTCTCAGATCATTCGTAAGTTCTCGTCCTCTGATACCTCACCACCCGACCTGTTATTGTCGATGGTGACGATCGAGCTACCGTGCTGACAGCAGCCCTTGTAGATCCACAAAGCGCGAAACAGATATAATCAGCAAATCTCTCTCGTCAGTAGACGTCTCCAGAGCTCCCAGCGAAAGCCTCGATGTTGTGTCCACTCCGGCCGGAGCCAGTCGACGGAGGCGGAAAGACACGCTGGAAAGCGGAGGTGGTCACGAATCAGGCGACGATGGCGACGACGAAGACGACGGTGACGATATCGAGAAGCAGCCTGACCCTCAGCAGATCCTACCCCCCAAGCGGACTAGAAAGCCAGACGAACCAGACGACAAGCAGTCGAAAAAACGCAAGGAGGGTCCGCAACGGGTCGGTGGATTGGCGGCGGCGACACTGATCACAGCTGGCCAGAATACCACCGAGACAGCCGACGCTTGGATCAACATGCTCTCCTCACATACTGCAGGCACAAGCAGTGTACGCCGGTCTGGAAGAGTCGCGTATCTCGGCTCGTCGTCGAATCTGAGCCTGCTTGTACAATCCAAAGCGGGCGACACCGAGGTTTGCCACTACCCGCTCCCAGACGAGCTGCGCGTAGGTTCTGCGCGCTTGAACGAGCTTGATCCAGAGGAGATCGAGATCCTGAACCGCCGTGGCGCGTTCCTGCTTCCTCCCCGCGATATCTGCGACGAGCTCATCGAGTGCTATTTCGCGACCATCCATCCGATCGTGCCGATGATCAACCGGACGCAGTTCATGCGCCGCTACAACGATCCAAAAGATCCGCCTTCGCTATTACTTTTGCAAGCAGTCCTCCTCGCTGGAACCCGTGTCTGTCGTAACCCTGCGTTGCTGGATAACCAAGGGTCAGCCGACCTAGCGAGCTTGACAATCTACAAGCGCTGCAAGGCGCTCTACGACGCAAACTACGAAGACGACAGAATCTCGATCGTGCAGTCGCTCATCTTGCTGGGATGGTGGTGGGAGGGACCCGAGGATGTGACGAAGAACGTCTTTTACTGGACCCGCGTCGCCCTCTGCGTCGCCCAGGGTTTCGGGCTTCATCGCAGCGTTGAAAAGTCCCAACTCAGCGTTGTCGACAAGCGTTTGTGGAAACGTCTGTGGTGGGTCTTGTTTGTAAGTTCTTATCTTCAATCTGTGAACTTACTTCTCTACTTATTTGCTAACTTTTGGTGTGAAGAGTCGAGATAGAAACGTCGCAATCGCCCTCGGCCGACCGGTGCTGATCAACACAGATGACACAGACGTTCCTATGCTTACTGAGGAAGACTTCATAGAAGAAGAAGGACCTGGCCCCTACGAGTATCCGCCCAACACACTACACGTGCAGCACTTTATCCAGTCGCTGAAGCTGTCGGAAATCATGGGGCTGGTCTTACGCCAGCAATTCTCCGTCGCGTCCGAAAACTCGAGATCAAACAACCGTAGCCCGGATATCACACATTCCGACATGGCCCTTGGCGCGTGGATGAACAATCTTCCCCAGGAGCTACGGTACTACGTCAACGAGCCAGAGTCGCACGATTTTTTCAAAGCTCTGCTTCATCTGCAGTACTACACCGTTCTCTGCTTGCTGCACCGGACCAACATGTCGCAGTCCAAACCGCAGCTGTCGTCGGTCGGAAGCAGCTATCTGACGTCTTATCCCTCGCGGGGGATTGCGTTCCAGGCAGCACATATGATTGCCCGCATTGTTGAAAACATGATGAACCGACAAGAGTTGCGCAACGCGCCCGCGTTCACGGTGTATACACTCTTCTCTGCGATGATTATGTTTGTCTACCAAACCAAGTCGCACTCGCCGCAAGTCGTCCAGGGTGCCCAGCGCTCACTGAAGATCTGCATGGGTGCTTTGGAAGAAGTTGGCAAGTCGTGGATGGTGGGCCGCATGATTCTGCGGCTGTTTGAAAAGATTAACGAAAACAAGCAAATGAAGGACCGCATCTTCCGTGCCGTGAATCCGCGCCCGCTACCGCAGCACCAGCACAACAGCAACAGCAGCAATAACGGCGTACATAGCTCAAACCTGTCTGCCTCGTCGTCGATGCAGAGCTCGGGAAGCAGCAGCGGCACGCAAAGCCGCAGCACAATCGCAATGCCGCGACCTTCGTACGCAACCACGACGACGTCTACGCTACCGTTCGACTCGCCTGCCGCGCCGGTTCCGAATATCTCGTACGAGCGCACGACCTCGCGGCCGTCTACCCCTGCAGCTGCGCCGTCGCCGCTCATCCCTGGCCAGTCCAGGAGTCAGCAGCAATCCCACGATAGTGCGAGCCACTACTTTGCTTCGCGGGGAGTGAATTCCACGCCTTCCGGCGCAACTCCGTTCCAGTCAAGCGTCTCCGTGCCCGGCACGCCACCAGATTTCTTCTTTGTCACGCATTCGCCACCGCTATCGCAGACCTTTGTCGAGAATTTCCAGCCCTCGCAGCTCTTCCCTGAAGACCAAATCGCCGCCTTGCTACAGCAGCAGCGGCAGCGACAGCAGCCAAAGGACTCTTCGGCCTTGTCATCCGACAGCGTTAAACTTGAAGACGGCGAGGCGCTCAGCGTACCAAACGGCTCGGAAGCACAGACGTGGTCGGCTTCAATGACCGGCGTGGGCGAGATCGCAAATGCGCTGGATTTACTGGCCGACATTGACGTCGACCAGAGCACCCCTGAGGACGGCTCCAACGCGTCCGTCTCCGGCGCCGCGGGCCTGAGCAGTTCCGGCCACGCGACAGGGGCCACACCTGACGCTGCCGAGACCGCGGCGGCGAACATGGCCGCCGTCGAAGGCGGTACGCATTACGCTGGTGTTCCGAGCGCGGCCAGCGCGGGGGCGCCGAACTCGTTGAATATTGGGGACTGGTATAATTACCTGATGACGAACGGGGCGACGGAAGGGTTTGGCGAGGAGATGGCCGAGTTGGCGCAGGCGCGTGGGTTGACGTCGTTTTGATGAGGTGGTGTTGAATGAGAAGAAGAGTAACGTGTATGCCTTGATTAGGGAATGGTGCTGTATTATATGGGAGGAATATGGTATTTTCCTTGTTTTGTGAGCTGAACGAAAGCTTTATACGCTACTACAACGAGCTCAGTCGTTTCTTTTCTTTTGTCAATTTTGTTTTTTTTGCGAAGTCACCCACGAGGTGTCTTTTCTCTGTACGTGACGTTGGTAACTTCCGGCTGTAATTCCTTTCTTTTGTCTTTGTTTTGTGTGTTTTGAAATATTGTTTTGCTGCTGGGCAGTGATGTGGTCTGTAATTCTTGGGTCCGGTAAATGAGAGTCACAACTGTATTGTATAAGATAGAAAATTCTATGAGTTAACTTTTGTCAACATATTGACTAACTGCGTATATCATTTTTGATTTCACGAAGAGGTCTAGTCCCCATACACCTTCCACACGCAAATAAACCCGCCGTCTCCGCAGGCAACTAAATAGTCGCCATGCGGACTAAACGACAGATGCCGCACGAGTCTCTTGATGCGCGGGATGTCGAGCGTGGCGTGGGGTTTTATGAATACGAACGGGTCGGCGATGATAGATGAGCCGTCTTCGGTGTACGGTTTCCGCGGTTTGCCGTCTGCTGGGGTGTGCTGTGTCTGGTTGTGGTCTTCTTTGTGGTGGTGGTCTTGTGGGGTGAGGGGTTGTGCGGTGGGGGAGTGCTGGATTGGTGAAGAGAGAGAAGGGGGTGCGGAGGTTAGTGACGAGCCGCTACGGCGGGGCCGGGTGTTGACCTGCTGGCCTGCTTCTGCGGGAAGCACGGCGGCGGAAGGAAGGCCGAAGTGAGAGCGGGGAGAGGCACGGGACTGGATCAGCGCCTGGAGCTCGGACGGCGTGAGGACGGTGGGTTTCTTTGCGACCGCGGATGATGATGAGGAAGAGGTGGTAGTGGTTGTGGCGGCGGAGGAGGAAGAGGAGGACGAGCTTTGTTTTTGCATGAGGGTAGATGAGGTCTTTGGCTCCTCAGCGGGGGGTTTGAGAGCCCGCTTGAACGCGGCACCTGTGGGTTTAAGCGGTACATCGTCCTCAACAGGGTCGAAATCCTCATCGCTCATCCCGATAGTAGACATAGCTGTAACTGCTTGCTTGCGCGCAAACGGCAACCGGATCGACAACCCCGACCGCTCTTGATAGTCTGGCTCGTCGTAGTCGTCATCCTCTTCCGTGGTTTCGGGAATACTCCCGTGCACCGGCCCAGCATCTTTCGACTCCTCCCCATCCGATGACGAAAGATTGATCAAGTTCGCTTCCGCAACCATCCGACTCTTCCTCTGCGTCTTCTCGCCCTCGCCCTCCTCCTCGTCACTGCTAATCAACGAAACTTCAACTCTAGACGACTCGCTCTCCTCCCCGCCGCGTTTCTCCTTCTCTTTCTCATTCTCCTTCTCCGCAGCACCACGCGTCGTCTTCACCGCCATCGGCTTCGGAGGTTCCCGCCGCTTCACGCGACTTTGCCGGCCTCCGCGTGCACGGCCACGACCGCGTCTGCCGCCGCGCGGGGGTGCTCGGGCGTCGCTTTCGTCGGCGTCTTCGTCTTCTTCCTTTTTGTAGCTCTTGCTGTCGACGCGGCGGCGTTTTGGGGGGATGTTTTCTTCTTCTTCTTCATCGTCATCCTCATCGTCATCCTCATCTTCGTCGTCGTCATCATCGTCATCGTCATCATCGTCCTTCCCCTCCGTATCAGAAACCTCATCTGCCGGACCAAACGACCCGCGCGTCCGCATTCCTGCAGAACCCGCATACGCCGCCGACGGGGCCACCCAGGCCTTCTTCAGCGCAAAATGATTCCCCGGCTTCGCTCCCGGCGGCAGGGGAATAGAGTCTCTTTTTATGACTGTGCCTGCCGCGGGTTTTCTCTGCGACGTTTCAGGCTTTTCGTCATCCTCTTCTTCTTCGTTGTCGTCGTCATCGTCATCGTCGCTGACGTAGGAAGAAGAAGAGATGTAGGAGGAAGAGTGAGAATCGGATGGTGCGTCCTCGTCGTCTTCGTTGGTGAGCTCGTACTCTTTGAGCTGGAAGACATACACCTTCGCCGCGTCGTTGCCCATGACAAGCGTCGACCCACAGCCCACGCCATGGCCGATGCCGAACCTCATATACCACGGCGTGGTGTGCGGGATGCTGAACTGCAAAAGCCTCGTGAACCCACTTCCGAACGCCGAAAGCGTGTCCTTGGATTTGTCGTGGCTCGTAGGCGCGTTTTGCTGGCCGAGGTAGTCTGCGAGGTTGGACGCGAAGCCGTCGATGCGCCAGAGCACGATGCGGTGCTCTTTCGCCGCTTTGGAGAGGATGAGGTCGCCATAAAATGCCACGCTGTCGACGTAGTTTGCGTGCAGAGCGTTGGTGGTGAAGTGCGACCAGTAGAGCACGACAGGGTTGTCCGGGTCGACCTCGAGTTTATCGAGATCCGGTAGTGCCCAGAGGTCCACGCGGTTGTCCATCCCGCCGCTGACAAGGAACCGGCCCGAGTCATGGAACGCGACCGAGAGAACCTGCTCGCGGTGTCCCTCGCCCGCGCAGATGACTGCGCATGGCTGCGCGACGTACCGCTCGTCCAGGTTCCAGATGCGGATCGTGTGGTCGCCGGAGGAGGACGCGAGCACGTGGGGATGGGTGGGTGATGTTTGCAGGTCGAGAATTTCGTCACCGTGGCCGACGAGTGAGCGCACGAGCGTGCCGGTGCTGCAGTCGATGATTTTTACGACGCCGGATTTGCCGCCGACGGCGAGCCAGGGAGCGCCGGTGCGGGGGTTCGAGGTCCATGCTATAGAGCAGAATGCTTCGTCGGGCTGCAGCAGTAAGTGTTAGTACATATAGCAGATAGAGAAAAAGAAGTAAATGGGGAAGTGGATACATTGCAGTCGACGTAGGTCGCTAGGATTTTGACCTTTTGCTGTTCATTGGTACCACACGCGCAGGTCAGGACCTATATCGAGGCGAGGAGAATTAGATACGTTCTGCTCAGGTAGAAACACGTAAGTAATAAAGAGTAAACATACCACGTTGTCTCCTACAGTAGCAAAGACCTGTGGCTGGTCTCGTTTCTGGAGCGGGAAGAAAGACACGTAGTAGAAGATCGAGATGTTGTTGGTCTACCTCAGCAAGACATGTCAGGATTGAAACAAGAAAAGCATTGTAAACGAGATAAACAAAGAATAAGAGACGCACATGAACTACCCCTTCAGCTGCATATTTCTTCATGGATGGCTGCTAGCTGGAGTGAATGAGACCGGGCATCGGTTTGCTTGTGTTCATAAAGAGAAGGGGTATGTAGGATCGCGAACAGAAGAGAGAACGAAGGCAGATTCACGGCCGTAGGAATATCAGCATCACCAGAGCAGGTATTTAGTCGATATCAAAGACAAAAAAGTGCACGCACGCGCTACGACTGCTTTCGCTGCTGTTGCTGCTTCTGCTGCTGCTATATCGACGCGTAGAGTGTCGTCGAGGTGGGAGGAACAGCCATTACGCGCGAGGGGAAGACGTACGCGCACAGACGCGACACAACACTAATATGTTACCTAACTTGATTGATACTAATTACTAATATACTAAACGCATCTGAAATCTTCAGAATACAACAGCGGCACGCGTTTTTCATTCAACCAGCCAGAGCTACACTTATGGACCGATTTCGTCTCAGGTCATTGAAGTGGTCTGCGGGTTCATCTTCTGGGCATCGCAGCTGAAAATGGAAATGGAAAAAAAAATCTCGGGGTTCTGCGAGCGGCTGGTCATCGCGTCAGAGACTGAGCTCAGTTCAGCGACGTGCATGCGCTGAGAAGAAAAAGAGAGTGAAAAGAAAAAAAAAAGGAGAAAAAAGTCCAATCTGCTTTCATTCAGGACATTTCTTTGAAGTACTCTATAGATTATCTGTATTCAAACAAATGTATCAGAAAGAAGGAGTAAATGGAAATAGAAATAAAAATACATTTTAGGTTTGTTAGCGTCTCGTCTGAGGCCTCATCCTCATCGCGGCCTCGCTTCTGATTTTAGATATCACTTTCTTATCGGCCGTATGCGGAGGAGCCACTGCTGCTTCCGGCGGTGCCGTGAGCTCGTTTAGGTGTCGGGTGGTGGTGGTGGTGCTGCTGCTGTAGATGTCGTGCAGTATTCATGGCAGCCGTGTAGGCTGTGTATCTGCGTGCTGTGTTTGCGCTGGCCGTATCCCCCATGCAATGACGGCCAGATCCTGTATGCTCTCCATGATTTTATCGTCGTCTTCGTCCCATCCTCCTGTCATATTCTCGCTTGGCATGCTGCTGCTGTTTTCTTTCAGCAGTGAACTGAGTTGGGAGTTGTCCCCGAGCGGCTCAGTAGGAATTAGTGGGGTTGTGGGCACCGGCGGCGGCAGGTGCACATGGACTCCCCACGGGCTTTTAAACACACCGCTCAGTAGCTGGCCACCGCCGTCGTCCCCGTATAGAGAGGGATTTGTCGATGAAGTGGTAGAAGACGACGACGACGACGAAGAGCCGACAAGCATGGCCTGCTCAGGTGTAGTGACCGGTGTCGCGCGGCGAAGCACGACAACAAGGCCGTCAGACGAGCACGAGACCACAGCCTCGACCTCGACTCTCTCGTTCGAAATCGGACTCCGCATATTCGTACACAACCGTGAGTCCCAGACCGTCGACGGCTGCGCATGCGACCGTGGATCGCACCACAGAAAGCGCATGTATGCGATCGAATCGTTCTCCTTCGCGCGCTCGACCGCCATCTGCGCCGACACCTGACTCTCGGCATTCACGCAGTCCCAGAAGTTCCAGCCCTTGAGATCGTCGGCCGCGATGCCGAGTAAGGACTCGATCGAGTGTGTTGCGTACATCACCGGCAGCGAGAGCGACGCACGGTTGAGGATCA
The DNA here is from genome assembly GCF_037950935.1 of Myxozyma melibiosi. Lineage (NCBI taxonomy): Eukaryota > Fungi > Ascomycota > Lipomycetes > Lipomycetales > Lipomycetaceae > Myxozyma > Myxozyma melibiosi. Next base: position 226,791 of record NW_027042916.1, on the reverse strand, counting down.
GAGCCGCGCGACGCTCGCGCTCGACAAACGGTTGATCGAATTTGGGGGCTAGTTGGGTTAGCATCCGGGCGCGACTGGCAGTTGCAGATGCTGATGAGTTCGCAAACGCCCGGTGAATGAGCGGAGCTAGGCGTGCGCGGTCTGATAACAGTTAGCTAAAAATAATCGTGGGAAGCATGGAGGGGGAAGCATGGAGGAATGAAGAGCAAATCAGGTACCTTCGCTTTTGACCGTCCACTGGTAGACGGATGTGGCTGCAAAGAGCACGTCAGAAACGACGGTGAGGACGCACTCGCAGCTCACCCAGGAGCCGTTGCTGTGAAGCAGCCGGAGATAGACGACGGCAGCAGCTTTGTCGGTGAAGACGATCTTGCGGTGGCTGCGTCTGCACTCGAGCAGCTCGTCCGGATGGACAAAGTCAAACACCGACCGCCGCCTCACATCCTCGGATTCGTAGCCCAGCACGAGTCCGAGCGAGTCGGACGCAAAGAGTACGCGGCAGTCACGGGTAAGATCGTGGATTGTGATAAAAGTTCTGAGAGGGAAGGAAATTAGTTAGCACGTGTGGTGAGGAGGAATTGTGCGGCGGCGATGCCCGACGACGGTGAAGTCCGGTATCGGGTCTGATTCAAGCCACGGGTCCCGTGCGCCACAGCTTCCTGCATTGTGAGGACAGAAATCGCGCGGGATGTCGGGGGATAATCGATAAAGAAAAAATGAGCAGAGCGGTGGGCGCGATTGCGGTTGATTGGTGTTGGCGGTCGTAAAAGTGGTGGTTGGTGGTGGTGGTAGTCGGAGAAGTGGCACGAACGACAGGGTAGGTGGACCAGGACGGGCAGAGACGCAATTGATGGTCGAGAGAGGCGGGGACCGGGGAAAGTGAAAGAGAAAGCGAAATGCTGCGGAGCTTCCGGGCGGGCAATCGATAACGATGAGAGGAGAAAGAAGACTTACATATCCATGTGGGCGATAAGGAGAAGGTGGAGGGGGAGAACTGGAGGTGGAGAAGGTCGCTCGTGCGCAGAGCACCCGGTGAGTAAGGAGCTGAAAAGAGAGAAGGAGAAGAAAAAGAAATCAAAGAAAAAAGAAGAGCGACGCGATTAAAAAAGGGAGGAAGAAGAGGAAGAGGACGAGAGCCGGTAGAAGAGGAGATGGGGGAAGGACAGAGAGAAGAAGGGTTTTGGGCGAGATGAGCTTAAACCCGAAAGGGGAAAGCTTCCAGAAGCCTTGCGCGGCGACACTGCGTCTGTTGCTGTACGCTAACACTGGCCCTGCGCCACTGCGCCGATTCCATTGCTGCGGTAGTCGGCACATCACCGCAGTGCACCAGACTGCGCATGATTGACGGTTGAGCAAGAAGCAGCTGCAGAGGAGGAGCAGGATGCAGGCCGAGACAGTGGAGGGCTGTTCAGGGTGTTTGGGAAGGCCTCGAGATTTGGGATCGGTTCTTTCCGCACCGGAGATCAAACGAACAATCTCGAAACTTTAAAGACCAGCAGCGCCCTTCTAGCGCAAACCTTCCTGGAGCTGGACCCTCTCGGACACCGGGAGAATACCGCACAGCAGCAGCAGCAGTAGAGATATCTGCCATGATAGTCTCGCAATTGACTGGGAAAAAGCAGATGTGTGAAGAGCCGGCGGTGCAGATGACGCAGGATGAGACACGTCATCTGTGCGTGATGCTTCTCTGTGCAGAAGCAGAAGCAGAACAGAAGCAGAAGCAGAACAGCAGCAGTGCGGCGGAGGCCGGCGAAAGCTAAGCCGCCGTGCAGGGCTTCGGCTGCTTGCGTCAGCTGCAGTTCGAATGGCTGGTTAATGCCGCTGTGTTTCGTTAGTTTTCTGTTGTTGTTAATTTGTGCCTTCATTCAGCAAGCGAAATAGACTGCTGTCTTGGTATTGACAGTAGGCGGGAGGAGCAGCTCTCTACCGAAGATCTAAGGTGATATGAGCTGGGCCGTGTGCGTTGGGCGGCTCTTTTAGTCAACCAGTTGAGTCTTTGAAACATACAAAAGAATAAGATGTCTCTATGGTAAAGATAGTGATTTAACTGATATAATGCCGCATCAAAGGCATGCATGCTCAACTACGTCTCAACTACACCAGCACTCCGCGCACGTGACTTCTAAAATTACATAATCGAGCAGAAACCCTAAGACTCACAACACGATCCGGTTGCTAGACAGATGATCTGGTGAACACACATACACCTTTTTGAATGAGCAGATGGAGTGCTCGACGGTGGTTCAGTGGGTCGATTGATGATATGTCTGGATATTGTTAGTGTGGATTACTGTGTTTTCTTAACAGCAAGGCTGTGGCTAAGAAAATATACCTCGCATCCCTCGATCGAGAAAGCGCAGATCAAGACATCAGAACCAACAGCGAGATTCAAAAGCAATGCATTTCTTCGCGGTACTTGTTCAGATTGTGCTCTACGCATGTACATCTGCAGTTCTGCTTTGTAAATTTGTCCCCGGCATGCGATATCTGCTGCAGTACGGAAAAGTGCTCTCTTCAGATTCAGATCCTAAAGCAACACCATCAACCCCATCGTCGACTTTATCCTCGCTTCTTCTCTGGCCTCTTAACGCGACTGTGCCGAAAGCATGGTTTTATCACTTCTACATCTCCGGCACGCTTGTCTCTCTGCTTGCTATCACTCTGCTCCATCTAGCACGCTCAGGAGTGTGGTCTGCTCCCGTGTGGTTATTACTTTCCATCGACAACTACCTCTCATCTGCAGAGTCCCTTCTCCCGTACAGCGCACCCACCGGATATGTGCTCCTGGACAAACTTCTGGATTTGATGAAACATTTGATTTCCAGTCTATCGACCTACGGAGAGAGCGTACATGTGTCGTACGAGAGTGCGCAGGCGGCACTCTTTATGTTTATGCTGCAATCCCTTCGTCGATGGTATGAGTGCCTTTACGTCGAAAAAATGAGCCAGGTTGCACGCATACGACTTGGACACTATATCGTCGGCCACCTATTCTACTTTGCAGCCTCTTGCGCTCTATGGTGCGATGCTCTCGAGGATGCTTTACTACCAAGCAGCAGAAGCAGCAGCAAGTCGTTCGGCACACTTGGCTTTGCAATCAGTCTGGGCCTGTACGCGACAGCAGGACTTTCGCAGTACAAAGCTCATGCCGTACTAGCCAGTCTGAAAAAATACTCTCCACCGCCCGCTTCGTCGCTGCTGTTTCGATATCTAGTCTGCCCGCACTACGGAGCCGAAGTGATTGTATATCTTTCACTAGCCATCGTGTGCGGACTGACGCCGGCGACGGTCGCCGTCGTGGTATGGACTTTTGTGAATCTCTCCGCCTCGGCAGAGCAGTCGCGCGCCTTTTATGTCAAGCGGTTTGGCGAGCAATCGGTTGCTGGGAAATGGAGCATTCTCATCGGCTTCTGACCTCTCCTGCTGATCAACAACACGATCTTGTATATATATATTTCTTTGCTACTGCTGCTACTGCTCCTGTGGTTATGAAAAGATAGAACTAAAAATAGTGACGGAAACACAATGAAATGCAAATCGACAAACATCCGGCGGCATTAAGTTTTTGCTGCAAGCACGACACAGGCCTCCAAGTGCTCCACGAGCAGCGCGCTTCCGCGGGCAAGCGTGGAAGTGCATCGACTTATCTGCAAAGCGCTTGCCAGACTCAATCGGACTTTTTGATTACTGTCGTCTGCGATGTGTATGGAGTCGAGAAGGTCAGGCAGTCGGCAATACGAGTCCGGTTTTCCATAGGGCAGCTTTCTGATCGAGGCCGTCGGCTGCACCCGAGTTACCCTGTTCTCATCCGTGCGTAGCCTCCCCTAAGCCGCGCGCGCCCTACCGAGATGCATAGTTCTACCGCAGCTCTATCAAGAAGTACGAAGAGAGATGATAAGCAGGCAATGTGCAGATAGAAAGATGAGTATAGCGGCGATATAGTGATATATATCTCCCGAGCTCTACACCGAGCTGCCAAAAAACTCCGAGAGAGGGAAATGAGCAGGCCGAAGAGACTTCCGCTAAGTCCTGAGATTAAGTGGAAAATCTCAATTTTGATTTTACCGAAGCGAGCGCACGGGGTTCTATTTTTTTTTTACCCCGTCGCTGTTCTTGTTCTGTTCCTCTTCCTGTTTCTGTTCGTCACCGCTCTCCGCTTCGTTCTGTTGCTGATTCTGTCTGGTAATTCTTGCTGGTTATATGAGGGGAAGTGTATTTGAAATGTAGCGAGTTCTGTCTGTCAACAACCGCTGCTGATGTCTGTGACGAAGTCGCGTCGTCGCGCGCCGAAGGGTTGTCGTTGGATGACATAGTGAGGGGATAAGCGATGATTAAGGGTAGAAATGGAAGTGGATGTTGTAGTGGAAGCGCAAGTGATTAGGAAGATAGTAGATGAAGGTTGCAGGTAAGGTTGAGTTGATTATCCGGAAGACTGGGTAAGCCAGGCTTCCTTATATGTTACTCTACTGGCTGCCTTATTCTATCCTCTCGTCGTAAGAAGTCAGTCTACTCGCCGGAAGGAGCGAGGAGCTGGATCTTGTGGATAAGAGATGATTCGTGAGGTGCGGCGTGGATAGCCAGCCTTCTGACGGGGGACGGAAGGTGAGGCTTCACTGCGCACCACTACTGATCTGTTTCTGCACGGCTGCAGCTGCTGCAGGCTGGCGCACTCTGGATCTCCACATCCGAGCGTACGCTCTTGCCCAAACCTTAGCCGGGTCTCCAATTCGCCATGCTGCATCTCTCTTCTTTTCCTTCATTCTCTTCTTCTCTTCTTTTCTTCCTGCTCTGTCCTGTTGCCTCCTTGGCTTCCAGCTCTGCTACATATCCGCCATGGCCCGTTTCACACGTACCTCGGCCATTCTTCTACTGTGCGTTGTCATCAATTTTCTCTTTATAGTCTTGTTTCTCTACCTCGACGCTGTCCCCGGTGTCCCATACTCGCTTCTGAAAAAGTCCGTCTTCGCTCCCTCTCTTCTTTCCTCCTGCTAACCGCCAATCATCCCAGAACACTGCAAAACGCAAAGTCCGCATATCAAGGCTCCACACTTGACTCCGATCCCGATCTCGAATCCGCGACCGCTATAGTAATCCCCGCTGAATGTGAGGATCCCTATCGCATGCCCGGCTACCTAGTGCTGCCCGAAAACGTCACCGACCCCGCGACCCTGAAGGAGACCGTGTACGTGCCCTTCTATGACACCTTCACCGACCGTCCACCGGTCGCGATTGCAACATACCCGCAGCCTCCACATCAGAACTTTGACTTTGCTCCGACGAAAACGCCCGATGCCGAGCTTATGCGTCAGGCGCCCACCGACTGGATGGTGCGAATCCAGAAGCATGTGTATAATCAAAACAATCCGCTTGTGTACTTTGACGAGAACGACGAAGACGCAATTGCTGATGTTGCCGCACGCAACAGGACCGCAAGAGAGCTCGTCTGGCTGCGCAACAAGCGCGTGCTCATGCTCGCCGACTCCGTCGACCGCTACATGCTCATGCATTTCTGCACGCAGGCCGGCGTGCAAGGTATCGAGGGTCTCATTGGCAAGCACACCCTCGCCATCTGCCACATTCCCTCTCTCAACTTCACCATCACGCACTGGCATATCCCCGGTATGCTCTCCGCCACACCCGACTGGTGGTATATATCCGAAATTTCCCACGTGCCGTTCGAGGCCCGGTTCGAAGACATGTACAAGCAGTATCTCAACCTGACCATCGGTATGGACGGCAAGGGTCCCGATCTTATAATCTACCAGAGTATCCTCTGGGATACCTTCAACTTTGCGCGGGGCCCCGCGGCTCATGCACTCACGGGCCTGAGCAGCACCAACGAGCCCCCCGACGAGGGACGCCTGCTGTTCTGGTCCGAACTCGAATTCTACCGCAGCCGCCAGCAAATCATGATCAACTACTTCCGCTCCCTGTTCAGCAACAGCGCACCGTTCCTCTACCGCTCCGCGCTCAACCACCGCTTCGAAGGCCCGATCGACATCCCGGTCTACCAGCTCGACCGCGTCGCACGCGCGGTCGCGCACGCAAACTCGATCGAGGTCCTAGAATGGGCGCAGTTCGCGCGCGGGTTCTATGAGATATATAGAGATGTTATTCACGTCAATCTCAGCGCGCAGTCGTGGCTGTACTCAAACATGATGCTGTATTACCTCTTCCGGGCGACTGGCGGCGAAGAGGTGCGGGGAAGAGTCACAAAGTGGCCGTTGACGGATGTCGATAAGCAGGTTCGGCATTGGTCAAAGGGAGATACGTGGGAAAAGTGTAATCAGTATAACAGGGTGTTGTATCGGTAGATGTTCTTGTTTTTGTATGATTGTTATCGTTGTAGTTCAGGTTTCTGCTGTTCTTTGCATTTGTATTGCGTCGCATTTCATTGATCTCTCATCACTCATTATACCTCTTCTCTAAATCGCTCTCCCTCGGCACATGCCAAGCTTTAAAACAGACCAGAACGCCATCTCCTGCTTCTCCTTCTCCTTCTGCCCTCTCCCCTCACCCTCTTCCTTTTCAGCATCAATCTCATACTCCACGCTCACAAACAGTGGAATCTCAATCTCCCCCTCCGCCTCAGCCGGCACGACCTCGACAAAAACACTAGTCCAATTTCTCCCCCGCGCAAACACACCCCCGCCGCTGACCAACCCAGGTCCCATACCACCCCCGCCAGTGCGGTACGCCGCGAACCGCATGCGCAGGTCCAGAATCGCCTGTAGATCCCAGTCCTCTTCGTCCGCGTTCCCGCCGACGTCAAAACTTGGCGCCAGCAGCGTCACGCTGTGGCGGCCCCGCGGCGTCTGCGGAGGAGACGCCATTGTCGCCTTGATTGGCTCGACTAGCGGGTTAAACACCGTCAGTGCAAACGTATACGTAGTATGCGGCACGAAGCCGGATTTGTACGGCGACGATCCTGCGGCTGCTCCTGCACCCGCTAGGTGGGTGGCGCGGATCGTGGGGATGTAGTTTCGTGAAAGCAGACTGATTCTGAACGAAGTCGAGAGTGTCGGGGTTGTCACAGACTTGCTTCCCCCGCCGCCTTTGACCGTGGAGGTGACCTCCGGCCGCACGAGGATGTGCCTACAGGCGCGACACCGCTTCGACCGCCGCGTGCGCAGCTTGGTCGGTAAAGGCCTCAACCTACTCGGTGTGCTCACCGCCGCGCATTCAACCGGCTGCGCGCGCCGCTGCGCAAGCGACACCGTCTGCGCCAGCGAGCTCAGCCCCTGCATCCGCGCGATCTCGGCCTCTTCCTCATCCTGATCGAGCTCAAGCACAAGTTGCTCGCGCATGCGTCTCTCCGAGGCCGCTGCTTTCTCGCGGGACACGCTGCCAGCGCGTCCGAGCGCGTTCAAGACCGTGTCTGGGTTCACGCGCGGCGAGGGCGAGGACGGGGTCGGGGACTGGGATCTGTAGTATGATTTGAGGAATTTGGTGGTTTCGAGACTGCGGGCGACGGAGCGGCCGGGGAGAAGGGGTGAGGATTTTATGGATGCGGAGGGCGAGTCTGTGCTGTAGATGTCTCTGTAGAGTGCCGTTAGTGCGTCGAATTGGGCGGCTGCTGATATTGGTTTTGATCCAGATGTTTTCGCTGGTTCTTCCTCTTCTTCTTCATCGCCGTCGTCTGCTGTAAAAACAGAACCATCGTCATTAGCGCTAGATGACAACGACAGCGCCCGTAGCTGTGTGTACAGCGATGTAGTCTTTCTAAACACAACTTCCCCTGAAGACCGCGAGTCCCAGGCGCAATGTGGGCACTGCATATAGATCTCATCGTCGGCCTTTGCAAACATCACGAGCGCAGTGAAGCACAGCGGGCATTGCAGACAGTTTCGTGTGCAGCTATTATATAAATCAATACAAAATACTCGCATAGATCTATCAACAACAGAAGAAACTCACTAGACGTTGGCGGTCTTGCGCGTGTCAGGATAGATATGCAAACACGTCGGACAAAACGCCTGCACGATCTCCTCGACCACGCAGCGCTCACACCGCAGCGCCTTGCAGAAATGACAAAAGTAAAGCGAGTCGAGCAAATGCAGCGCGAGCGGGCTCGTCAGCGTCGGCGGCAGCGTCAGCGCGTTGCCTGCGCTCGAGGAGAGGTCTGTCGAGAGCTTTGTCGCGTCGTCGGCGGGCTGCTCGAAGGCGTCTGCTTCGTCGGCCGGCTCGGCGCAGGGGCAGTGGATCCGCAGAGAAGGGTAGGATGGCATCGCTTCACTGCATTTTCTCTTTCTTCTTCTTCTTCTTCTTCTTCTTCTTCTTACTCTTCTATAACAAATACACTCCTGTTCAAATATATTCAATGGATGAGAGCTCGACAGTAAATAAACCTGAGCCGCGCGCACCGCCACAGTGGCTGCTCCTTCGCGCAAGAAGTTTTCTGTTTTCAATCAGCGACGAGATCAACAACATCACCGCCTTCACCGCCTTCAATCATCACCACAACTCACAATGCGGCACCCAGAGCGCACCCTCAAAGAGGCGTCTCTTTGTGTGGACCCGCTCAATCTCAAAATGCCGACCACGGACTTGATCGCCCCGTCGTCCTCCTCCGCGTCGGCCTCGTTCGCCCGCGATCCCGTCGCGCGCAATCGGCGTCACTTCCCTCCTACCGGCGTCCAGGACGGCGCCGACGCAGAGGAAGCTTACACGCACAAGTGCGTGGCCTCGCAGTCTGGCGTCTTCCACCGCGCCAGCGTGGCCGGCACCGATCCTGTCCCGCGCTCGATCCTCTGGCGCGTGCTCGAGTCCGGCACCGTCCTCGATCTCGTCCCCGTCGACCCCGTGTTCTCGAGCGCGCTGTCGTCACAGGTAGAAGCCCACCGGATCCGGATACATTTTCCAGGTCCGATTCGGCAGTCTTGCGTCGTGCTTTCGGACGATCCCAGTAGCGGCGAGGGTGAAGATGCGCTCGTTGTCGATGTCTTGACTGACAGTCTGATGCTGTATTCTTTCCACCTCTCCAGTCGCTCGTTCTTGCAGGACTGGGAACGCAGACCTTCTAGTGAATGGTGTCATGTCTTAGAGTCTGCACACTTTAATCTTCGACCCCCTTTGTATATGGATAAAGGGCCGGTCGGCAGCGGATCGCTTATATTCTCGCTCATGGACGGAGGACTTATGCGGCTAGATCGATCACACACTTTGGCCGATGGTAAGTCTCTCTTGTTCTGTCTTTTCAGATTTATCTTACTGATTTTTTTAGATTATACCGAGCGTGTTTTTAGCGACGGTAGTTACTTGGCGTCATTAAGAGGGATGTTTCTCTGGGGCTCCAACGATCGCGTCCGAGGACACCCAAATATGTCTACAAACATGATTGTCTCTATGGTCTGCACACCAACCCTTCTCATTACAGCATCAATCAGTGGCATGATCAAACTATGGTCTCTCGAAACGCTCACCTCTCTCTCCGTCTACGACATTGCCAACTCTTCATCTCTGACTACTGCCAACAACAGCAACGGCGGCAATGCAGCGACCCCGAAACAGCTCTTTGCTACTGAGCCTGCGACATTACTCTCGACTACAACCGCCAAAGACGGAACTGTGTATGTGATCTCTTACTCCCCACTGGGCGAGGGTCAATTCCGTCTCTGGCGACTCGACACAAGCTCTACTCAGACGTCTTTGATAGATGTTCTCGAGTCTCCCATCGTCCCTATCGCGCCTGATGAAAACGCAATCTGGATGATCCCCTCATTTATCCTGACCACGAGTTCCAAGGCCAAATTATCTTCAAAATCCGTCGAGTCTCAAGAGCCAAGCACTCTAGATCTGTGGGTTGTCTGGAAGAGCAACAAGTCGTCGCGCATACACATGCTGTTCAACATTCCTACAATCAGCGGCGCGGCGAGCAAGAAGGGCCTTATGTGGCGCGCAGTTGCTCCCAACTCGGGCCCAAGCAATGTCAGCGATGAGATTGACCTGCCGACCGAAGACATCAGTGACCGGTATCTGCGACGAATCTTCCGGCCTGGCTTGTATTCCCCTTCGGTCTTGGAGACCGTGCTGCCGGTATACGAGAAGCATTACTCTGTTAATCTCTCGCGGGCCGAAGATTTGGACTCGACTACCCTGACACTCAAACAGCGAGTGGTCAAAGCCGTCGAAGCCTCAGTGCCCGCACAGCCCTCACAAGCTGATTACGGATCTTATGCTCGGGACCTGAAGCAGCAGTGGGCGCGCTTTGATCGGCTGTGTATCGAACTCTCGAGACTTGGAGACGAGGCACTTTCGCTCTCCTACCACGGCTCGACCAACTCGATCGTCCTGGTGAAGGCCACGTCGATCGTGTTTGTCCGGTATTGTATAGGGCTGGAGCATGTGCAGTTAGCTGGTACGCGGAGTGTAATCGCATTTAGTGGGCATGAGGGAAGGCGCACAAGGACACCTGTGCAGGATCACGATGACGTCGAGCTTCTTGGTTCCTTTGCATCCTTTTCTCGGCTTTTGCCGGGACCTGTGCTTGGCGAGTTTGTATCCGCTCTGCTGGAGCATGCGCTTCAACCCACTCACTATTCTCCCGGAGACTCTGCGTTTGCGATCTACGAAGCTTGCTTGCAGGACCAGGTGTCTGATTCCGCGCTGGACTTGCTTCAGAAACGACTGTCTGATATCGACAAGCTGCAGTCGTCGTTCGATACATGCTACGAAGATCTGAAGTTTATGCACAGTCCCGACTCGGTTTTCGGCCGACCGGCGTTGAACACTCGGTACTATCTTTCTCCTGTCGGTGTATCTCTGGCAGTTGCGTCGACCTATCAGTCCGTATCGACAACCTACAGACTGGTTGTTGACGCGCTACTGTTTCTTTCCGTATACAGCTCGGGAGAGATTCAGGACTGTGGAATTGCATACGAAGACCTGTTTGCCAAGTTCATGGCACTACTGCGCAGTCTGCATTTTCTAAAGACCGTCTGTGAATGTCTTTTGGATAAGAGCGATGTGAGCGGGCAGCGACTGCTGCTTGCCGACGACGAAGATACACAGCTTGCTGCTGGCGTTAACCAACTAGACCTCGAAAAGTCAAAGTCGTCGTCCGGAAACAGCGAGTCTCTTCTTGAGCTGCTCTTTTCGCGGTTCTCGCTCACGCTGGGAAGCACAGTCGCGAGCTACCTCGCTTCGTCGTCTGGATCACTGGCGCCGATTGGTTGGGGTTTAGGCCAGGTTGTTTCTTACACGGAAGAGTTTTTCTCAATTTCGAGTTCGCAGTCTGCTGCTATTGCAGCCGCAGGCGCTGCTATTAGCTCGGGACACCTACAAGCTGCCAAAGAGATGCTGCCGTATTTCGAGCTTGACGGTCTAGGCTGCTTCGCCAAAGGTTTAGTCCACCTGCGGGCGCGCGAAGACGAGTTGGCGACGGAGTGGTTTTGCCAGTGCGTGACCGAGATGGCGTCGGTGACGATGACGGACGAGACCGCGCTCGCGTTTCGGGATTTCTACCCCGCCGGCAGCGAACATTTCGCCATCTACGCGGGCCGCGGGGTATCAGCGCTAGCGGTGCATATTGCGGCGATGCTTGATGCGGCGGGAGCGCTTGCGAGTGCGTGCGAGTTTGGCAAGCTGGCGATTGAGATGAGGGATGAAAGTGCAGGGGATGACGATGGGTTGCATCAGGCTGTGTTTGAGAGCGCTGTTAAGGGGGGGTTGTTTGATGATGCGTATATGGCGGTTGCCGCTGTATCCAACAAGAAATTGTGCGTATGCATGCTTCATTCTTTTTTTCGAGCATATTGCTAACTCTTATAGACAACATATGTTGCTCGCCGGGTTCATCACAGAACTATGCGAGTCAGGGCATTCAGCACGACTATGCAGTTTCCCCTTTCTCGAGCTCCACACACAAGTCAAGTCGATTCTCGAATCGAAAGCGCGTATGTCTGTCGATCTAGCGATCGGCAGCAACGGTAACAGCGGAGGAGACCACAGGCCTAATTACTACAAGATTCTGTTTTCATGGTGTATCGAGCACGGGGAATACCAGGACGCGGCGGCGGCGATGTATGAGTACATTCAGCGGCTGCGGAGTGGGTTCACAGCTAGCGAGGGCGAGTTGTTTTCGAGTACGGATTTGGAAGCTAACTCGTGCTATCTGGTGCTGATCAATACGTTGATGTGCATTCCGGAAACAAAAGGCAGTCCCGAGGCATGGTTTCTTGCGCACAAGGTTGTTTCGCGCGATAGCGCAGACGCGGAGGGTACGCAGGTGTCGAAACGGGCGCGGGGGAGTAAAAGACGGGGAGTGGATGGGATGACTAGAGTTCTTGTGAAGGCGTCTGATGTGCAGAAGGAGTACGATGAGGAGATTGCTAGGATGGAAGCGATTCTTGCACGGCAGGTCATTGAGGAAATTCATGACTGAGAATGCTGATGGGAATGGCTTTGTAGATTAGTTTGATAGTTGTATGAGATGATGCAGTGAATGTATGTGGAGTTTGATAGATGATTAGAATTTGCTAAGTAGTGTAGGGAGGGATGTACATGGAGATATAGCTCTTGTCCATCGACGTGGCGCCAGTTTGTAGTGGCATGGACCTTTCTCCAAGTGAACTCATAGTGCATCGCGCATTACTCTGACTGCAGAGTAAGAAAGCAAGCGAGCAGGTCGATCGATATGCTTGAGTATAAGTAGATGGCCCATCCCTCTCGTGCACAATAAAGTAGATCAAATAAGAGGGAATAGTCATCATCATCAAAGAGCGGTCGTAGATCTGGAACCAGACGCCTCTGCCTCCTCCTTCTTCTTGTGCGCTTTCCTTTTCTTCTTCAACTTCTTTCGATGCTCGCTTCCCTCGTCGTCAACCTCCTGCTCTCCCTCCTGCTCGTCATTGCTCTCGGGCAGAACAGGCTCGATCCCTCTGGCATACTTTGGCAGACTATCCCCGAACAGCGTCATGTACGAGAACGCGGCGACGACGATGCCGGTGAATGAGAGAAGCAGCGTGCCGGAGTGGGCGGAGATCGCGCGGTCGATTGGAGTGCTTCTCATTGTGGGTTGTTTCTGTTGTAGGTTGGTGAAGAGAGAAAGGTGGATGAGTGTGATGATTTGATGAGTTTATGGACACATCAGCCGTTGGGACTTTGGCGATCAAACTCCCAATTTTCCTGAGGACTCGCTTTTATCGACGTAAAAGTCCAAAAGCAGTTCTTTGTTTATATTCTATTGAATTGTATTTGTATTTGTGATTGTTTTTGTATTCAGAACTGTCTTTTATAGTCACACGGAATCATAGCTCGACGGGACAGTTGAGATCGCAGCGGAGACTGGTCAACGTAGGCAACTCTTCACAGAACTCTGCACCCGCTTTCTGTACCATACTATCAGCCTGATTTCTTTTCTTTCCTTTATATGTGATTCTATTCATTATTCTATCTTTATACACGATAATTTGCTTTAAAGAGCCTGCCCGTCTTGACTGCGAGCAGAGTACTGGCGGTTAACTATATCTTTTAATGTAGCCCCAGAATAAGTAAGCACATACAAACTATGGAAGAAAGCTTAATCTGGGCGTGTTTATCAGACTAAGTAGAACACGCGCGCGTCTTCGCGTCTTTTCAATCTACGCTCCTCCATCTACTCCCATCACCGCACTGATTCTCTCAGAACAAAACACAGCTGCATGAGTTCAATGGCCCCCGTGGCATCTACTTCGACTGCTAATGCGGTCTCACTTTTGTCGTATCCTCAGTACGTACTCTTTCTTATACTCACTCCTGCGTCATGCGCATGCGCACTGTGAACCGCCGCTGATCCTGTATACCTGAACTAGAGACGACGAACAATACGCGACATACGAAAGACAGTGCGATTCATGCTCGTTGATTGATAAATACGACAAAGAGCTACGTATTGATCGAAAGACGGTCAAGTACGAGCAGCAGTTTGCGAATCTGTACTTTGTGCGCTTGTCGAAGCTCAAGAAACGGGTCGAGAAGGTCGCGTCAGACGCCTGGGATGGGATATCAGTAAGCATTTGCTTCTATCACCACTGATTCACACAGATTGTTGATACTGACTGGTCATATAGCTCTGGGGTCAAAAAGCAAAGCAGGTAGACCGAGTACTCGACGTCAAGCAAGGCGAGCTTTCCTGGGTAGTCGGCACGGTCTACATGGAGATGCCGCAAAAGCCCAACATTCTCGAAGAAATCACCAAAGAATTCTGGACCGTCGCTCCGATCTCAAAAGACAAGATCCGAGACCCCGAGCACGACGAAATCACGCTGGAAGACGACAGCGGCAGACTCTTGCTCGCGGGCTCGGTGATCAAAGAGCAGCTTATCGTGACCGGCTGCGTTATCGCGGTCTTGGGTCTCGAGACGAGTACCGGCGAGTTTGAGGTCAGAGATATAGTGCTGCCGGGGCTGGCGCCGCAGATTCCGCATCAGATTTCGACGGAAGGGCATAAACGACGGTATATCGCGCTTGTGTCGGGGATGGAAATTAGTGGGAGTGTGCATGAGGAGTACGAGAGCACGATGCTAATTGAGTATCTGATGGGCGAGCTTGGAAGCGACGCGGTATGTTTATCATTTTTGTCTTTTTGTGATGCTCCTGAGAGAGAACATTGGTCTAACACACGCTGTCTAGAAACTGGCACACGGATCAGAAATAGTGCACGCAATCTTCGCCGGCAACTCATTCGCGGACCCATCAGCTCTCGAGACCGACGACCAAGACGAAACACTCCCCCCCAAACAGAAAAAATACGGCTACGATTCCTCAGCCTACAAAGCCAAGCCGATCGAGACTCTTGATAGCGTGCTGGCGGAAATCAGCATGTCGCTGTCGGTAGACTTGATGCCCGGCGACCACGATCCTACTAACCTTTCTATGCCGCAGCAGCCTATTCATCCTGCTTTGCTGCCTAATACGCGGTCTTTTCTTGGGTCGTCGTTTAGGACCGTGACGAATCCATGCTGGTGGGACATGGACGGTGTCAGGTAAGGCTTCATTTACATTTTTCTGTCGTATAGGCACTATATAGCTGACATTTTGCTTAGGATGCTCGGTACTGGTGGTCAGAATATAAGTGATGTTTTCAAATATGTGGAAGGAGACGATCGGCTGAAAATGATGGAGTCCACGCTGTTATGGCAACACTGCGCCCCGACGGCTCCAGACACTCTTTGTAAGTCCCCTCTACAACATTATGTATGCTGCGTCTAACTGTCTACCGTAGGGAGCTACCCATTCCAAGACAAAGACCCCTTCATCCTCGACGAATGCCCCCACGTCTACTTCGCCGGGAACCAACCCAAGTTCGCAACCTCGATCTTGACAGGCGCAGACGGCCAGTCTGTGAGGATCATTGCGGTACCTCAGTTCTCGGTCACGAAGGAGATTGTTTTGCTGGATGTCGACTCGCTGGAGTGTGAGGTTGTGGCGTTTAAAGCTGGGGCGAAGCATGATTGAGAATGTATGAAATGAAGTTACAGGATCTTGTGCGAAATTAATAAATGATTAGCATCGCTAGACTTTAATGCTCTTAAAAACTGATGAACCAAACATGCTCGTGAATAATATTCGAATGATAATGTACACCCCTCCATCCACTTTTTTGCGCAGACCCTCAAGGATCGAATGTGTCATCAGACTTATATACATATCTATACCCCGTCGAGCCCACCAGGAACCGACCATCAGCCTGCGGTCTCAGCACCAGCGTCTCCGAAAACCCATGCAAGCCTCTCGATCGATCTGTCCCCAGCCGTACTTTCCCTTCCACCGTCAGCACCACGGACGGCAAGCCGTTCACACCGCCCGCGAGCGGGATGCAGTTGTGTCCGGTGACATCGTGAGTGGTGACTGGCATCTTTTTGTATAGTTCTGTGAGCGAGGAGCCGCCGACCATCGGGTTGCCGTTGAACACAATCGGCGCTGTGGGCTCGAACAGGTCGACGATGGCATCGCGGTTGCTGTCGAGTGCCATATAGTATTTCCGGATAAACGTCTCCGAGCCTGCCATTTTAGTTAGTAAAGTCCAGCTGTAGAGCATTAGCGAGATTGGTACCTCTGTTGATTATATCCAGCATATTGCTGAACTCCTAGATTATTCGTGTCAGCTCTGTCTCATTTCCCCGGCGTCGAAAATAGAAAGACAAGATCAACATACTGTTGTAGTCGCCGCCATTGTATAATACTAAACCTCCTCCGTTTTCTCGCCGCTACTCAGCAATTCAGAATGCAAAAGAGATCAAAGAATGCGTCAAAGATCTCGAGCTCAGTAAACCGGTCTGTTTATTCTCGAGCTTCCAACAACAGGACCACCAACTGTCTGTCACCGCAAGCAAAATCACAATTCCAGCAACTATAACACGAAACAGGCGCAGTTATACGAAATATCTCTGCTTCCGCCTGGATCCTGGATCATTTGCCAGCCGTTCTGGTTGGTATTCGATTTCGAGGTTGGAAAATCTACAATGCCCTAACCCCATATGCTTTGTATTAGTAACTAGGATGATTGTTATTACAAATGGTGTTCTTTACTAGATACGACGGTTGTAGGTGTTGCGAGTCATTGTGTATTTATTGATCTTGTAAACTTTTCTATATCGGTCTCTTTGTATACTAAACAGATTGCAAAACAAGCAGGCATCAGCAAAACGGCCTGTATAGGACACATTCTTGCTGGTGTAGGGAGTCAACATTCGCTTTCGTTCTATACAGCACTTAGGCAATGTACGGGAACATTGCCTTTCTGTTCTTCGGGTACTTGCCCGCAAACTCGCGCTTGTACTTGCTGTGCTTCTTGAGCGCCCACTTGAACATCGTCACCGTCGAGACCGTCCAGAAAACAGCGGCGGCCCAGTTACGGGTCAAGAAGACGACGGCGAGCCAGCCGAGACTCTCAAAGAAGTAGTTGGGACACGAGACCATGCTGAAGCCGTAGCCGTAGGGGATCTTGCGCTGCGTGGTGCCCTTGGGGCGCAGGGATGAGAGGATGAGATGGGTGATGAAGTTGGAGATCTCGGCGAAGACCCAGGAGCCGACGAGGGCGTAGTACGCCCACGGGGGTAGATCCGCGCACGCGTTGGGCGCGTAGACAAAGTATCCGAGCAAGACACCCGAGAGGACCCAGTAGTGGAACGAGTTACGGAAGATGTACAAGACCGGCATCGTGGCGTTCGAGAAGCGATGGACAAACATGGTCTCGAGCTCGCGCTTGAGGTAGTGCAGAAGCACGAGGTTGAGAACGGTCGTCTGGATGGTCGAGTGCGCAAACTCCTGGTGGTAAAACAGCGACTGGAAGTGGTATAGCAGCGGATGGATCACGAGCGGACCGGCGTATTCGATGTAGAACACGGTCGCCCACTTGACTTGATATCCTGGAGCGCACACTTGCGTCAGCTATGTCTCTGGTGAAGAAGGTGATGCATGCTCAGACTTACCGAGATCCTTGACGTAGATGATTGAGTTGTCCTGCAAGTCATACTTCTCCAGCAGCGTTCCCGGCAACAGTCTCGTGTTATCAATCAACGTCAGCCGTATTCTCTCGGGCCCCAACTTGGTCGCCGCGCTGATAGAACCGACGAGAGACTCGACGGTGGCCGACGCGTCGGTGTCGAGCGTCGGCGGCAGACGCGCGATCTTTGCCTTTGGCGACTTTGCACGAAGATTCACCGTAATCATTATTGAATTCAGTTTGTTTTCTGTTGATTGTCCTTCAACAAACAATTCCTTCTGCGAGAATCACGTCCAACAAAAGCTTGCGAGGCTCCTGCTCCCGTCCCAGAGCTCGGCCCGGGCATCAGTTGGGGATGATCACGTGATTCTGGGGGTGACACGGGAGTTTCACAGATCATCCTGCTTTAGGCATCTTCATCATAACCGCTTAGAGACACCGGTCGTGGTTGTGTGGGCAGGTTCGAGTCAGATGCAGCTGCAGTGTGCTCGGTCTGTGAAGTTATGAGCACCATGGACACCGTCGACTCGATCAATGTCGACTCCAGCCACATTGTCTTCTTCGATAGCGATGTGCTCGCCAGAGTAGTCCATCAGCATGCATTTCCAGATGACTACAAATCCGCCGGGAGCTCTACGAAGCGGCGAAGATTGAACGGCAGCGAAAAGACTGACGAGGTGGTAGTTGAAAGCACGGGAGCCTCAAAAGCACCTGTACAGTGCTCCGGAATCGAGGCGTATGTGAACCAGTGCATCCTCTACCGCGATGCTATATACCTGATGTTCTTCTCCGGCGATGAGTCGAAATCCGCCA
Organism: Myxozyma melibiosi; assembly: GCF_037950935.1. NCBI lineage: Eukaryota > Fungi > Ascomycota > Lipomycetes > Lipomycetales > Lipomycetaceae > Myxozyma > Myxozyma melibiosi. The sequence continues at coordinate 208,553 of NW_027042916.1, read as the reverse complement.
AGACCAGATTCGAGGATTCCCTAAGAGACATATGGGACTCTCTTGACAGCCGTGACGCGGTATATCGCGTGCCGTGCAAGCTGAAGCTCGACGAGTCAAGCAAGCAGATCGATGTGTTTGGTCTAATCACAAAGTCACCTTTGCTATGTACGTTCAAAGTACTCTTCGAAGAGCAGCTACTCAGCGACGTCGAACTGTTCACCCTGGCTCGGAATTCACAAAAGGTGTGCTACGACGGAAGTCCGCTCGCGGTCCCGGATGCCACGTTCTGTATCAGAAAGATAAAGGATTCCTCGTACGAGTATTTCCTGGACTTTGGCATCGCACTTTCAAACTCCTCGTATCCGAACGTGAGAGCTGCTGATCTGACAGTGCAGCCTTTATTTGGGCGAATTCTGCGGAGGGCGTTCCCCTCAATCCCCCGCGAACGGATCGATTTGCTGCTGCCGGATAATGAGCTTCGGAAAGCATATCAAAAGGGAGATACTCTGACGGTACCAGGTCCTCGAGTACGCCCAATTCAGTTTTACCAAGCAATCTGTGGCCACAAGTTCCCAGAGCCTGCCAAACTCTTACAGCACCCTTCCCTGCATACCCAGATGTTGGACTATCAGCAGCAAACGATCCAATGGTGTCTTCTACAGGAAGGAAAGGCGGTCTCGAAAGAGAAAAACGCGCTGGTCGACGCTAGTCCGGCTGACATACCTTTCCCTCCTTGGGGCTGGTCACAAGTCTACGAGCGGGGCAGAAATATCTGGGTCGCGCCCGAGCTTGGGTTAGTGTGCAAATCTGAGGCTCAGCTGAGGCAGGAATCGTACCGGCAGTTGGTCGAGGGTGGCGCAAAGGGACTGATTGCCGAAGAAATGGGTCTTGGGAAGTCTTTGGAGACAATTGCTCTGATTCTCTTAAACAGACGGCCGTTGTCTGACACTGGTCAGCTCGTTCTGGATCCATATTCAGGGGACTATGTGCTCAAGGCCAAAACCACTCTGATCATCACTCCAGATAGTATTCATGAGCAGTGGAAAGAGGAGTTCAACAGACACTGTCCAGGTCTGTCGCTGTATGTCTACAAGGGAGCCACGCAAGCCGCTGGCCACGTCACGGCCGAGTCAATGGCAGAATTCGACGTCGTCCTCACAACCTACAGGATAATAGCCAAGGACCTGCACCACGCCCTCAAGCCCCCCAGCCGCAGCATGCGCAACGAACGAAAATACGAGCGCATAGTCAGTCCGCTCGTTCAGATCCAGTTCTGGCGGGTGCTGCTGGATGAGGTACAGCTTGTTGAGAGCGGCGTCGGAAACGCGGCTCAGGTCGCCAGAACTATCCCGCGCTTTCACGCTTGGGGTGTCTCTGGCACACCCGTCCGAACCGAGCTTTCTGATCTTGCGGGCTTGCTCCTGTTTTTACGGTATATCCCCTTCACGCAAGGCAGCAGCTCGAAGGTCTGGCAGAGGCTGTGCCGAGATGTACCCGAGTTTTGCGATTTTTTTCACAGGATAAGTGTTCGACATACCAAGGACATGGTGAAAGACAGCATCGCACTTCCTCCGCAACGACGGATAGTGCTAAAAATCCCATTCACCACCGTCGAGGAGAACAACTATCGCCATCTATTCCAGCAGTTTTTGGACGACTGTGGATTTAATCCCGAAGGAGGACCCGCAAGAGATGACTGGGATCCTGCAGAGGAATTGCCCAAGATGAGTAAATGGCTAGTTAGACTGCGGCAGACCTGCTGCCATGCGCAGATTGGCGTCGGCAATCGGCGCGCGTTGGGCGGTGGGCCTTTGCGCACGGTTAAAGACGTTTTGGAAGCAATGTACGAGAATGCGCACTCTGCGGTGCAGACGGATGAGCGGTTGCTGTGGACCTCGAAAATTCAACGGGGGCAGCTGTTAGAGCAGGCCGAGAAGCGAGACGAGGCTCTGGAGCTTTTGATCGAGGCCTGCGACGGCGTGCGCAAGGTTCTTGCGCAATGTCGAAAGTCACTGGCAGAAGAATCTGAAAAGGTTCGAAAGAGTGGAGATGATCAAAAGTCGGAGACTGGCTCACTTTCGCCAGCACCGCAATCCAAGAAGGTGAATTCCGATGACTATTACGAAGATGAGCAGAAGCGGGAGGAGCGTTTGGAAAGAGAAGAGGAGGAAAAGCTGAAAAGTCGCGTGCTCTCTGCGCGGTTACGAGTGCGCACGTTTTTGGAACTCGAGCATCGATGTTTGTTTTTCATTGGTAGTATATATTTCCAAATGGTTTGTATCTTTTCTATTTTTAACATCTAGGTCTTTGTTAACAGTGTCTGTACAGGAAAATAAACAACTGGAAGATGAGTATTATGCGCTAGCGCAAACAGCTCGACAAGAGGTAAATGCTCTCCACTCTTATTCCAAGTACCAAGATACTGATCATAATCAAACAGCTTCTACTCGAGTCTCAACAAAAAGCGCAGAAACTCATGGATTCTCTGACTAAGATGGCAAAGAAGAAGAAGATGGTGGAGATACCCGACATCCGAAAAATCGATCCGTCAAACTCCCCCATTGAGATCCGTCCTGTGGCAGATGCCGCCCGTGCTCTCTGCGGTATTTTGAATGCACAATCCGACGTGCTGGACGAATGGCGCGAAAAAGTCGTTTCGCTACTGAGTCAGAATCTGGTTGATAAAGACTCAGAACCTGATGGCGAAGAGTACGGCGAGTCACTGGACGCTCAGGAGGAAGGGTTCTCGTACCAAGAAGCTATTCGACAGACGCTTGCTGATAGACACGAAGCTGTGGAGGGAGTTCGGAATAGTCTTGTCCATTACGATGTTTCCCGAGAAGACGCGCTAGATCAGCGTACTGATCTGGATAAGCGCTTGACTGATGAGCGCAAGGCCGTGAAGCCACCTCCAGAGCTACGGTCGCTGAAGCATTTGGTTGAAGACATGCGGCGGCATGTGACTCAGCTGGCGTACGATGCAGAGGATGCGTCGGGCGAGAGGCGGCATAGGTTGGAGATAGAGCACAGTCTAGCGGATAAAGAGCTAACAAAGCTGAGGGATATCATGAACGGTCAGAAAAAAGCACTGGATAACCTGGACAAAGAGCTGCTGTTTTTCAAATCGGTTTACAATGCGCGGATTGAGTATTACAAGCAGCTGCAGCAGATCTCGGACGGCGTGGCGGTTTTTGAACCCAAAGAGCCAGAGAAATTCAGTAAGACTGCGTCTGTGCAAGAGACGAAGCTGGTGGATAAGATCGACGGAGGATACGCGAGACTGCGATATCTAGAGCATTTGAGGAATTCGATGCTGGGAAATACAGGATCTGTGCCCGAGAGTGAACGCACCTGTGTGATTTGTCAGTCGCCGTTCGAGATTGGCTCTTTGACAGTCTGTGGGCATCAATACTGTCGCGAGTGCATGCTTGAGTGAGTTTTGTCTCTGTGAGATTTTCATTAACGCTCTTTTACTAACGCTTGTTGATAGATGGTGGCGCTCTCATCATACGTGCCCGATATGCAAGAAAGTTTTGAAGAGTCGTGATGTATACAGTATTTCGTACAAACCCTCAGAGATCGAAGCCCACGAAGAACAGACGGCCAACCCCGACCCCGCCAGCAGCTCGCCCAAGGCAGCAGCGAGGGCGATCTACGCGGACGTGAGCGAGGAGGCGCTTAATCAGATCAAAGCCGTTGACCTGGTGCAGTCGTATGGATCAAAGATCGACATGATTTTGAGGCATATGATTTGGCTGCGCGAGACTACTCCGAACGTGCAGGTCGTGCTGTTTTCTCAGTTTACGGATTTTTTGAATTTGGTGGCGACGGCGCTGTCGAATCATGGGATCCGGTACGCGACGGTGGAGAATAATATGGACAAGTTCAAGTCTAATCCGGAGTACATGTGTTTTTTGCTGCACGCAAAGTCCCAGTCGTAAGTTTTGTCTGTTGTTTGCGCTGTTGTGTGCGTGTGCTGATCAATAATGATTAGATCGGGACTCACGCTCGTCAATGCGACGCAAGTGATAATCTGCGAACCGCTGTTCAACACCGCTCTTGAGCTACAAGCTATTTCTCGCGTGCACCGGATCGGGCAAACGCGGCCGACGACGGTGTGGATGTATGCGATCTCCGGCACGGTCGAAGAGTCAGTTCTCGATCTGACGACTAAGCGACGGCTCGCGCTTCTTGGAACAAAAGACGGTGAGCAATTAACGGAAGCAAGCCTCGACACGTCGAACTCGATTCAGCTGTCGCGCACGGCGGGGAAGATGGTGAACACCAAAGGAGGCGGAGGAGAGATCGTGCCGCAGGATGAGATTTGGGGTCTGTTTTTTGGCAAGTCTGATATCCATGAGGCGCATCAGGAGATGGAGCTGATGGATATCGCGCTGCAGTCTGAGCATGCGGAGCGGAAGCCGGAGTTGCAGCAGGTCGCGCTGGAGTATCGAAGAGGGGTTATGGCTGATTCTGCTGAGCAGAGGGCTTCTGGTGGTTCATAGTCTGTAATTTGGAGTTGTAAGAGATAGGATTTAGAAGAGAGGGTTGGGCGCTTGGGTTGCTGGATATTTTGCTATGTATGAACAGGTTTGGATCTTTAACATCTATGTCTTACTTTTCTAAACCACTTTCTCGCAACTAATGCGAATGAGAGAGAACAAAAATTTCAAATAACGCCAGAATGTAAATCAAACAGATCAAAAAACGAAAAGATCATTTTTTCTCTAGACATAGTCTACTTCATCTTCACGTCATGCCCGAGTAATCCACCATTGAGCTCGTCGTCTCTTTTTGCATTTGCCTTTGTCTTCTTCTCGAGATACTTTGTGAGCGCCTCGCCGCCTACGCCGCCAAAGACCATGAGGACACCAAGCCACTGGCCGAGGGAGAGGGAGTGGTTGAACCATGCGACGGAGAGGAGCATAGACATCATTTTGCGGGTGACGGTGACGGTGACGAGGGTGAGGGAGCCGAACTTGCTGAGGGTGTAGAAGATGAAGACTTGGCCGATCGCGCCACAGACGGCGAAGAGGACGATGTCGCGCAGGACGGAGGGGTAGTCGCGGAAGAAGTCGATCGCGCTCGAGAGCTCGGAGGAGAAGGGGGAGAGGAGGAAGAGGCCGGTGAGGAAGGTCGACATGACGTTGATGCCGCACATCATCTTCGGGCCGGTGATGGTGGGCTGCGAGCGGAAGATGTGGTCTTGGGTGGAGTTGGTGAGGCCGTCGAAGAGGAGGTTGATGGTGAGCAGGAAGAGGCCGTATGCGGAGGACGACTGGCGACCCGCGGCGGCTTTCTTGCTCGCGCTGGGATGGTATAGGGTGAACATGGAGACGCCGCAGGTGACGGCTAGGACGACCATGTACTTGCTCCAGGAGTACTTCCTTCGAAAGAGGATGACGTGCAAGGCCATGACGGGTAGGAGCTTACAGCTCTTTCCGAGCAAGAGAGTGAGGTAGTCGATGTGGTTCAAACTGGCGTAGCCGAACGGGCTCGCGAGCGAAGATGTGGCGGCTACTAACGTGTATTGCATGACAATCCTGCGATTCGGAAACACGTTCACGCTCTCGCGCGACTGGCCGGAGGAGTAGAGTGTGTAGAGAAAGCCAACGATGGCGGCGCAGAACGACTGTACGGTATTGATGACGAGCGAGTAGCGAAAGAACTTGCCCTCGGGCCCGTACGGCGTGGTCGAGATGCGCTCCTGCAAAACTGCCCAGGTCAGGAACGAGACGTAGATCCCGCCGACCGAGATCAGGAGCTGGACGACGCCCGGGGAGGAAGGTGGCGGGTAGCTGGCGCGCGTCGAGACGGACGCGGTCGGCGACGCGGATCGGTCAGAATCGGACGCGATGTCGACTTTCTCGACGCGAATTGAGCGCGCGCGAGTGTGCATCTGGGTGACTGTCCCGCCGGTGGAGGCGGTGCTGGCGCTCGCGGACATTTGAGCAGAAAAGCAGAAAAACAGGAGGATATGGAATGAGTAGTTGAATGAATGAATGAATTAAGACCCTGAGCGGTTCTTAAAGGAAAAGTGTCCTTTTACGGCGCCGCACGTGGGTTTGAGCCCAGGGGTATTCTGGGGATCAGAGAACGGGGAATTCGGGTTAGGGCAGTTCTCATGACGCGCCCTGCAGCTCGGAGTGGCAGCCTCGGGCAGGTTTCTGATATTCAGATATCCGCTACTTCTCCTCCTCCAGCAGCAGCAATGAGCAGCAGCGGCAACTCGTCGTCGCTCTCGCAGGCGGATCTGCTCATGTTTGACGGGCTGCTTGCGCCGACGGCCTCCGTGAGCAGCGTGAGCAGCGTGAGCAGGACGCCGGCGCTGTCCGCGTCCGCGAAGACTCAGCATCCACCGCAGCAGCAGCCGGCATCAGGCACCGACTGGTTCTCGCTCCTGGCGACGAGCTCGAGTTCGCAGCCGTCGTCGGCCAATCTGACTCCTCCTTCTGTGGTTTCTAAGCCTGCGCCGGCGCCAAATTATGAGGCCATGCGCAGTCTCTTTGCGACTCCGCCGGCGGCATCATCGCCTTCGCCCTCGCCGGCTCCGCCGCCCTCCTCGGGACCTGCACTGATTCCTACTCCCACATCCGCTCCTGTTCCCGTAAGACCTCCACCATCGGGACCTTCAGCCCCAGCATCTCTCTTCAACGACGATGATTTCGGCGACTTCATCAGCGAGCCTACCCCTGCGCCTGCCAGCACACCTGCCGCTCCTCCGCCTCCCATCAAAACTGTCCCACCAAAACCCCCTCTTCCTCTCCAAACAGCAGCCCCTCCTGATCTCCCGCGACGCCAACTCCCTCCTTCTCGCGCATCTCCCTCCTCTCCATCTTCCTCCTCCACACACGCCCGCACCTCGTCAAATTCCTCCACACACTCGCGCCCACCGCCCAATATCCCGCGCCCGCCTCCAGAATACAACACGCTCGAATCGCGCACTTCCATGCAACGCCAGACCTCCCAGCGCAGTTCCCAGCGCCAACAACAACAACAACAACCCACACACCTAAGCCAGGCCGGTGCGATCGCAAGCAAACCGCCGCCACGGCCGGCCGCGTCGGATGCGCACGGGGTGCCGATCCAGCCTCTGCGGTTCGGGCAGCATCTCTCTGGCCCTGATGGGCGCGTGGTAGGCGCTGCTTTACCGCCGCTGCCGGCGCGCCAGCAGCATGTTAATGCGAAGAGTACCCGGAATGGTGGGCTACCAGCTGCGGCTTCTGGGCCGAAACTTGTGGATGCATCTGATGAATTTGAGCCGTGGCCGGAATTCGCATCTAATTCAGCGCCTGCTGCATCGTCTACTGCTAGCCCCTCTCGCGGTAGTCATCATCCTCCACAACCGCAGCGGGCACGTCTCCCCCCGCCGGAGATCCTCCTCTCTCTATTCCAATCCAACCTCTTCCCGCTCCCGATGCCTCTCTTCCAATCCCTAGTCCCTCTCGCGTTCCCCCTCAAACGGCGCGTGATTTCCGACCCCAAAGTCAAGTCATTTTTCGAAGCCTTCATTCTCGCGATCGAAGTCGCGATCCGGATCTGCGCCGGCCGCAAGCGCCGCGACGGCCGGTTCGAGGCCGATAAGGAAGCGCGGGAGACGGCGCGGCAGTGGCGCGCGCTGCGGGAGCGCGTTGCCGGCGTGGGATTGCGGGATTTGCCGAATTTGGACGCGTCGTTTACGTTGCGGGCGTACGCGGGCGAGCCGGCAGAGCTGTGTATTGTGTGTGGAGTGGCGAGGCATGAGCAGGTTAGAGGGTGTACGAAGGAGGTGGTGTGGGATTTTGAGAACGGGGGGCATTCTACTTGTATTAGGTGGTGGGCTCATGAAAAGGCATTGATGGAGTCATGAGATTTTATAGTATATAGTTTGGATTTGAATGTAGATGCATATGAGTTGAGTTAATGTCATTTGGTTACTATGATACTCCACATGCGATGCTGCTATGCAATCACGATTTCCGCAAAAATGCAGCAAAATTCCGAACTTTCTTCACATCCCTAAACGTCAAGCTAATCCTATCCTTTTCTCGCGGCAATTCCGCACCAACGCACATATCCTGCTCCCCGCTCTCAACGACCTGCTCTCGCCGCTTCTGCTGGTTCTGGCCGATTTGCATCAGAATCCGTTGCTGGGTTTCGAACGAGAGGTTTTTCCAGTTGGAGATGGTGGAAGGGGAGAGGTCTTTGTCGATTTTGAGTTCTTGGATGCCGTGGAGGAAGTCGGTGTACATGTTTTCTGTCGTGATGAGTAGACTGCGCGATGGGGTGAGGTTAGCTTGTTGATGATGATTGATATGTTGTGGGGAAAAGGTACCTCCGGGGTTCTTGGTATATTCTGTAGGCAAGTACACGTTCACCCGCCGGTCCTAATTCCTTTCTATAGATATCCAAGACAATACCATCCTGCAAACTAACCGTAGCCACCATCGGAAAATACACATCTCCGTCCTCGTGCGGCATGATGCCCTGTCCCGGTTCGTAGCAATTAACAAGACAGTGATTGGCAGTCAAATGAGGACTGTTGTCCCATATCCCGAGCTCTTTCATCCGCGAAGCGCAAGGCACAGCGAGCCAAGTCGGGAGCGCGTCGGCGGTGGGCAGCACGGTGCCTTTGAGGAGTTGGGTGGGATAGGTCTGTAGTTTGCGGTGGGAGAGGGTGGTCCATCTTGAATCGGGCACGTTTGTGATCTGTACGTGTTAGAGAGGTCGTTAGGAGATGTAGAGAGATGGAGGGAGCGATTGGAAGTAATACTTTCTCGAGAAGGAACTTTTCTTCGTGGGGGGAGATGAAATCCGGGATATAGTATGCTGCGCTGGGTAGCGGTTCGATTCGATATGATTCCAGTTCTGTAGATTCAGTCATTCTTCACTTTTTCTTTATCAATTGATTATAAAATATGCGCCATTTCAGATTGTAGATATTATTAATGAATATAGAGAATGCTGGATCAGAATTGCAGAGATATCAAAAGGAAATTGTGAATATTGTATACAATTACGCCGCAGCATTAACACTTGATTCTCCAACTCCCAAATGTCCAACCTCGCGAATTTACAGTAAAACCCACGCAACAATCACCCACAACTCTCGCCCTGATCTCAGCGGTCTCATGACTTTTTGCTACGATTAATAATTGCAAATTTTCTACAAGGCGATGCGAGTGAAGTTGTATGAGTCGAGTGCCCCTGTTGATCCCGGCTTGCTCTGTTTTTGATGCACGTGGTGGTGGGCGAGCGGGTTGGGATTCGGGAAACGCTGGCGGGGGCGCGTGGTTTATTCATTGAATGGATGTTTATTGCTGTTGACTGTTGATTATGAGGGAATCTGAAATACTGTTGCGTTGCAGGTTGTGTTTACAGTAAGGCTGAATACCGTCAGAGTGTACAGCTACTCAGAGTGTACAGCTACTAAGAGTGTTTACAACTACGCAAGGCAATTTCATGAGCTGATACCTTCCAGAATCTGCTAAACACACCTGTTTCAATCCTCCGCTACTCCTTCTTCAGATGCTGCTAGAAGACCATTACAAAGGTTTCGGTGTTTGACAAGAGATTGGAGTAGGCTGAAACCCTCACTGATGAATGGATATAATTCGCTCTTGCAGACTGGCTTTGAGATTACCACCGGAGAAGAGGAAGGTTGAGATTAGTGTATCGCTCATTTGCGATTACATTATTAAACCTGTCATCATCATCATCATCATCATCATCATCATCATCATTAGTAGAAGAAGAAGCAGTGTATAAGTTACATCTGCTGTCTGTCTGTCTTGAGTCTGTGATTTCTGTCATTGCTTTTTCTTCGCTTCTCACTTTTACTATGCGAGGAGTCACAAAGTTGACAGAGCGCGCGCGCGCGAGAGAGAGCGAGAGATGAAGACATGATGTCATCGGCGAGGAGGTAAAGGTTTTTTCCTCTGGTGTTTGGGATGGCTGGTTGCACATGGAGGAGAGGATTTCGAGCGAAGATTCGAGACAGCAGTTATTTGGTGGAGGAGATTAGGTGTTTGAGGTTGACTACATCTCTTTCTCGACGTTTACTGAATGTACATACATCCAAGACAGAGGATACAAGATATGAGATGATAACAAGCCAGCGATAAGTCTAGCAGCGATAGCAAGTGAGTGATGAGTGACGAGTTGAGATAGTAAGGCAAATGAGGAATGCGCCGTAAGGACATGCAAACTACATGCAACGATAGAAGAACGGCTGGCTTCACCGACGGTGTCGGACACGTGTAGGCTGTCTCTGACTCGATAGTCGAGGTCCAGGTTTTGTATTTCGTGGGTCTGGATTGGATATGATCGGTCTGTAATTTTTTTCACATGCTGGTGATTGGCCGGCAAGAGAGTAGTTATTTCGGACTGGAGGAAGGCAAGAGACAGGCAGTTCTACCGTATTCTGATCGCACCTCGGTCTACAGTTTCCAACCACCTCATTCCACCTCTCCTACAAAAACAAAAAGCAAGGGGAAGAGTAAGATTAGACTGAGAGGGAGGCAGGGCAGTGTACCTCAGACGTCATAATCTACGTCATGGACGATTTTTTTTTTCTTTTTTTCAGCGGTTTTACCTTTTAGTGAAAGCGAAATTCGGCGCGCGTCCCAAAAGACGAGAAGAGAAGAAAGTATCGCTCGAGATTGGGAGGGAGGGAGATAGTGTTTTGGGTTTTTGGGATAGGCGAGTGCCGCGGTTTCGAAAGAGATTGATTTGAGTGCGAGAGGAGGAAAAGGAGCGGATAGACAGGGACAAGGGAGGAGAGGGAGGAGAGAGATGAGAGGAGGAGGAGGAGGAATGAGATATTCTGGCGAGGGAATGAAGAGTAAAGCGACGGCGCTACGACAGAAAGATGAGAGAAGCGAAGTGGACCACGCAGGTTCCGCTGGCTCATGAGTGAGGTCTCTACGCACCAAATCTACGCGTCGGAAGGTGTAAACAGCCCGGCACCGGGACCGAGGGCAGAGAGTTAGGAGCAGGAGCAGAGGAGGCGGTTGCATTTTTTGTGTTTTTCGCTCTTTTCTTTTTCCGATTGCAGATTAGAGTTTCGTACCTGCAGCGAACCTCGGGCGCCGCAGGATCCGACGCACCCAGTGCCAGTGAAGATGAAGAAGATGAAGAAGAAGAAGGAGATGATGATGGTAAGAGAGAGGAGTAGTTGATGATAATAAGCACGAGCAGAAGAGCCCATCATCTCTGGCTACTTCAAGATATACTGTAGTATGCAGCTGTGAGCCGAAACCAAAGTACGAGGTGACATATTCCATATATTCCAGCTGTTCTCAGCTCAGCTCTCAACCCGAGCCGCTCGCTTTTGACGTCGCGCCTGCAACGTGACGGAGAAAGGCGAGTTTGCGAGCTGCGGTGCGGTGGGCGGAGAGAGAGAGCCGAGTTGGTTGCAGAGAGAAGAGAAGACGAGCAGAGTAGAAGAGATATCAGCAACAAGAGACAACGAATACAGCAGCAGCAACACCATCAACAACTACATCAACTACAAGACATTTGTATTTTATCTGTTTGTTGTTTAATACAAAACAGAATAAAAACAAGCGACAGAACAGCTCAACAGGCTGCACAATCACAGCCCAGTTCACGGTTCAGATCCGGTGGTTTCGGATCTCACCCGTTTTGGGACATTGCCAGCGACTGAGTCTGAGCAGCAGCGAGTATTTTCATTTGTCCTGATTAGGACGGTTCCGGCGGTGCAGATCCGCTTGTCTTTTGTGCTGATATGTTCTTATTATTCTGGTTTATTCTGTTTTGTATCTCATTCTGAATATATCAGTCTTACTGTTAACTATCTCTACTGATACTAATACTAATACTATTATCACTTCTACTATGGCTACTACTGATACTGCTCCCAGATAGGCGAGTTTGGCAGCTACGAACCCCTCGCTCACACTCTTACGTCATGCAATTTAAACAGAGCCGGCTCCGACCCGAGTGGCAAACGCCGACCCGGGCCAAGGCAGCAGCTTCGGCGCCGACCCGGGTACGACAGATTAGCAGCCAAACCCAAACTACGATGGTCCTCAAACCATCTCTCGCCTCGCTCCCGAACTTTCACCTTCCCAGCTCCTCCTCGGCGGCAAAACCACCCCTGCGCTCCTTCTTCTGGCTCGAGAAAGCTTCTGCTCAAGATTCAAGGTACAGCCACGCTGCTCTCATCATCGCCACCTTCTGTGTATAAGTAGCCGGTGCTCCCTCCTCTGCTCTTCGTCCGACATACTCTCCGATATCTGATATCCCTCTCTATCTGATACTACTCTATCAACGTCTACACTCCTTCTACTTCTTGCTACCTGGTCAGTACCTCCTCATCTACACCTCATCTACACACTCTCCTTCACACACTCACACCCACACCTCCAGACATCACAATGGCCAACAACCTCCTTACCCCCCCCGGCGAGACCTCCCCTAGCGTCATCATGGCCTCCACCCTCACAATGCTCAAGAGCCAGGCCTTGACCCTCTCCCACCTCAGCAATCTGTACACCACCGACTCCCCCACCCAGTCCAGCTACATCTCCGCCATCCAGATCATGCACAACTCCCTCCTCTCCGGCGGCAAGATCATCCTCGTCGGCATGGGCAAGTCCGGCAAGATCGCCGACAAGCTCTGCGCGACCATGAACTCGCTCTGCATCCACGCTACGACCCTCCACCCCTGCGACGCCCTTCACGGCGACCTCGGCGTCGTCCGCCCGGGCGACGTGCTCTTCATGATCACCGCCTCCGGCGCCACCCCCGAGATCCTCCAGCTCCTGCCCCATGTGCCCGCCTCGCTCCCGCGCATCCTCCTCACCTGCAAGCCGGACTCCGTCATCGGCCGCATGTCGCAGGCCGTCGTCTCGGCCGCCATCCCGCACAACCTCAACGAGCGCGAGATCTACGGCGTGCCCGCCCCGACCACCACCACCACCGCCTGCCTCGCCGTCGGCGACGCGATCTGCATCACCCTCGCCGAGATCATCACCGCCGAGCAGGAGGAGCGCAAGCAGAACTTTGGCCGCTACCACCCCGGCGGCGCCATCGGCAACACTTACAAGGACGAGAAGGCCGAGGCCAAGCCCACCTACAAGGACGTCATGATCCTCTGGACCGAGCAGGTCGGCCAGGCCGACGAGACCGACGAGCTCTCGATCCTCAGAGCGGCCGCGGGTCGCCGATGGGTGTGCGTTGGCGGCAAGCGTCTGCTGCGCAGCACAGAGATCGCCGGCCGATCGTCGTTCGTCTCTGGTCTGCCTATCGCGCAGATGAAGCGTGTTGAGGCTCGCGATGTCTTTGACGAGAGCAATACCACTGACGTGCTCTTGGTCGTCAGAGACCACGCTATCGTTGGTGTCTACGAGCCATGAGCGAGTCTGATGCGATGCGATGCGATGCGATGCGATTACAGTGACGTGACAACTACATAGAAGCAGCAAAGCTGCGAGATCTCCTATCCCTCTGCTACTCTACTCTATAATTAGAGCTCGAGTAAGCACACACAGACACAGTACCGGGATACAGAGTTCCTCAACTCAAAGGCGTCTTGATTTTAAAAATAACTGGGATATTGTTTTGTTTTTGCTTGTTTTTGCTTGGAAATTACTCCGTCTAGGATATTTGGCTTGTTCTGGTGTTATTATTGCTTCCTTCACTTTTGGTAAATAGCTTTGGAATATAGAATCTACCCTCACATCTCCTTTCCTCTTTCACTCTCTCTACTTCCAAGGTCATAGCGTATCAAAGAGCAGCACACTCGACCACGGCTTCTGGTTAAGAGCCATTCTGAAACGAGGCGGCCACTCGCCGGCCGTTACCGTGACTCGGCCGTGAGTTCTGTGACTGGCTCTCAACCCGCGCGCGTTGTGAGTGTGAGTGTGAGTGTGACTTGTGACTCTGCCCTCGCGCCGTAGTCTGGCCGGCCGGGCGGGCCTCATCTGGCTACTCCGCCATATCTCCTCTCTTCTCTCTTCTTGTAAACCGCAGCCTGTGATGAAACTCCCGTTATTCGTATAGTAAACATTGTCATCCTTATTCGGAGCACCGCGCACGCAGCAGCACATCACCCTCGTCTCTCTTCAGAGTGAGCTGCGGTGGTGGTGGGCTGCTGTGTCGTGGTCTGTGAGGATATCAAGGGGACTTCTGAGGCTCTTCTCTGCTTATCTTTCCTTTTCTCTTTTCTTTTCTTCACTTTTGCTTTTCCTCTGTTGTTAATTCGCTCGTTCTATAATCATCAGCATCCCTGTCTCCGTCCGGCTTCCGGTCGGATGAGCAGAGCTGAGAGGACTTGCGGTCGTGCGATATAAATCCTGGGTTTAGTTTGCTTTAGTCTGAAACTATAACGAGAAAAAACAAATTGCAAATATTCAGATATCCTGCTTATCTAGTGCAGATTTTTCTTCTACAGATCTCTTTTCTTGTAGATATCTACAAGAATATAAACAAAGTAAACAACCAAGGCATCAATCTCAACTTCAAGATAAAAGCACTTCCACATCCTCATCAACACTCATGACGTAGACATTACTTCAGCGTGGCTTCGCGCTCGCGTCATGGCGCCCGACGCCGAGCATTTTTCTCTGCAACGGGAGATTGCACTTACTCTGGTATGGTACTCAGCAGCTCTGGTGAAGACTAATGCAAAGACTAATCGCTGGTACGCTGTGTTGTAATTGTATAGATTGCTGAGGGCTTACATGTCCTTCCGAGATAGTGTGCAGCAACTATCTATGTCATATTTTGAACTAACTATAGAATTTTCTCTTTTTACTCTATCAAGTGCATCCAGATGCAAAGCAGCAACTACTCCTTCCCATCAGTAAACGGCATAACCGCCCACTTCCCGCTCCACGCCCATCCGATCCCAGGCCGGCCTGTATCCTTCTCGCTCTTGCCCGACTCGATCCAGAACTTTTCCAACTCCTCCTCCTTGCCCTCCGCCAACCCGACAACCACGTCCGCCTTGCACGTCCGCAGACTAAACAGCGTGCGCTTCGCGCTCGCAAGCGGGCCGATAGCTGTCGCCCAGGGCGTTGTTCGCGGCCATTTCGCCTATAATCGTTAGTATGTAGATCAACAACAGAAGAAAAACTAGGAAGAAAACATACATCGTAGACAAGCTTGCGGTGGTTCAAATCTCCCTTGAAGATAACCAACTTGCTCGCTCTCAAATCATCCCAGACCTCATGTCCACCCCCCAGTCCCCCCTCTCTCAACTCCCAGAACGCGAGCGACGTGGTCCAGAACGGCGACTGGCGCATAATAATCTTGCCGTCGCTCGAGTACTTCATGATCTGCGACGACAGATAATCCAGCTCCTCGCGGTTCTTGGTGAAGAACGCCGGATCGCTGAGCGAGCTCACTAGCACGCCCAGATCAACCGGCATCACGTCCGAGACGAACCACGGGATCGATTTCGGGTGAAACACAATCGTCTCCGCGAGCCCCGAGTCGAGCAAAAATAAAGCGAAGATCATGTCGGTGTAGAACTCGAAGCCGGCGTTGTCGAGCACAATGTCCACGCGGCCGTACTTGGTCGTGTCCGACACCGCCGCCCACGCCTTGCCGACGTCGTTCACGAGAATGTTCTTCTCGCTCTTTTGGCGGGCCGCGGCGCCTTGCAGACTCTGGAGCTGGTCAAGCGACAGCGTCGTCAGAAGTGACAGATCAGTGGCATTTCCCCAGAGCGAGATGTCGATGAATTCGCGCTAGAACTTCTGTTAGTACACCACACATAATCTCAAAAAATAAACTAGAGTACATACAAACAAAACCTCAAGCGACGCCTTTGAAACATCGCCATGCAGCTGCGCCGACAACGCCTTGTATCTAATCGCGAGCTCAACAACCGCCGACTCGGACGACTTGAACGCGTCCAGCTTCTGGCGCGCAAAGAAATCGTACTCCTCCCAGCCCTTGCTGGTCTTGAAGCAGCTGTAGATCTTGCGGTACAGGTAGCACTCGGTGTACAGCCATGGACCGTTGGCGTACGTCATCGGCACGGCGCCGGTTTGGCGCTTCAGCTCGGCGTTGTAGAGTGCAATGTCTTCGCCGCCGTCGTCCTCGAGGGGCCTGATGCTGTTAGCCTATGCTTTATCAAGACCTTAAAACTATTATAATACATACACAAGCTCAACCAAACCGAGAAGCTCCTGCTTGACCTTCTCAAGCTTCGCAATCAATCCGTCCTCGGCAACGCCCTTCTCAGACACGGTCTGCTTCACGTCCGCGATGACGCCGTCCAGGATGGTCGGCCACCGCGCTCGGGCAGAGGTGTATGCGAATGAGTCGGTGTCGTCATTGCAGTAGGGTGCGACGGCTGGTGATATAAATGTTAGCTTCAAATTATAAAAGGTAAGTGGAGGAAGACATACGGCAGGCAACAGGTGCAGACATGGTGTGTAATGTAGTGGTGATAGTAGTCTATAGAGCAGACACAGCAGTTAGCACCACAATCACCCCCGCTCTCAATCGACAAGTATCAGCAACATACAATTGAATAATAACCAGCTCTCAAATCAATTGCGAGCTTCTCAAAAGACAATCAGAACTTCGGCGCGAGGACGTCCGAGGGATGCAGTGCTTCTTTATACCCAAAACTCCTCCTTCGTCGAGCAGCGGCCGCCACCGCTGAAAATTAACTGCCCCTGAGCCGGGTTTGGGTTTAGGTTTGGATTTGGGTTTGTGAAACCGCCTGACGTCACCGTTTGCCGCCTTCTTACTTCAACTAGCTACTACGACAGCACCTCAACATACTGAGCAACCTGCACCTCAAACTCCTGCCACACATTCAGGATCTCAAACACGTTCCTCTCCGGACTGATATCCATCGCCCGCGCCAGCAGATCCATCTGCAGCCGCAGCGTCTTCACGCGCCCGCTCAGATGCAGCGCCATCATCGGCGAGATCCCGCCCTTGAGCTGCCCGGGCGACGGCGTCAGCGCAGACGAGTTCGGCGACACGTACCGGCCCGCGGCGAAGAACACTTGCCACACCAGCTCGCTGTCGAGCTGCGCGATCTCGGTCGCGTGCACCCACAGCCTGTGCATGCAGTAGTCGTGCGCCGTCTTGAAGTCGTCCGCTGCAAGCGCAGAGTATATACACGTCCGCGCAATCCGGAACTCCACCATATCCTCATCCATACCCTCTGGCGGCACTGACGATGCCCGGCTCTGGCTATTGCTACCCCCGTCCTCATGGTCAGAGCTACTCCGCGTCTTTGGCGCCGCCAGCACGTTGTGGAACTCAAGCGTCAGTCCATACATCAAATCTTTCGTAAGCTTGATCATCTCGTCAATCTGTAGATACGCCTTTTCATTCGACTGCAGCAGCAGCGACACAATCTCCTCCGCGTCCCCGTTCGCGCGCACCTGCACCGGCGTCAGCGGCGTGCCGTGCACCAGTGTCAGTGCGTACTTTGAAAGCTCGTGTGTGGCCTTCAGTAGCACGTCCGCTTTATGCAGATTCACCGAATTTGTCATGTGTGGATATATCAGTTGTAGTCTGTCAATGTTAGCCCCATATTACATCAACTATCACAGAAGAAGTGAGTAGACTTACACTTGCGATGCAGTTTTCAGACTACCGCGCGTTGCATTACAATTCGAAGCGTTATCATAATGCTCCTCAAACGCCTTCAACACATGTTTTTCCATATCCGTCACACCCAATGGTGCATGCACCGGATCGATATAAATCTCGCTCACCAGTCCGATTCCTGCATCCAAGGTTAGCATGATCCTCTGATATGATATAAGAAAATTTGAATAGAAGCATACGTCCAAAGTCCAGAAGCGCGCCTAGAAATATGTTTTCAATATCGGCATCAGACAACCGCGATAACACCATACTCTTATTCTTCAACCACCGCGCCCCGCTCCGCAAAGCGCGCCAGTTACTATCATCCCGGTACGCGTATTCCTTCGACGTACCCCGTACCACCTTGAGCAAAAACTGATACTCGGCTTCGTGTGAAGCAAAGAAGCGTAAGCGCGTGACAGCCTGCAGGTTTGTCGGGACGTGGACGGAGACCATCGACGCGGAGGTTATCAGGTGGTCGAGGATCCTCAGACTGGTCTCCGAGGCCTGGAATAACGGACTACCGGGGAACTTCATCGCGCTCGCGAAATCCGGAAACTCCTGCATCCGCTCCTTGACCTCTTTTTCGTCTGCTGGTGTCCGACCTGTGAGCGACGACAGCAGCGCGGTCGCGCGCTTCTGCATGCTGTGCATTGCTTCGAAATACTCGTTCGTGGTCTCCTCGCACTGATAGCACACCGCAATCACGGCGCTGATGTACTCGATCTGCGTGTCCCCCAACATGTCATCGGGCCCGTTCCATGTCTTGGCCAACTCCAGAATCGTACCGAACCGGCCAGAGTGCAGACTGCTACTACTGCTACTCGTACCTTTCTTCACAGCTGCAGTGGCTACCATCCACTCGAAAAACTGTCGCCAGGGATGCATGTCATACGTTCCTCCGACCTCAGACATAAACTCAACATACGGCGTCACGATCGAGACGACGTCGCGCGAGACTGTCTTTGCGGTCGTGTAACTCAGAAAATACTCAATCACCCGTCTCGGATCGACAGAGGTAAAGTCGTGCAGGGTGAACAGCCGCGGCGAATCAAAGCTCTGGGGATAAAACGACTGAAACCGCTGCAGCGGCGTCAGCACACCTTCCCGCCATTGCACGACGGCGGCAGGCATGGAATACAGCGAGACAATGTCGCTGACGATCGCAATGACGCCCAGCGACGAGTCGATAGAGTATATGCGCGCAAAAATCCATGACGAAATCGTGAGCTCCGCATCGTGCTCGTAGTATTCAAATTTCGCAAACCACTGCGACTCGGCAAACGCCTCGAGCAGACTATTTCGGATCTGCAGCGCAGCGGCGTCGTCGAGGTGTCGTAGCTCGCTCGGCATCAGCTCCTCGAGCTCAAACTCGTCCCGCAGCTCGATCGAGTCGTCGCCGCCAGCTGCTACGTCCTCGTCCAGTTGATTCCGCGCAATGTCTGAGACCAGCGCTACGTATGGTTCGGGATCAGCAGCCTCGGGTATGAATCTGAGCAGGATAGCAAGCGCGTCCTTTGGCGAGGACCAGTACTGAGAGCGGAACAGGCGGCGCAGGTCGGCGGTCCGGGACAGCGAGGCCAGATAGGCGGCCAAGAGCCATAGACGCAGACTGTCTGAGCCGTCTGAGCTGTCTGGCATTGGATTCGGATGCTTTGATTGTGGATGGGGAGAGTTGGAGATGTCTGGTTGTCTGCCGCTGTGAAGCAACGACGCGCAGTTGACGAGTGGCCTCTGTGCGGCGGTCGAACTTTACTGAGACTGCGCTGGGCTGTGGTTGATGGTGTCGCTATCAGCAGCACCACAGATATATGCTATTGAATGATGTTGTGTTGTATTCCATTGTATTCTATTGTATTAAGCAGATTCAATTGTATTTGAATAAAGAGCAACTGCAGGAAGACGAGATGTGTATTCAGCTGAGTTGTGGTCGCTGCTTCTATCGCAGACCGCACTCGACAGCAGCATTCACAACAGCAGCAGCAATACACTATCTTTCCTTCAAACAAACAGATACAATTACAACAACAAACATCTTTAAAACATCCAATTGAACACACTCCAAACCAACAATAACAGATCAGATCTCTGTTAATACAACAATACCGCGCCGCATCTCTAAACTCTAACAAGCCTCTCCCCGAAGGCAGCCAGGGATGACGACTTCTCTTGAGGCCACCGCCATCAGCAAAACGTAAACAAACCGCCGTCTGATCCCGTCTCCGGGGCGCAATTCCGGCTATGTTCGCGATATAGTCCTACTTCTGTTCTACTGTTCTTCCTCCGCGTCTGTCCGGGGTCCGATCTGCCTTGTTTTGCCTGCCGTGCTGCATCTGATCCTGCAAGGCGCAAAGAGCCGAGCAAAGCCTCCCTGCGATTCGATAGATCGCTATATTGCCATATAAGAGCAAACACAACATGGCCGCAGACGACAGCGCTGACTATCCGCCTTCGTCGCCGGCCGATAGCATCCAGGCGCTCGACGAAAGCCAAAACAAGCGCGATGGCCGCTCCACCCATCTGCGCAGCTCCAGCAGCCTTTCCCACAGACCGCGTTTAGGAGAGGTATCCTTCGTTCCCCTATACTCACCTGTGATCTACTGTTTACTGACTGCGCACATTCTATTTCTCTAGGTAACAACCCTCTCATCCTCCCCGCTCCGTCGAACGCGCAGCCAGTTTCTCCGCGACCCCACCACAACCACCTCCACCCCCACCACAGCAACATCGTCCTCCCCGTCCTCGATCCTCCCCGTATCGCGTCAGATGCCAAGCTTAATGGGTCTCAGACGCAGCGTTTCTCAGTCCTTCAGATCAAGAGTCCGCAGCAGCGAACCAGAAGTCGAAGAAGAATCGCCCGAGTATGGCGACGATGGAGAAGACAGACTCAATCTCCGGCACCACCAAAAACATCTACAGCAACAACTCTACCAGAGCCAGCTCGCGAAGCAGAGAGACAGAGCCGCCGCGCACCAGCACCAGCGAGATCGGTCGCGGAGCATAACAGGCGACGAGCTATCAGAGGAAGCAGAGAACGACGAGGACTCGACCGTCATCATCGAATCCAACGTCCTATCGCGGCCCGGCCGCCGCATGTTCTCCGCCGAAACAGTCACCCCAGAGTCTTCCGCCGCAGACTCGAGCAACATGTGGGCCGCGATCGATGACTTGCGTGCCCGCGTGCGCAAGCTCGAGACGTCGGCAGATCAAAACCCAGAGAAGCGGTTCTACATGCAGCGCGCACACGACTCCGCCAGCTCCCTCTCCGGCACAAACAACGGCTACCTACGAGCGATGCTGCAGCAGGCCGGCGGCGCGATACCAGAAGACCTCTGCTCCGCGCTCGACGTGACCGCCAGCGCAGTCGAGGCTCTGTCTGCGCGCGTCGCAACCTCAGACCGCAACATCAAAGCAAAGATGGACGCGCTCTACCGCTCGCTCACCGAGCTCTTCATCGTCGTCTCCGACACTTCCTCAACCCCTCCTTCCTCCGCCGCGCAGCCTGCCGCGCCAAACTCAGACCTCCGCAGCGGATCCAGCGTCTCCAACCGATCCGACAGCTCAGAAGTGCGCAGTCTTGCCGCGCGTCTGCCGCAGCGCGCGGCCACACGAATGCGACACTCGATCGAGACAAGCCAGCTGCCGCCGGACCTGCGCCCGGCCTCGCGTATGGCCAGCCGGGCGTCTTCCTACGACTACGCCGGTGACGACGAGGACATCTCCGTGCTGAGCAGCAGCAGCAGCGCAAGCGGCGTCACGGGTTCCAACCGGCACCTCTCGCTGCTAAATAACGGCACGCGGCAGCACGCTCGCAAGATGCACAGAAGCAGCTCGCGGCAGCAGCTTACAATGTCGGACGAACTCGACTACGGCATGCAGCAGCAGCAGCAGCAGCAGCGGCCACATTCGATCTTTAGCATGCGCTCGACGCCGTCCTCGACCGGTGGTCTCTCGTCACCTGCTTCGTCGCGCGCACGCGTCACTTAGAATACTGTTGAGAGACAATTGTATGATAGTAATATAACTAAGAGTCAAGTAATTGTTCACGCCTTATAATTCGAATGATCGTACAAGTCAACAACAGCACTATGAGACTGAAACAAAAAGATAAAAGAAAACCCAGACTATATAAGGACCCGAAAAAAGGATGGCGGAAATGATATTGATACAAGAGACAGGAAAAACAAAAGTATTAAAGAGAGAAAAGCAGACAGGCGCCGATTCTTATACACTGTATAAGAATTAAAACAAAATGAACCCAGGTTACGTATAGATCTTTGAATGTAACAAAAAATAAGCCAAAATAACAACACAGACACAACCACAAACAAACACAGGTCAAGAAAGAGACTCTGAATCGCTGTCGTCTGCGTCGCGGACGGGCTGGTTGTTGAGGATGCGTCCCCATTCCATGAGCTGGAATATCAGTCCCATGTTTGGTCCGATGGCCGGGGCCTTCCGCTTGACGAACGCATATGCCTGATTGAGGTCCCAAGACTTCTCCTTCATCACGTAGGCGACGACGAGGGACGCCGAGCGCGAGACTCCGCACTGGCAGTGGACGAGGATGCGCTTGCCCTCTGCGGCGCGCAGGGCCATGACGTCTGTCAGATAAGGCAGATCGGATGTGAGCTTAGAGGTGTGCTCCCAGGGCACGAAGATGTACTCGGGCGAGGACACCGTCATGGGCGTGGTCGTCGCTGCTGTCGGGGGCGGCGAGGAGGATGCCGGGGCAAAGGGGTTGATGACCTCCCTGGCGACGTTTATGACGACATCGTATTGTGCCGCGACCGCGCGCGAGGGCTCGGAGAAGAGGAAGATGGCGCCGCCGTAGACGTCGACGGGCCCGTCGGGGTAGGCGTTGCGGGCCTCCGCGTCCTGGAGCGGCGGCGCAGAGACGATTGCGGAGGCCGCGACGGGCGACGCGAGCGCTACCGGGGACGAGGGCGGGAGGCGGGCGGAGAGCGGTGGCGCGAGGGCCGGGGGCACGCGCAGGACGAGGTTTGGCGGGCGGCGGCGGGCGGCAGGAGGCGGATCGACGAGGTCCAGGGCGAGCGGCATTCGTCGCGGGGGCGACGGCAGCGGCGGCATGCCTTTGTGGCCTTTTGAGGTGCGGAAGCGTTGGCGGAGGCGGAGGGTCGACGGCGGCGGGCAGGAAGCAGAACGGGACGTGGTGAAGTTGGGCGCAGCCGTTGTGCCTGGCACGTGACTTGGACAGGGTCAAACTTTAATCTTGTTAACTCTGGTTGGTATATATAGAAGAGAATATATATAGATGTTTTGTATAGTTATATATATAGATGTAGATGTAGATGTAATGTATGTAGTAGATATATATACACACTGTTCACAGATCAAAAACAGGCACCGTCTTCTGCTTCTTCGCTTTCCGCTCACTCACCATCTTCTTCCAATCATCCTCCATCTCCTCATCCGAACTGCTCTCTTCCCCAACCTTTACCTGCGCAACCGCAATCGCCCGCTTCTGCTTCTTCGAATGCCGCTCCTCCCTCTTCTCCTGCCGCTCGGCTTTCGCTGACCACGGCGTGTTGGGGAGTGAGGGCTTCTCCTTGGCTTTAGACTTGGACTCGGACTTGGCCTTGGCTGCCGCTGTCTTTGCTTCTTTCTCTTTGATCTCAATCTGGCGTTGCTCTTCTCTTTTGCTGTCTTTATAGGTATACGCACTCATCTACAAGAAGTTAGCTCTTGAATCGCTCATCAGCTCGAACCGCTCAGAGATAGTACTCACATCAAAATCCTTCTCCAACCATCCTCCCTCAGGAAGCCCCTCCAGAGTCTTCAGCTCCGGCATACTTGGCAGCCTAAGCAAGCCATACGCACGCGCGTACCCCAAAAAATCAAACTCGCTCATGCGGAAAATAGACGTCATCGTGTGTTTCGTATAAAACCGCACATAACTGACATACGCCTTCACCGCCTGATCGTGTCGTTCTCGGTCTTCCAGCATCCACTTCCGCAGTAACTTGTAGAACTTTGCCCGCTTCTTCTCGAGCGACGGTCTTTCTGCCTCGGAAATCTTTACCTTCTTCACTCTCAGTAGCTCGATATAATCCTCCTCTCGACCCTCGGACAACATCAGATATCCCTCGCCGTACCGGCCTGCTCGTGCAGCGCGACCTGCGCGGTGCAGAAACATATTTGCCTCGTACGGCGCGTCAAATTGGATAACGATATCCACCTCTGGAATATCAAGCCCACGCGCGGCCACATCTGTCGTCAACAATACTGACCGACTCGAGCTGGAAATAAAGTTGTTTAGCGTCTTTGTCCGCGGACCCTGCGGAAGCTTGCCGTGAAGTGAAAAGATGCTTAGCTCATCAGAAATCACACTTGACTTGAGATTCGACAGCGCAGAGTAGAAATACACAACCGAAGCACACGTCGCAAAGTAAACAATCGTCTTTTTGTAGGTCAGTGTGTTTAGGTACTCAATCAGCGCAGGCAGCTTGTCTTCCGGAGTGAGAACGGTGTACGACACATGCAACGTCGTGGGTACTTTCTGCTCCCCCGATCCGTTTCCCGTCTTCACCACCACCTTTACCGGATTCCGTAGTCCCGCACGGGCAAGCTCACCAACTGCATCAGAGACGGTAGCCGAGAAAAGTCCTGTCCGTCGCTGCTTTGGAAGACGTCGTATAATACCATCCAACGTCTGTCCGAACCCCAACTCCAGCAATCGATCTGCTTCGTCCAGCACCAACACTTCGAGATTAGACACCTGCACTTTCGGAGACTTTATAAATTCCAGCAGCCGTCCTGGCGTGCCAACCACAATATGCGAGTTATTATCCAAAAACGTTTCCACGTCCGCGTTCACGTTCGAAGCGCCTCCGATCAATAACTGAGACCGTAGTCGTTTTGTGGGCTTGCTCTCGTCCTCGGCGCCTTCCTCGCCTCCTTGGAATGCCAGGATCGAGTTTATGACTTTGTAAATCTGAGTCGCTAGTTCTCTTGTTGGAGCAATGACCATAGCACCAATACGGCCTCGCGAAACTAAGCTTGTGTTGAGCAGTCGTTCGATGATTGGAATAGCAAATGCTATCGTCTTCCCGGATCCTGTAACCGCCTAGATACACTATTAGCACCGCAACAATAGCTACCGCAGTAAGCAAAAATATACCTCAACAACGACGTCCTTGTTCCCGCAAAACAGAGGAATCACTGAAGCCTGCACTGGCGTCATTTTGGCATATCCCATCGACTGAACCGCATCGGCTCTGTTTACACCTGTTAGCCACCGCTAGACTACTCAACAAACAGCAGTTCTCTTACACCCATGATGTCAGCCTCGGCGACAGCTGATTCCAATCCCGAGAAGCCATGTCGAAGTCCACTCAACCGCAGTCAGATACAGATCCGGTCTCTGATTTGAAAATCTACAAAATATTTCAACTCCCAAAAGTCCCAAATCCGATCACAACTCACAAATGTCACATGCCATATGTGACTCACCCTAACCACACAGGGCAAGGGCACACGAGTCGGGCTCAGGTCTCGTTCCGAGCTTTGGTTTCTTTCTCTTCTCGCCAGCGAATTTGCTTTGCATCCAACTCCACAACCACCTCATCAACTATCGCAATGTCTTTCTGGAAAGAAGCTGGTTTCTCGTATGTGTTTTCTTATTTGTTTTATTGTTATTCTGATGCTGGTCAGAGAGTGCGCCTGGTTTTATCTCGAATCCGACTTGCTGCTGCAAACTTGTCGTGTTCCGGCCAATTGGAAGCCGAGGACTGTTCGCAACAGCCCAGCAGCAGAATCAACCACAGACGCACCGGAATCCTCTGAGATCACCAATATGCTCCATCAGAATCAGAAAGATCCAATTGCTAACTTATTCTCTTCATGATCCAGCTACAACCGATACGCCGCCGTTGCCGCGCGCGCTACCCGACGAGCATTGAAGGACTCGCAGCGCATCCGCGCCGAGAAGCGCGAGGCCGTCGAAATCCGTGTTTCCAAGTGGGTCGATGGAAAGCGTATGTGACCCGTGTTTTGATTGTGCTTGCGTTCGATTTGTTGTGGTTTTGGGCGGTGTGGACACTGTGGCTAACAATTGTCGATGCAGAGGGTGAATTCAAGGACGTCACCAAGAAGGACTAAATGCAGTCAGCTTGAATATGCATATACGTATTTCTAGTTGGTTAGTGTTTAGTTTTCAAAATTCTAGATAGAAGTGTCGTGGACTATCTTGTCGAAGATATCATGCAATATATTCCGTCATACTCTACCTCCAATTCTCCTGGATCTCGTTTTCAGCATGCGAATCTGTTTCCTCGGCATCCATTCCGAATCAGTTTACTTTTCGAGTCGCAAATCAAGCACAAGATCGATTAAACACGGCGCCGTAGAGATTCTGGCCTACACATCATCTTGTGGAGACTGATAGAACTTGCAGACAACACGCCGCCCTTTACGACTTCTGCTAGCACCTCGCCCTTCTCCTCTCATATCTAAAACCTCCAGCGTATTGCCAACCACGTTCACCTACTGACATCCTCGCAAATAATCACGAACGCGTCCATGCCTGTAGTAAAATACTCCAGCATCCTTTCAAAACAGAAGCATCTCCACAGTACGAATCCCTCACAAACGTAAACATCATCGCGCATTCTACACCACAAATCAATACTGCAGCCAACAACCTGAACAACCAGTTTTGCTGGCTGATACTCTGCGGTGCTGCTCTAAACCAACTGGCTGGCGACAGATTAGTCCTCGAACGAAGATCAACCAGGGCTACTCTCTCATTCAAGCGGTAGAGCGAGAACGGTACATTCTCCGCACAGATGCCCTTCTCGCAAACACCCCCCACCGCCGCAGGACAGCCCGCCTCCCCGGCCGTGGACGACGAAGGCCTCGATGCACTCTTCGAGTCGCAAGACGTTGACGCTTCTGATATTACTGCTGCGCTGGCAGCCGGCCCGGGCGGTGGTGCGCGCCATGACTCGGATTTAGACGACGAGGAGGGTGATGCGGGAGATGGCGATGCTGGAGACGCGGGCGACGCGGGCGATGACGCTGCTGCCGAGGAGGCGGCGATGGGTCTTGCGCTTGGTGAATTGCCTGATATTGTGGGCACCGAACACGCTGATGACGCGGTCGACTATGAAAGTGAAGACTCGCTGGCTGAAGAGGAAGAAGAGGACGATTTGCCAGGCCAGCAGCAGCAATCGGGCGAAAGAGATCAGGGACAAGGTGATGAGGACGAGGATGACTGGATGAAAGATATTGGCGACGAAGCTGGTGAAGTTGTCACCGACGAGGAGATCAATGTCAAACGGGAGCCTGGAGATGATGTGGATATGAACGTCGACGACCTTTTCAAGACCAACATTCCACCGCCAGAAACCTCAACGCAGCCTACATACCAACAGCCTCCCGATACAATCTATGCACCTACCCCAGAAACATCTTTGCAGACACAGCAGCCAATGCCATATCAACCACCCCAGCCGGCTGATCTTCCGCCACCGATTCCGGTCCTGACAGAAGAGGAAGCGCGAGCGAAGGCAGACGAGATGTTGTTCGAAGACATGGCGCGCATGGAGGAATCGAAGCCGGTCCGCATGTCATACCTATTTGCCTCGGAGGCTGTCAAACTTGTGCTACCAAAGCCTGCTACTGTGAGTCAATGTGTGCCCACTCGGGCGAATTTGGATGCCGATAAAGATCAACGGAAATTATTTGGATCGCATATCAGAATACGGGGCTCGCTGCTTGATAGACCCGGCACAGTACAGATCGATCTAAAAGACAGCAACAGTCGAAAACGGAGGTCGCAGAAGCGATCTAGCGCGCCTTTGGAGAGAAGACTGACAAAAGAGGAGGAAGAACTGTTGTTTGCATGCTACGACTGGGAAAGCAAAGTGATCTGGGACATTGACTCTGATTCAGAAATGGAGAATGGCGCTGCTGATCTCGCTACGAAGAAGCTAAAGACAACAACAATAAACACATCCGTCGACGACGATATATACTGGATCGATGAAGAAGATTATGTCGACGGCATCGATGACGAGGCAATCTTGGAGGGCAACCTGGACGAG
The DNA here is from genome assembly GCF_037950935.1 of Myxozyma melibiosi. NCBI lineage: Eukaryota > Fungi > Ascomycota > Lipomycetes > Lipomycetales > Lipomycetaceae > Myxozyma > Myxozyma melibiosi. The sequence continues at coordinate 180,936 of NW_027042916.1, read as the reverse complement.
CTTGCCAACAGAGTTGTCTTGGACCTCAATGACCCACAGCTGCTAGTCTATACTGCTCAACGAAGAGGTACGATCTCAGACAACACCATACTTGTTCCACATCCATTATTAACACGATATTATAGATTATGCAAAGAGGGAACTGCGAACGACTGCCATGCGCGAGGAATTGTTCCAAAAACGATACAACGTCTCGAACGATCAGGCTTACGACTTGCTGAAAGAGAATTATCAGTCTCGTGTCAGGGCTACTGTTGGAAACCTTACGATCGATCATGCGATGCCTGCTCTGCGACTACAGTCACCTTACGTACGTGGTGCCGTCTTTTTCATATTGCATCCAACCATCAAACGCGCTAACAGAGTCATATACAGTACAAAGTCAAGCTCTCGAAATCACAAGCCCGCTCGTTCCACAGACCGAATCTTGTCGTCCGTCCAAACACTGTCATCCATTTCTCGAAGACGCGTCACCGGAAAAAGAAGAAAGACAGAGGCAAAGATCTGCACGAGATCCTGGCCACTTCCAACGACCTCTCGCTGTGCGATGGCTGCAATTTTGTGCTGCTCGAGTACGCCGAGGAGCATCCTATAATCATGTCAAACTACGGTATGGGAAGTAAGATTCTCAATTACTACCGCAAGAAAAACGACGAGGATGAGTCAAGACCGAAGCTTAGTATCGGCGAAGCCTATGTGCTGAATTCGCAAGATCGCAGTCCGTTTTGGAATTTTGGGTTCGTGGATCCCGGCGAGACTGCGCCTACGCTGTATAATCGCCTCGTCCGGGCGCCGTTATATAAACACGAGCCCTACAAGACTGATTTCTTGATGATTCGTGGAACTGGCGGTGGCAACCCGGGGCAAAAGTACTTTTTGAGAACGATTCCGCATTTGTTTACGGTTGGGCAGACGTTCCCAGTCACTGAGGTCCCTAGTCCGCGGTCGCGAAGAGTGACCACTGCCAGCAAGAATCGATTAAAGATGATTGTGTATCGCGTTTTACACAAGTCTGATAAGGAGAGGATTCTCGTAAAGGGGATATCTCAGCATTTCCCAGACCAGAATGATATGCAGAATCGCCAGCGACTGAAGGAGTTTATGGAATATCAGCGGACGGGAGAAGATCAAGGATTTTGGAAGATCAAGCCGACGGATACGCTTCCCAATGAAGATGGGATCAGAGGGATGGTTACCCCGGAGGAAATCACGTTGCTGGAGACTATGCAGGTCAGTCAGCAGTTCCTCGAGGACCAAGGCTATGGCGGGGGCAAGGACGACGATGAACAACACGAAGGCATGAGTACGGAAGAAAAACTTGCTCCCTGGATCACGAGCAAGAACTTCATCAACGCGACGCAAGGAAAAGCCATGCTTGAGCTGCACGGCGAAGGAGACCCGACAGGCACAGGTCTTGGCTTCAGTTTTATACGGACGTCGATGAAAGGAGGATTCAAGGCAGCAGCGGGAAGCGTGACCGAGCAGCCGGTCGACAAGTCGAAGCTGGGAGGACATAGCTACAATGTTGCGCTCCAGCAAAAAGCATATGAGGAGGAAATCCGGCGGATTTGGAACGCGCAGAAGGCGGATCTGTCTGCGGCAAAGTGAGTACAGTGTACAATAGAATTAAGATGTCATGAACCGTATACATTATCGTATTATTACCACTTTTACAAATATCCAATCAAATCTGCAATAAACAAAGATCAAGCCGATGAGGTTTGACAGCCACGTCAATCACAAATCTGTGACTTGTGACTTCCAGCTCACGGGCCCGAGCCAATTTTGATCAACTTTTCTTGATATCCGCAGAGAGCACACTATCTCGTCGCTCGTTGTCTCCTTTGGAGTTTTTAATGCCCGGTTCTCGCCTCTGAGGAGAAGAAGATCGTGAACAAAGCACGGCCGGTAAACAGACAACACAGAGATATCTACTACAGAACCACCGCACAAACTGGAGATGGTACGAAACCTGGTCATCTTTGGAGGCTCGTCCCATCCTGAGCTTGTGGAGAAAATTTGCAACTTTCTCGGCGTGCCCAGAGGCGGCCTCGAGACCGGCAAGTTTAGGTATGGAACATTGTTGTTGCTGGCTGGGACGCTTTCGTGGTTGACTGATATCGTGTGTGCAGTAACGGAGAAACCTCGGTGTCGATAAAAGATTCTGTGCGTGAGAAGGACGTATATGTGATTCAGTCAGGTAGGGCGTGCCGTTCTTTGATTTCTTGCTTTCTTGCAGTTGCTGATTTTTTAATAACCAAACAAGGCTGTGGCCATGTGAACGACAACTTCATCGAGCTCCTCATCACGATCGCGGCCTGCAAAACCGCTTCCGCCAGACGTGTCACCGCTGTGATGCCCTTGTTTCCCTACAGCAGACAGCCCGACGTGCCGTACAACAAACACGGCGCCCCGCTAGCAAAGAGCGTCACGACCCCGAGGAACGAGCACAACTATACGTTCGAGAGCGTGCCGCCGTCGCCTCGGTCGCACAGTTCGCTCGGGATGCACAGCAACGCGAGCGCGTCAGAGTTCCCGTTTTTGACTCCACAGAAGAGCTCGCTGGCTCTGGAACGGGAATTCGAAAAGAAACTGCGGGGAAAGGATAATACCTGGCTTCCTCAGGGCAATACCTCAGAGATCAACACGGGATACAAGGAATGGGTTGCTCAGTCTGGTACGTCTCAAGAACTTACATTATGCATTGCGTGTCAAAGATGTATGATCTAACAGATACAGGAACTCTCGTCGCGGGCCTACTCACCTGTGCTGGTGCAGACCATATCATCACAATGGACCTTCACGTAGGTCTCCACTAGTTCTCAAAGCGGAGGTCATAGACACTAACGCTCATTGCCTTATAGGATCCGCAATTCCAGGGCTTCTTTGACATCCCAGTCGACAACCTTTACGGCCGCCCAATACTGCAACACTACATCACCAGCTCCATACCAAATTACCAGGAAGCCGTCATCGTCTCTCCCGACGCCGGTGGAGCCAAACGAGCGACCGCCATCGCCGACGCGCTCGAGATGGACTTTGCTCTGATACACAAGGAACGCCGCGTGAAGGGCCACTCAGCTGCCATGATGCTCGTCGGCGACGTCACTAACCGCGTCGCGCTTTTGATCGACGACTTGGTCGACACTTCAAACACAATCACGCGAGCCGCGAAACTTCTCAAGGACCGGGGCGCTACCAAGGTCTTTGCTATCATCACCCACGGCATCTTCTCCGGCGACGCGATCCAGCGCATACAAGCCTCTGCTCTCGACAAGGTGATCACCACAAACTCTGCGCCGCAGCTCGAAAACAAGATGATGCTCGGAAGCAAACTTGAAATCCTGGACGTCAGTAAGATCTTTGGCGAAGCTATACGGCGCATCCATAACGGAGAGTCTGTTTCTATGCTCTTTGACGTGCGCACATTATGACCCAACGAATGCGGCAGCTTGTAGATGGAGCTGTGTCGTCTAGTTTCTTTTCTATGTTTTAATAAATATATATGTTTTTAGCAGTTTGTAATTCATTGAGGCCGAAAGTTTTTGTTTTTGTTGTCGTGTTTAATTACTGAATCTGCATTAAGTGTTGAGTATATACTCTGTTTAAAGTGAATGTTGTGTCATAATCAGATTGTGAGGATTAACTATTACTGTTCTGTTTCTTATACAAGGCAAAAATTGTCTCATCAACTAAAAAAGAGGCTCGGGCGACAAAACCGTTTAAGCCTTGAGAGCGGCATCGACAACACCGGCGATGGCGAGCATCTTCTCCTCCTCAAGACGGCCACCAATGATCTGCACACCGACTGAGCCGTTCTTGAAATCCTCAGGCACGTAGTCCTCCCACACCTTCTTCTCGAGCTCGGCGTCGGATCCGGTTCCAGGCGCGGGCGCAGGGAGATCGATGGCCGGGTCGCACTTGGTGACAGGGACAACGACGCAGGTGTAGTCGAGAACGTTGAGAAGACCGGTGTAGCCCAAGTATCGGAGCTTGAGCTGACCAGCAGGAACAGCAGCGCAAGGCTGGACAGGGCGGATCCAAGCGTCGATCTTCTTGCCGCTGGGAGACTTGGCCGCGTTCATGTACTCCAAGAACTCGGTCTTGTACTCGAGCTTGTCCTTGTTTAGCTCAAACAGCTCCTTCTGGGAAAGAGACTTCAGGTCCTTCTCAATGTACGGCGCGATGTCGGGGATACCAGGCTCGCCTGACGCTTCCAGATCGCCGCGGATGTTCTCGCCTCCATCGACGGTCCAGGAACGCACCAGGATCTCGGTACCAGTCTCGGGCTTGTACGACTGGAAATCAAAGACCTCGTGACCGGCCTTGGTCAGAGCATCGGCGACCATCTTCATAGCGCGCAGGACAGGAGGGTGAGGGGTTAAGATACCGTCTGTAGCCTCGATTCCAAAGACGAGGGGACGGTTGGGAAGCTCGTAGTCTCGGAATGGAATAGGGACACATCGGGGATCGTGCTTCCAGGGCTCCTGTCCCAGAAGGGCCTTGGAGAAAAGAGTCAAATCCGGAAGAGAGACGGCCAAAGGACCGTCGACGGAGACGACAACCTCGTTGTATGCCATCTTCACATTGATTGTTAGTATTTCAGGTGAAGGAGGCTACGAGAATATCCAGAGTACTTACACTGTTGGCAACCTTGAGGTAAGGGAATCGCTCATGTGAAGGACGGAGACCATAGACTCCACTGAAAGATGACGGGATACGGATAGATCCACCTAGATCACTTAAGATTAATAAATAAGTTCGAACGATTAAAGCCGATTAGAAACTCACCGATATCAGTGCCAATACCGATGGTAGCACCTCTCATTGACAGGATAGCACCCTCACCTAGATAACAAAGTCAGATCAATTCAAACATATTGAGAAGAATGCTTGTTCTGCTTACCGCCTGAACTTCCACCGGGCGCAAGGGTGCGGTTGTAAGCGTTGACGGTCTGGCCGAAGACGCAGTTGCGGGTCTCGGCGGCCATCAAACTGGTGGGAATGTTGGTCTTCACAAAGAAGACGGCACCGGCAGCCAGCAGGAGATCGACAATGGTCTACAGTCTGTGTTAGTCGAGAGGCATAATGTCATAGTAATGTTGGGTTGAATACTCACAGAGTTCTCCTCGTCGGGCTTGCCAACCCAGGCAACGTATCCCATGCACGCCTCAATTCCCTTGACACGGAATTGATCCTACGGCAGCCAGTCAGCACAATACTCAATAAGAAAAATCAACGTCACGATACAACTACAGACCTTGAGAGACATGGGAAGTCCGTGGAGCGGTCCGACGGTCTTACCGGTCTTCTTGTAGTACTCATCGAGCTCAGCAGCACGCTTGAGCGCCATCTCGGGGAAAAACTCGGTGAAGATGTTGAGCTAGAATGCAATTGAGACGAATGTCAGACAATGAACTGCATGGACGGAACATGACGTTTGATCGGGGATATACTCACGAGCTGATGAGCCAGCACCGCACGCTTGATAAAGGCAGTGGTGACCTCGACCGAGGTGTACTCGCCCTTTGCGATAGCAGCCACAAGCTCGGTTCCGGTCTTCTCGGTGATCTCAATGACATCCTTGGGGAGGATCTCCTCGGGAACCTTGGAGACGTCCAGGCGAGAAGCGGGAGGAAGCTCCGATTCCGGGATGAGGTATTCCTTGGGGATGGCAGCGGCCAGCTTTGCGCGCTTGGCGGCGGCGATTTCTTCCCATTTGGCAGGCATTGTGCAGAGTTGTTGGTCCTGGAGGTGAGATGCTACTTGGAGGTGGAGATGTGCAAGTGTCGAAGGGAATGGAGCAAGGAAGAACGATGGGGCCAGGCGTTGTAGATAGGTCTGACACCGGAGTGGATAGGGTGCCCGTTAAGAGTAGTGCTTTCCGATAACGTTCTAAATGAAACCTTATTATTACACGACGACTCAAAAACCTCTCGTTTGCTGATAGCAGCGCTGATTTTGCTTTATTTGTTTGATATCTCGTTGTTTTCTTGTTTTGTATAATGTATAATTGTTCTTCAGATGAAGACTCAGTCACTTAAACAGCCTGTATGTACGAAAGAGAGAGGGCGAGAAGGCAGACAGAACGCCTCGTTGCTGGTCCATCCCACCGAAACATAGCTCAAGCCTCTTCTTATTTTAAACATTTGTTGATCATAAGCAGCCTGTATTCTGCCTGGCTTCAGAAGCTCATTGTTATATTTGAACATATTAAAGATGATTGTAGGAACGACGTTGTAACATATTTAGTCAATCTAGCCAATCGCCTTCAGGCTCTTGTCTGCGTAAAATCGCACGTCCACGTCCTCGTCAGTCTTCAGTTTCTCCAAGCTCGGCTTAACGACCTCTTCAATCATGGTGGCCACAGCGCCTCGCTCCTCATCATCCGCAGCCTTTTCTTTCGCGAGCAGCGTCACGCTCTCGTAAGACCGCGCGACAGTGAACCTGATGTTTGGAATAGGATCGTTCACCATGCCATCCAAGAACGGCACGATGCTGTTCTTGATCACGTCGACTGTCACTTCCCCCGCGAGTGTAGTGGCTGCCGCAATGCTGGTCATGCGGTAGAGGTAATTTGGATTCTCCCCAGCCTCCATGACCTTTGGTATAATCGTGGCCTGTGCCCACTCGACTCCAAAGACCTTGGTCAGATTCCGAAGATTCTCAGATGCTGCCTCACGAATCGAGTAGACACTATCACGAAGCCACTCCATGCACAGATCTCGCAACTTTGTGTCGAAGAACTCAACTCCTAGTTGCGATGCAAGCAGAGGAATATATTCGATGATTGCCAATCTGACTCGCCACTGCTTATCTTGCGCGAGCTGAGTAATTGCTGGAAGCAAGCTCTGAGACAGCAAATCGATACCAATAACCTGGTTCACCTGCTCAAGCTTGCAAATAATATTCAATCGCACCTCCGGGAACTCATCTTTCAGCATTAGTAGGAACATTGGCAGTAAATAGTTGATAGTCTCCTCCTTCCCTAGAATTGGCGCCAATCCACTGATCTTGGTAGCAAGCGCAGCGCGAACGTGCTGTGACTGATCATTCACAAGCTCCTCAACACCAGGCATAATCTCTTGGATGACTGTCTCAGCATCAATGAGCTGGCAAAACCCAGGAATCTGCTTTGCAATAACCGTTCGAACCTCGGCCTCGCTATCTTTGAGCAGCTTGACCAGTGCCGGAACAAATCCCTCCATCAACACGGCCTCGTCCCCAGCAGCAACCGCAACAGCAAGAGCCTCGAAATGATCAGCAACCATGTACCGAACACGCCAGCTCTTGTCGGAAAACAACTTCTTAAGCTGTCCAAAGAGCTGCTCCCGTACCCTCTCAGCACCCAAGACGCCAGCAATGGCGATCAATATATCAACTGTGAGAAGTCTGACGGAATCCTGATCGTCCTGTGCCAAGAACATAAACAGAGGAACAATCTCAGTGACGACAACTTCGCGCTCAATGTGAGGAACAAGACCAGTGAGATGAGTGGCAGCTGCGCGACGCACCATCGGCGCATCGTCATAAACCAGCTGACCGTAGAGTTGTCTCAACTCTGCTTTCTTCTCCTCGCCAACTTTCTCGTAGACGACAGCATACAATCCAGTAACAGACACCTTGTTGGTGAACCACTCTGCCGTAGTCAAGCGTCTGATCAGAGGCATAAAGTGTTCCTCAGCCTGCTCCTGCGACATCTCCGCGCAGACAGTGTTCAATGATTCGACAGCCTAATCGACAAATTAGCATTGAGCTTGATATAAATCCACCAGACACTAAAAACTAACCTTCTCGCGAACGAGCAGCTCCTCGACCCCAGCGAATGTTTCTAGGGGGCCAAGAGCACGTGTGCGTAAGCACCTCCGCCAACATAAGGCACAAATTTTCCGAGTTCCTCCGCAAGAACTGTCAGGACTTCGTCTTCGTCATCAATGGAGTCTATAGTAATTCAAACTGTCAGTCCATTGAAGTCGTGCCGAGTATATGAAACACGGGCAGTCAAACCTTCGAGGAAAGGGATCAATTCCGTTCTCGTGCGCTCAGGGCCGAGAGCAAGCGCGATCGTAGACAATCGATGGATCGCGTTCAGTCGGAGTGTGACATCTTCGTGCTGGAGATGGAATCGCAACGTTAGAAAATCCTGCGATGGGTCCCCACACCTCCTTAAATTACGAGCAACATCGGTGGGCAACAAACCTTCAGCTCATCGATAAGAACCGCAATTGGATAGAGCTCCTCATTTGGTATGCTGGTATCCATTTCTCACGTAGCGGCGGATGACAGACAAGGCTTGATCGTAGAGAGTGTTATACTATGTACCGTGAACTATTCCTGCATCACACCCATCGTCAGCGTCTGCTCAGGGATTCAAACGCAGGGACATCGAGCGATCTCCGGATTCAAAGCAACATACCAAGGCCTCTGAAAGGACTATAAAAAACAAGCACCTATCGCGATTTGCAAGGCGATACGTTGGATAGAGAAGATTGATTCGGAGGCTTAATGACACAGGACAGCGGTTGTTGATCTCTTAGATTTTGGCGTTCAGGTTTCAACGAGCCACTGCAGATCCGTCGAAACATCGCGGCGCTGGTGCCGCACCGCAGTTTTGAAGGTTATGCTCAGGGTTAGGCCTTTTGCCTGGAACTCTTTCTTGGACTCAGGATTACTGGAAGCACTCATATTCTCGTCCTGCTCAACGCTGTGAAATATCCCCGGACTTTCTTCGTTGCCGTTGTTTAATAAAGAATTGAGAAGTCAGCATGCCTACCGTCGGTGTTGACAAAGAGGATCTCTACAAGGCCTTGGGGTACGTATCATTCTCTGCTTCTCCCCCTGCCACGGTTCAATTACACATTTATTCAGGTCCAAAAGAAATATTGCTAACTGTCCTGCGCAGCCGATCTTACACGACCGAGGAATTCGATGAGTTGTGTTTCGAGTTTGGAATTGAGCTCGATGAGGATGTATGTGGCCGACCTTGTGCCTCTGGTGTTGGGGATGTGGAGAAAGACGTGTACTAACTCAGATGTACTCCAGACCTCGCAGGGCGAATTGCCAATTGTGAATGGTGTTCAGGAGCGGGCGCAGCTCAAGATTGAAATTCCTGCTAACCGGTATGTGATCTGTCGTCTTATATGCAATTTGCACCTTACTAATTGCGATCTGCAAAAGTTATGATATGCTGTGTTTCGAGGGTATTGCTCGGGCTCTCAACATTTTCCTCGGCCGCGAGAAGTTGCCCGCTTATACCTTGACCAAGCCAGAGAAGATGATTCAGTTTGTCGTTAAGCCGGAGGTGAGTGAGAACTGACAGGTCTCTTGATTTTTTGCCCTCGGACAATATACTTACGGCAATCATGATAGACGGCCCAAATTCGACAATACATCTCATGCGCTGTCCTTCGTGGGATCACCTTCACCCCCCGTCGCTACGAGTCCTTCATTGGACTTCAGGACAAGCTTCACAACAACCTGTGTCGCAACCGTACCCTCGTGTCTATGGGTACTCACGATCTTGACACCATCGAGGGCCCTTTCACTTATGAGGCTGTCACCCCGACCGATATCTCCTTTGTTCCCTTGAACCAGACCAAGCAGATGAACGGTGAAGAGCTAATGCAGTTCTACGACGGAGACAAGCACTTGGGTCGTTTCCTGCACATCATTCGCGACTCCCCGGTCTACCCTGTTGTCTACGATGCTAAGCGCCGTGTCTGCTCGCTGCCTCCTATCATCAACTCTGAACACTCCAAGATCACTTTGGACACCAAGAACGTGCTGATTGAAGTCACTGCCACAGACAAGACCAAGGTCGAGATTGTCGTCAACCAGCTCGTCGCCATGTTCTCCGAGTACTGCAGCGAGCCTTTCACTATCGAGCCAGTCGAGATTGTCTCTCCTCACAACGGCGAGTCGCGCATCACCCCCGATATTTCAATGCGCGAGACAACCGCCGAGGTCTCCTACATCAACGGATGCTGTGGATTCAAACAGACTCCTGAGGAGCTGTGTGCATTGCTTGCTCGCATGTCGTTAGTCGCTAAAGTTAATGCCAAGGATAGCAATCTCCTTGATGTCTCCATTCCTTGCACCCGACCCGACATCCTGCACCAGTGTGACATCATGGAAGATGCCGGCATCGCGTACGGTTTCAACAACCTGGACCGCACCTTCCCTGGAAAGTCTGGCACTATCGGCGATCCTTTCCTGCTCAACAAGGTTTCCGACATTGTACGCCGAGAGGTTGCCATGACTGGCTGGTCTGAGGTCTTGCCTCTGATTCTTTGCTCACATGACGAGAACTTCAAGTTCCTTCGTCGCAAGGATGACGGCAACACTGCCGTTAAGCTCGCCAACCCTAAAACCTTAGAATATCAGGTCGTGCGCACAAGTCTGCTTCCTGGCATGCTGAAGACTATTCGCGAGAACCGAAAGCATTCGCTTCCCGTCAAGATCTTTGAAGTTTCCGATGTCGCGTTCAAGGACGAGTCTCTTGAGCGGAAATCTTTCAACCAGCGTCACTGGGCCGCCGTCTTTGTCGGTAAGACTTCCGGCTTCGAGACCGTCCACGGCCTTCTCGACCGTGTGATGAAGATGCTTCGCATCAACTGGATCAAGGAGTCCGACACCGGCGTGCCTGGATATTTCATCAAGGAAGCCAACGACGACACTTTCTTCCCCGGAAGAGCTGCCGATATCTTCTTCAGACTACGAACCGATCCTAGCAAAACCGTCAAGATTGGATCCTTTGGAATCCTGCATCCCGAGGTGCTCGAGCACTTTGAGATTCCGGGCGTTGTCGGTTCTGCATTGGAGGTCAACATAGAACCTTTCCTTTGAACGTTTCCATTATATACTAATCCGCCGTTGATTTTGCTACTTGTTTGATGACTGTTCAGTCACAAATCGACTGGAAGTTTTTGTTTGCTGTCATTGTATAAAACTGTATGAACATCGGCTTCTTAATTCTCACTTTATAAATAATTACAATCCAAACCCCAAACAAGACATGATATTAATTAGTTTTTTTATGTACAGCCCAAACCTTTCCCAAAGCTGTTCCTTCCGGTTCCAACGTTCACAACTATCTATAATCCAAGCAAAAGCTTCTTAGCCTCCTCTGCAGTGATCGAAGGTGATCCGGGCGAACTCTTCATGATACCACTACCGGAGGTACTCGAGAGAATCGCCGTATTCGTAGACTTTGGAGGCGGGCTTTTGAACAACGGATCAGTTGCGCCTAAGCTCAGTTTCGTGAATTCCTGTGACACAGGATCGGAATGGAATACTGCGGATGTGGTCACCGACGATGACAGCGAGGGCGAGGGTGACGCGGTGGCGGGAGAAGAGGATGGAGAATATGTAGATGAAGGGGATGAGGACGCTTTATCCTCCAATGACCCGAAAAGCATCGCCTTTGCAGATTCAATCGCCGCTTGAGATATATGGTTTTGTGGTTGTTCTTGCTGTTTCTGTTCTTTCAAGCCGTTATTATATCTCGCGAATTCGGATGAGACTGGTCTTGCCTGGACCGACGATTCGTACTTTGTAGTACTTCCGGGGGAAGACGCTGCGCTGTCCAAAGAGTAATCGGCAAGGGGATCACTGAGCGACGAAGAAACATCGGGTGAATTCGACGTTGCTCTAATTACTGGAGAAGAAGCTGCAGACCGACGACCTCTAATCACGGCCCCAGAGTTCATAGCACTAACTGGAGGCGTTCGAATTGCTCTAGGCATTCCTGCACGAGGCTGCGCAGCAGGTACCGCAACAGGAGATGGAATCGGCGCTTGAGCCGTGGATATCTTCTCCGAACCTCCCACGCGCTGGTTGCTGGTCGTTGAAAGCGCTGTCGGGGCCGCAGCCTGGATTGACTTTTCGCCATTGCTAACACTCTGCGAAAATAGCGCATCCGTAATCGGCTGCTTGTACTTCTTGCTAATCTTCAAATCATCGAATAGCAAACACTTGCGTACATGCTCGATCCTAGCCAAAGCCTCTTTGAACTGAGCAGCATTCTCACTGCTGCCATTAGACTTCTCAAGCACTTCCAGACTGGTGCTCAACACCGCCGCCAGGGCCTCGTTTCGTTCGCGATTATACTCAGCCTCGTCAAACGATCCACCCGCCATAGCAGCTCCAGGTCGGACCGGGGCTTTCTGCTTCACTACAGCCTGAGCGGCTGCCAAGCTTGACCTGCTTCGGGGAATGGCGCCGCTACCGTTGCCATTGACATATGTGATGTTTTGAGCCATGTACGGCATCCCTCTGATACCCGCGTTTTCGGCAGTCAGATAATGAACTCCGCCGTTCTGGATCGCTTTCTCAGCGCGCACACGAGCGTCTTGAACTCTTTGTCTGACGTATTTGTTTATATCACCCGTCCACTTCTCGGAAGATTCAAACACATTCTTTGCGAGTCCTTGTACTCGCTGCTCCATCGAATTCGCGGCTACCATTGCACGACGTTGGTATTCGCTGGCAGAAGGAGAAGGCGCCAAGACACCGTTAACCATATGATATGGCTGTTGAGGTACCACGACTTCCTCTTCTTCAACCAATAGTGCGTATTGTTGCATGACGCGACGGCCACCAGCTGCTGTGCAGTGTGCCTGCAAGTATATAGCGTCCTCCACAAATGAGTTTGAAGTCATCGTTTCATCCACGGGATATCGCAAGAGAGTAGACAAAACACCGGTATAATCCGTCAGCAGCAGTTGATTTCTGACACGAAGTAACATAGCCACACAGATAAAGTCAACAATATCCAGTGTGCGGCCATCGGCAGCAAACAAGCAGTCCCAAAGACCGAGCATCTGCACAAACCCAAACTCTCGACCAAACAAAAGCCTTATCCATCTAATACCCCACATCTGAGGCTCAATGTCGAGGTTTCGCAGATGTCGCTCAAGCTCTGGATCGATCTTGCGCAAAAATTGTTCTTGGATCTTGCGGGCTTTTGTGACGATTGGCGGGATCTGGCGGCCGTTCTCTGTAACTCCTTTTGTCTTACCAACTGCGGCATACCACTCCCAGGCATTCTGCATGATCAGATTGAACAAAGTGAACGAGTCGTGCTCTATGTATGATGACGATAGAGTGTCGTACATCAGTTTATCTTCTTCGCTAGGCGTCTCGGCCGGTGTATCCAATGCATCCAAAGACATAACATAGACTGAAACAAAAAAGTCAGTATCAAAATTATATGACATATCTCAATATGACGAGATGCTCGACTTACAGATAGGTGCAAGCAACTCGTGCATGCCTTGTTGATAGCTGACCACGGGGTTCATCTTGGTATAGACGAACAAGATATCGAGCATCGTATTCTGAACTTTTGGATCCCGGAAGTAATCAAAATCCGGGAACGTCCGCTCGATATCCTGTAGGATTTCTTTTCGTAGGTCTTCGTCTTTCCAAAATGTCTTCCATGGGTTCTAAATGCGACGGTATTAGACGACGTTGGTCAACTCGAGGGCAGCAGACAAGAGGCAACTTACGGATTCGTCAACGCTCAATGGATTAACAACATTGATATCCTCGACCTCTTCCTCTTCTTCTACTGCAGAACCGGCCGTTTCTTGTGCGCGTTTGAGATGCAAAGCCAAGTATTTCCGTTTCAATGCAGTATACTTTTCTCGTTCTGTTTGCAAAATGGTTCCCCACGTATCTGGCTGGAGGTCCGGCATAAGCATAAATAGCTAGAAAGTTACAAATTAATCCACTTGCTCAACAGAATTATACACGATAGAAAGATATCGATGTTGTATGCATACCTTCCAGCAGACCGACCGCAATGAGTCCTCACATATCGAACTACCTCCGATGACTGAAGACTTTAAGGCAGTAAGCGATGGATAAGCCTTGTTATCAAACAGCTTCTTCCACCGCAGCCTACATCAAAATATTCTGGTGTCAGCAGCCGTGGCCCCAGGTATCTGACGATCAGTAAATCGATAATACTGTCTGAGGTCGCATACCTTGTCTGGTCCACACTCCGTTGAGAGAATTCCATGTTTCGTCCTCTTTCGCAAGTACGCAGACTCAAATATAAAACGATACCAAAACAAAACTGTTTAGTTCATCAAGAACTGTGAAAATGCAGATAGAACCGGAGTCTGGTCAAGTGAGCCCAGGGCAAGATTTGAGAACGCGCCAAACAAGATAAGCGTATTGCGCGGCAATTCTTGGGTCAGGGTAGTTGATAGTGGGTCAGCCTGTTTAGTATGCGATAAGTCAGCTGACCCGTATTCTTAGCCCTGGGTTGGCCGCTTTATTGATCAACTGCCTGATCAGATAACGCCTTCGAAGAGGTTTATCTGGTGCTTACAAGTCTGCATTGCCAGTTTTTGTGCAAAGCAAGGGAACAGGACCTGGCTATAGAGCTTCTGTGTATTTATCGGTACCAAAATGCTGTTTGAGTATACGATAATAGAGCCATCAGTGGTCAGCTTAGTCAGCGCAGATAATGAGGATTCTACTGGCTTGTCCATCTCCTGTCGTCATGAGCAGGTTCCAGAGATTCTTGCTATTGGAAGTAGAAATATCTAGTCGCTGGTGTTGTACTATCATATGCTAGTGCAAAATCTACTTGAGCAGAGAAGACCAGTCTTATCGGTGTTTATCAAGCATGAGAAGCTCATGCTGATTAAGTTGGCAGGGCATCAGAAGATCGGCAAGTCTGAATTCACAGCGATGCAATATATTTACTTTCGGACTACCTTTCCCTCTCTTAGTTTATCAGTTGAAGATTATTTCTTTGATATATCCTGAATTTAAAATGAAATGCCCAAACTCCCTCTTATGATTGTTTGTAAGACGGCAATATCCAAAATGCCCATCAAAGTGTCAGCCTTCTATGTGATTACCTCTGCCTCCATGCCATGGTGAGATCGGGGCTGCCGCACTATGCGCGCTCGTCGCGCAGCAACCCCGCTGTCGTAAATATATGACTCATCCTCGCTCTCGGTGTAGAAATCATCGAAACCACTTGAGGCCACGCTAATTCTGTGAGCGTGCGTAGAAGCATACTGATCACTGACGGGAAAAGCAATATCTCCAAAAACGATAGAGTCAAGCTTTGGCTTCTGAACGACAGATGTCGGACGCGAGCGCTGATAGCTACTTGAAGGCGGTCGCGATCGCTGAACACTACTCGAAGAAGGGCGTGACCGACGAACTCCACCAGCTATCGGTGTTTGATCGAAATCGATGTCGCCTTCTTCCTCGTCCATTCCCTCGGGAGTCATAGGCCTGCTTTGAGATGATGCATACTCATACGCAGAATCACGAGCTCTCATTCGTCGCTCAGACTCCGTATCATAAGCCAAGGACTCGTCATTCTCGTATAGATCCTCCGAAGGTATACTTCCGACGCTGGAGTACGCCATCGATTGTTTTCTCGAGTGCTTCGACGGGAAATTCGGGTCATCATGCTCGGCCGCACGGAGTTCCTGCTCTTCCTTTATTCTGCGAGCAGTCGCTTGTTTAAGATAATTTGTCCAAGCAGAAGTCAACATATAGCCATCGCTGGTATGCGCGTCAAATACCGAAGCTCCTCGAGATTGATGCTCGGTTGCCGGTGGTACATCTGGCCCAACAGAATACCGAGGGATCCTTGCCTTCTGCGATACAGGGTGGTCTGCTTCTCGAGCTCCGCCATTGCGCATATCGTAGTCTTCAGTCGTGTAGTTGTTATCCGGTTGGTGCTCAGTAGTGACCGGCTGTGTTGCTTTCAGACCATCGGTGTTGTCTGTGTCTGGTCCTGACAGGTTGAGCTGGCGACTTCCTCCTTGACGCGAAGATCCCTCTTGTGGATCGTCAGCAGACCCTTCGGAAGCCTCGGCAGCTGCTGACAGCTTGGCCTTTAACTCTGCGGCCTGAGTCTTCCTCTTTTCTCTGTCCATTGCAACACGAAGAGCGTGGGCATTCATCCCATTAGCCCGATCGTCGACGTGCTCACTCGGTTTCGACTTGATTTTGGCCTTGGCATCCTCGTACGGGTCGATCGGAACCATCATGCGCTCTGCAGGCTCATATCTGAATCGGAGCTTGGGATTCGGATGTACCATGTCCACGCTGCGCAGTTTCATGGCACGTAATGACTGAGTAAGACCTGCCCGTCCCCGAGTGGCAACGAAGTTTTGTTGAAGAGCAGCTCGTTGGTCGACAGCGGGCGCTGTAGACGAACGCATAGTGTTCGGTGGTATGCTGTGCGCATGACCAGCCGGCGGAACCTGAGACGACTGATCCGCACCAAAATATCTGTCGCTGACCGAGGTAGTTGTTTGACGATGATCCACTGTCCGCCGCTGGTCTTCGTCGGTGTGTGACGTTGCTGCCGAGTGTTTCCGCCGGTGCGTGAATCCTAGTCCCATCCTGAGAGGTGATTTGACTTGATGTGACGTGAACCGGAAGAGTGACCGCTTGCTGGGTAATAGTCAAAGAGCGTCTGGGAGGCGAGCTGTAGGATAGAAGGAGGAAGATCTATCTCGAAACAAGATAGAATGAAAAATGAGTTGAGATCTATGAAAGTCTGCGCGAGGGACGGGACAAAAAGGACGAGCCTTAAGTCTGGTTTGCGCGTGAAAACGGCTGAGAGCGCGGGTGCTCACAGTCGAGTGGGTACGCGCACGCTTAAAAACGGAAACGTCCGAGCCCGAATGAGAAATAGTGGATGAAAAGAGAAAAGAGAGAGAGAGAAGGCGCGGACAGGTAATAAAATTAGTAGTGCCTCAATATAGAAAGCAATCGAGGGAGAGCAAACAAGGTTGAGCAGTAAATAAACAAAGCGAACTCTAAAAGAGTGTGGCTGGCCGGTGGGCTGGCTGGCTGTTGCTCTGCGCACTGCTGCGGCCGTCCCGCTTAGGGCATGTAATTCATCCCTCGCTCACCCCCTCCGCGCGGGAAGTAGCGAAAAGCCAAATGCTCTCTGGAGAAGGCTTCCGTGGGCACGTAGAATGAAACAGCGCACTCGACAAGCAGGAAGACAAGACGTGCTGAAACAGACCAAAGCATTCCATGTAAGAAGGCACATGCAGCCATGCAAGAGGGCTTTGCTTACCTAGACGTTTGTCTGACGTTTGAGACCCCCAGTGTGGACAGCAGCGTCCGCAGACACCCTGCCCAGGAGTTCTGCCCGCAGGAAGCGGCAGACGCGCTTCACTGTGCCAGCTCTGGTCCGGGTCCCGGTTCCGGAATACTGAGTGCAGGACTAAGTAAAGACATCAGACCATTCCGAATATCTGGACCGTCTACTCGGTAAGAGACGTGGTCGCTAGCCGAAAAGAAGAAAGCCAAGCGGATGGGTTCGGCCATCAAGCACAGAGACAGCAGACCCGAGACAGTGATCCTTAAGCGGCCACCCTTGCTCTGTTTGCCGTTTCGGGTATCTTGTAGACTCTTGAAACAAGGGCCTGTCCTGAGAGGTGAACCCCGGACGTTGCAGGTCCGCCAGGTCCGACAGATCCACCAGGCCTCAGCAGGCGCACCGAGCCGAGTAAGTAATGCCCGCAGCAAGGAGTAAAGGGTTACGGAAGCGTAGAGGCCACACTCTGCATTTGTCTTTATATGCCTTTATATTAGACTGAGCTGATCGTCTAGAGACAGATCAGGCCACTCGAAGACGTCTCCACAGTCCTTCGACGTACGATATTGATGAGAATTACTCTGGATCAGCGACATTTGCATGTGTTTGATCCAGTGTTCGCGTCGAGAAGCTGGAAGGCGTGGTAGTAGAGAGAGCACGAGACCCTTAACTTACTACTTGCACCTCCGCATGCAGCTGCTACACGCTGCTTGATGCAGCCTTTTACTTGCACCAGTAGACAGCCTTTCTCGTCTGCGACAAAACTACTATAGTCAATACTAATCCGACAGAGCACGATCTGACTTGTATTCCTATGGATCCGTGTTTGCGCTGCAACAACTATCAGTGCAGGGCTCGCGTGACGCAGCAAGCGGTAGTGACCACTTGCAGGTAAGTCTAAAGTCTTCATAGGTATCAGCCACCTCAAAGACGGAGCCTAACGCATCTGCAAGTCATATATTTTGCTCGGCGTGTGCTGAGGTCTCTTTTCGAGTCAATGAACCGAAGATATGCCCTGCCTGTGAAACTCCACTGAACGGGCCTGAGGTATCTGTTGACCAGTCATCTTTGGCTGCTGCTGTTGCTGTACAGTTCAGATATTGATAATTGTAAACCTAGGACGTTGTCGCAACTATCCTGAACCCGTCGGAGTATGACGAAAACCCGTTTATGCTGATTACTGCTCTGTGATGAATTACAACTCACGTTTATGACTATAGCGATTATAAAACAGTAGGGATCATGTGCACTGCTAGACGACGATATATACCAAGACTCCTCGACTAATTCTCTTTCAGAGCGTCCTCGCTGGATTGAGCCCTTCTGTTATAAGCGATATCAGCTCACGGGCGCTTTCTTTCTGGACTTACCAATGCTCTCACGAGATGTTCGCCTCGATCAACCCTCTAGCAGACACTTGTTTCACTGCTAACAATCAATCATATTAAACATGCAGGATGTATCAAGATTACTACATGCGGGCACTCACCGAGAAAAACGACAAGTGAGCAGTAAATGATCTTCAGTTCTAGTCAAGATCAGGATATTCACTCTATTCTATTGACAGACTAAATCAGCATATCGACAAGCTTGTTCATGACGCCAATTCTGAAATATCTGGTTGCTATCTGTGCTCTGTGATGCTGTCTCTAGTCAAAGTCATACAATAGGCTAATCAACTTTTGCAGGTCTTTTGAACCGCATAACGAGTATCAAAGAGTTTCTTTTTAATCATCACTGTTGCTTATAATGATCTGACAATTGGTTATTAAGATGTAGAGAAGGACAAGTCTGAGCTGGAGAAGAAAAATGCCGAATTAGCCGACACGTTGCATGACAAAACTCTGCAGTTTGGCAAGCTTCAAGGCCTCTATGAGCGCCTGAAGCGCAAACTTCCGATCGGAGGTAAGATCTCGAGCTCTTCAGTCACTAACGAGAAAGTCGCGCTTAGAGAGCCTGCTTATATACGTCCCTCGATGAACTCATACCGTATTTTCCCAGCCATTGTCTTCTGAAGTTTTCAGTGGCGCAAGCATGTGTCTAATGTGGTTGTCATATCTATAGCAATGCCAGAGACCACTCCACGCCGGAGATTCCTTGCTCGTGGCCCTTCTCCTCGCAAAAGTGCAGACAGGCTGTGCGAACCACAAAGGACGCCCGTGCGTCAGCCACTCGCGTCAGTTCAAAACCTGCTGCTTACCCCGAGCACCCTTCGAAGCGGACGAATGTCTGATGGAAGCGGAGCAAGCTCTGACAGCCTGCCGCATAGATACTATGCGTCTAGTGTGAGATCAGGGTCTGGCTTTTGATGTTCTTACTTTCAGCAGAACGCGTCTGACAAGATCGAGATTTACTGTTTGCTATTTATTCACTTGTTACTATCTATTTCTTGCTTTATTACCGTTACTTTCTAATGGTTTGCTGTACAATTTCTCGCATGTAACACGGAACGGGTGGTAGATAATCTAATGAGATCACTTTTATCTGATCAACTAGCACACGTGATGCAGAAATTGCCATCTACACTATTTTAAAAAGATATTTCCGCTAATATAGTGATTTTTCAGCATTATTTCTAATTATTTAAAGTATACATAAGACTAGTTTAAGCAAGGGAAGCGGCGATAGCGCTCTTCAAAGCGGGGGGGTTGGCACCAACGACCTAGATGATGATTGATATTAGTTCACGATTCAGTCAATACAGCGATACAGGTTGAATTGCAGTTGGTTGTGGATAGTGAAATCAGTAATAAGCTGATATGGAAGGGGATCAGAACAAAAAAGCAGTCGCGCTTGATATGCTGACACCCTAACCCGCTCACCAATCAACCACGTGGTTTGTGACGCTCTTAGAAAACAGGTGCCCTCACGATAAACCCGAAGAACAAAAACCCGAAAAACCAGCTGCAATTCATCCTGTAGAATCAAACAAACAATGTAGAACTAACCTCCTTGATCTTCTGTCCGTTCTTGAAGAGCATGAAAGTAGGCATGGCGCGGACGCCAACCTCGGCAGCAACGTCGGCGACCTCGTCGACATCGATCTTGTAGAAAGCAATGCCCTCGGTGAACTCCTCAGAGAAGGCGTGGACCTTGGGAGCAATGACCTTGCAGGGTCCGCACCAGGTGGCGTAGAAATCGATGACCGAGATCTTGTCCTCGCCAATGGCAGAGCGGAACTCGTCGAGACTGCGAAAGTAGGGAGGTTAGCGATAGAAGCTCAGAGACGAAATCCACAGGCACCGCGAGAGCTCGCGAAGAAGCAGCGGGGGCGATGAACGACATACGACTTGATATCCTTAATCATGTTTAAGCGTGAAGAAGCGTGAAAGTTGCGGAAGATAGTTGAAGAGGAGGAAGAGAGCTGGGGTCGTAAAACAGAGGAGTAGAGACGGATACAGTGTCGGCCAGCCATTTAAGTATTTATCGTCGCGGCGCTGCAAAGGCGAGATTCGCGCTTTTCTATCGCTGGAGCCGCTGCTGTGCGATTATTAAGCCCCAAATGCACCGCAATTGCGCAGTTAAAGCTCTTAGCTGCCCGCTCCGCTGCAGAGTTATGCCGCGGCCTGGCTAAAATGGATTTGTCAGGTGGCGCAGTGCACCGCCAGAGCAGTGACGTAACTGTGGCGATGGTTAATAATCAGATTGAACGTCTCTGCTTAGCAATGGTCTCGGAAGCCGTTCTGTTGTTTTTGTTTACAGAAGCGAACTACCGAGAGCATTCTGGAATTATTATGAATGTGTTATTCTGGACGCATTCTGAAAGCACATAATCGTCATCAATAAAACAGTACGTGCAATAACAACTCGTCCGTGACCCAAATAAATCGCAATGCAAGACATGATGCAAGTCGTATCAAATGTTGAAATCAAACGCATCCTCATGAGTTCATGATCCAATGCCCCTGCCTTCCGGGCAACGAATCTATGCAGATAGAAAAAAAGACCATACCAAACGAATTCCCTCGCTGAAGCAAAAACAAAGAAATGCCCGAGACACAAAAGACACCGCATACTAAATGAAAACGACTTTTGAGGCGGCAGCCGACGACTGGGGATCAGTATCAAACCCTTTCGAAGTAGACCCGTCAGTAACTCCACCCGTCTCACCAACCTGCCGTTGATCTCTCTGCCGTCTCTCTTTCGATTCGCGCTTCTGCCGCTCCTTTCTCTCACGTGCAGTTTCTTTTCTCTTTGGCTTGGGGTTACCTCCCGTCTGTGACACGCGGTTCAGAGCTGCTTGCTTGCGCGTTGCATATCGGCTAGAGCTTCGGCTGCTTGGGATATCGGGCGGAGTCAGTGGTAGAGATTCTGAGCCCGAATCAGTCGACTGAGGTGACGACGAAGCCTGTAAATCCCCCGCAGGAACCTGTCCGTTCTCAACACCTGGCGACCCTGATCCTGATGCATTGCCCAAGTCCGGGACTTGTCCATTCTTCTCAGCCTCTGCGATCTTGTCGACGCTCCCATCTGTAGCCTCGTCCTCCTTCAGCTTCAACTCAAACAAAAAATCCACTGCCTGATTCACGTCGCCCTTGAATTTCTCAATAGCGTCGCGTACTCGCATCATGTTCTTGGGACCATCGAGATCTGGTATTGAGGATAAAACAACTTTCTCCATCCACGGCTGGCAGTATGTGTGAGACTCTAGTAGCTTGTCTGAATCGGCACGCGATATGATCTAGATAATGACCGTTAATATATCGATAAAGGTCGCACTCGACAAGTTCAGTACACACCTTCTCCTTGACTTCTGGTAATCCGCTATGTGGCCCGTCAATGTTTCTGATTGAAGAATAATGCTCCCATTGGTGATACGCTATGTGTAGCAACCGCTTTGCGTTAACGTCGCCGCTCGGCACAACGTAAGCAAAGTCAGTCAAATGGATCTTCACATCGACCTGAAATCGCCGAGCAAACGCGACAATCTCGAGATTATCACCGTAAACGCCATTCTTGCTCATGTTCTCTAGATAACTCTCCCACATCTTGTCGGCTCCCTGAGCTGAATCCCGGGCTGCTGAGTTTGCCGACGCAGCTGACGCTGCTCGTCGCTGACTCTTACGGCCAACGGCAACACCTAGCGCTGCTGGTAGAAACCCGATGTACTGATCCTTGTTGGCTCGTAAAAATTCGACCACATCTCGGCGAACTGTAAAGTGTAGATCCGGATCGCCGTAAAGCTGATCAGCCAGTGCGCGAAATAGACAGTTCCCGTCGCCAGTGATTTGTGAAGCATAGAGTCCCTGTGCCCGCAATAGCGGGAACTCAGCATCGCCAGACATACCTGGCTAACTTGCCTGTCTAGCCTCTTTCTAGCCGATCCAATAAATGCTGTAGTTCGCTGACGCGAGAAGCCGAAATTCGCAGTTGATGAGGAGTCAGCCTGCGTGTACTTTAGCGCTCTTTTTTATTTACCGTTCTACTCGTTCAGCAACGTTGGGACTTTCAATATTGAAGCGAATTTTGTCACCAGGACCGATCGATATTACAAAAGCAGTAGATCTCTCTATGATCTCTATGGAAAGAAGCCATATATTAAATTGATCACTCTGGTCTAATTTCCTTTTGAAAATACCAATATCTAGCATAATGACTCGATTACAGAGCTTTCCGTACGACTGTGCCTCATCGCGTGCCCCGCCACTAAAGTCTCTCACTGACTAGATCAACCTCATCGGCGATTTTTCTACATCACTAGCCATCAAAACGTCCTTTAAACTATACAATTTGATATACCACTTTAAAAACTGAATAGATTAGATCAGTCACATTTTGATTATAGGTGTCAGGGGTTCATAAAGAACCGCATTTTTTTAAAATTTTAAAAATGGTCCAGTGGTGTAACGGTTTATCACGTCTCGTTCACATTAGTGAGCAGAAATCCGAGGAGGTTCCGCGTTCGATTCGCGGTTGGATCATTATTTTTTGCAATTTTTTTGCCAGCTTCTATTTGTTTTTTTGTCTTTTTTATATACATAGCACTGCACAAATCGGCCTATTTCAGCTGATGAGTTGTTTGAGAGAAATGAATGATATAGCGTCTGTCGGAACGGTCACTTGAGAAGCAAAGCCGGAAAACCTACGACTATTTTACTACGATAGTTTACAACAGGGATTATGAGACAATAAAATATCAGTTCTATAAGTATTATTTGAGGAAAACGAGATAATCTTACAAATGGCTGCTCTAAATTCCATGATAGTGCCAGACACTTATTTTGCGTAAATTCGCACCAAATATTCGACTTTCGGTGCACTCTGTCCCACAATTGAGCATGTAGTTGACCCGCTGGAGCCCACTACGCCATGACGGTGTCTTCCTCTTCATCATCCTCGTCAAATGCACCATCATAAATGTTCGGCTGACTACTCGAGCGAGAGATCGACTCCCGCCCCTTGAAAACGAATCCATTTCGTTCGTTTGCGGCCCCTTTCCAGCGAGGAGTCACAACCTGACTTTCTAGATCGATCTCCTCACAAAGCTCAATCATGAACTGCTTTGACAGCTCCTTGAAAGAAGGGGATCGCACCACTCGTCCCCAGTGTCGCATACAAAATCTAGCCGCAGATGTTCTCAACACATCTTCGCGAGCTGTTCGTGCACATTCCCAAATGAATGCTGCGCTATCGATCGTGAAGTTATCCTGTATCCGGCCAAAACAAAGATCTCGAAGCCTTGGCAACGAATATA
This sequence comes from Myxozyma melibiosi, assembly GCF_037950935.1. Classification (NCBI taxonomy): domain Eukaryota; kingdom Fungi; phylum Ascomycota; class Lipomycetes; order Lipomycetales; family Lipomycetaceae; genus Myxozyma; species Myxozyma melibiosi. Next base: position 157,147 of record NW_027042916.1, on the reverse strand, counting down.
GATTGCTCAAGACAAGAACTCCGGCAACTGTATTGATGCTTGTCTCAGGTGGTAAGGTATCGGTGTAGAGATAGTATATAAGTGCATAAACATTGGAGAACCGTTCCGGTATATGCATGCGTTTGAGATGATACTCGCTCATCCGGGAATTCAGAAGTCGCTTAAAATGAGGCCAACGCGAAGCAAGAATCACTGAATGCACAAGTATTGAATCGGATAACGTATTGTCGCCATTGGAGGTAATAGCTTTATCTTGAATGGCCGTTATCTTGAAGTCTGCAGACTGCTGATCGGCCAAAAGGGCAGCCATATCCGCATTCAGCGAATTTGGAGGAAGAGCTAAATTTCCTTTCGAATCATTGATCACCAAAACATTTTCGAAAGACCGAATCGAAGGTTTGGATGAAACACCAAAGTATTTCAAATCAATGGGGAGAATATGTTGTATCATATTAGAGTTGTCGGTGCCATTTTTGCATCCAAGTAGGTAGGCTGTTGTCCCTGAGAAAGCAACATATGACCAGTTCGCACCCGCAAGCAGGTCAATCGAGGAGTCGGCAAGCGTACGCCAGCGCATTTCTGCCATATCAAAACAGGAGATCGAAGTACCTGTGTTTGTGATCGCGGCCGGACCTGCTGTAGTAAAATCTACCACGACAGAGCCAAGGAACGCATAAAAATGTGTACCAACGCGCTTCTCGGGATTAGGTGTACTCCGACGGATATGCGGACCAGCCATAGCGGGTGAGGAGTCAGCAGAGACCTCGGTGGCCGGGAATACCAGCGAGGCAATAGCGGCAGAGTTCAGGTCAAACCATACGATGTCAGAAGGCCGATCCATATCCTGCGTCAAGCCACCAAAGATCCACAGTTTACCGCAAAACACTGTTGCAGTATGGTCGTAACGAGGAACGAAAGAGCGCGAGTCACTCCATGTCATTGTAGTGAGATCAAGGCAGAAGATATCTCCGAGCACTGAGCCATGCCGTGAGCCACCGGAGAAGTATAGACGAGTACGACACTCTGAAAGGCAAGCTGCGTGACGGCTACGCTGGTACGGAGGATTTCCATAGGTGACCGGTTGTGTCCATGAACTGCTGCGTAGATCGTAGACATATAGATCGTTGAGAAGACGTCCGCTCTCGTCTTCCCCGCCAAAAACAATAAGTTTCCCGTCTTTCCAGTAAGTAGCTGTATGGCCATGACGGCGGGACGGAACCTCACCTGCCGGTTCGGTAACATGTGATGACTCCAAGGTCTCCACATCTATAATAATCACCTCGTTGAATACTGCGAAACAGAAGATCAAAGGTCAGCCTTCTTTCTACCCCAGAAATTTTATGGAGATCAAAGTGCCCGAGTAGGACGACGTACGCTCTTGTGTATCCATGACATCGAAGCCTCCAAAAACAAAAATCTTCCCGTCGTCAGGACACAGCTCAACGGAAGCATTGGCCAAGGAGAGAGGAAATAAAGGTGAAGGGCGAACATCGAGAATCTGGGGAGGCTTGGGAGCTGCCGAAGAGCGCTGCTCAGCCGGAGTCAGGATAGGCTCGGCGTCTGGCGGGGGCCCCGAGATTGCTGCAAACTGAAACACGGGAGACACCGGCTCTGCCATTGTCCAAAAATACCTCCAAAAAAGAAATCCAAAAAAGAAATCAAATAGAACGAAGAATCACAGAAATAAAATCCAACCCCAGATGAAATGTCGACAGATCTGATGATCGAGTAAGCGTTGGGACAGCACAAGCGTAAACATATTTCACACTTATGCCGACACCCAAGCCATCTCATCGCCAGAATTCATCAGGCACATCAGCGGCAGCAGATTGAATTCCAGCAAACATGGAGGACTCTGAAGAGCGAGGGCCCGCTACTCCGAGGGATGCACGAGTGCTCCATCTTATGCTGGCATCTCAAGGGATTGCTCGATATCAGGAGCGTGTGCCTCTCCAGCTCATGGATTTCGCGTTCCGATACTCTGCTTCGGTTCTCGAAGATGCAATGCTCTACGCCGATCATGGACGCCAACAGCAACCCGCAGCTGCGGCGAGCTCATCTGCACTGTCTGTGGAAGATTTAAGACTTGCAGTTGCCGCTCGTTTGAACTATCAGTTTCATCCGGCGCCGCCAAAAGAGCTCCTTCTTGAGCTCGCTCACGAGCGCAACAGACGCCCCTTGCCCCACATCAGCACATCCAGCGCAATTCGCCTTCCGCCAGAGAAGTACTGTTTAACAGCCAAGGACTGGGTCATTGATGAAGAGCTCGCGGACCTACCTGTATGTAGTCCTATAATTTACATTACGCCAGATGGCGCCGCTAACGTATATCTTCAGGACGACGACGACGAGGACGCGCCACCAGATTCAAAACGGGCGCGGTCTTCCTAAGCGTTGTGTATATTATTTGTCTATTTGCTGTATATGTACAATTAATTTCCATCTTTTCATTTCAACCTAGTCAGATGGCTGCCCGTAATCTTGTAGATCACGAAGAAGAAGCTTTCTTTAACGCCTTTTTTTCCTCGATAATCTCGTCCATGAACCGATCTTGAAACGCGGGCTGCATATAATAGACCATGCAATCTACCATATCTTTCTTCTGATCTTTGCATACCCATCCTATAGTGAGCGTGCGGCCTGTTTGGCAATGTAAAAATGCTAGAGATCCGCGTACACGTTAGTAGCTATGTCATCTTCTGGACTTCTCGGTGGACGGAAACAAAGGAAGCCTTATACGCACCATCCAACACACTACGGCAATTTTCTCGTGCCCACACATTCTGGCGCTTGTGGACCTCCACCTTATCCTGCGGTGAAATAACCCAGGCAGGAACTGGTTTCCCTGTCATTGATCGTGATCGAGTTGGTGGGATTAATGCTAAGTAGAAGAGCTGTTCCGACTTTACACTTTTAAAAGACTTTGGCTCCGGGGAGGCGTGCGGCGCTCACGATTTTTTTTCTCTTCCCAAAACTCCCATCTTTCTACTTTTCCCTTCTTCGTTTACACATCTCCAGCTATCACACACTCTCCGACTGGAAGGAAGACAGCCATGTCGTCTCTAAAGTTTTCAGTACAGCACAAAGAGCACCGGGAGCGTGCTCAACCAGCTAATCGCAAAAAATGGGGTCTCTTGGAAAAGCACAAGGACTACGTCCTTCGTGCAAAAGACTACCATTCAAAAGAGCAGCGTTTGAAGATACTTCGCGAAAAGGCACAAACCAGAAACCCAGATGAGTTCTATTTTGGAATGTACTCTTCCAAGACGTCTTCCGCCTCTGCGTCTCGTGGCATGCGGGAAAAAGAGCGCGAATCCTCGATCGCGCTGACGACTGAGCAAATGAAGCTGCTGCGAACTCAAGACGCTGGCTATCTCAATACTTTGCTCATGCAGGAACAGAGTGCTATCGACAAGCTTACCGCTAAACTGGCATTTACTCGGGGCGCGTGGAAGGGCAAACAGTCAGAGACGCAGAAGGAAGAGGAAGCAGGATCAGACTACGACTACAGTGATGAGGACGAAGACGAAGATCCTAGCCTAAAAGCTCAGAAGACTCGGATGGATAAAAGAAAAAGCGGTTCCTCATCTTCCAAACAATACACAGTATTTACCGAATCCCTCGATGATCCAGAAGCAAATCGAAATTTCTCGCCAATATACAAAAAGGAACTCACAAAAGAGCAACAAGAACTACTCTCCAAGCTTGAGCAACACAAGGAACGAAAGGCGCAGATATCAGAGGTTTTGAAAGAAGCTCAACTACAGAAAGAATTACTGGGGAAAGGACCCCGAAGGAAGGTAGTGAAGCCGGATGGGAAAGCTGTTTGGAAATGGACTACTCAGCGCAAGCGATAGCGGCTGGGATTTAACGAACGGGTTTCCGGTTGGTATGCAATATCACATTAAATGAAAGAAAGATATAACAAACAAGTAAAGCCATTCCTACATCAATATTAACTCCCAGCGCCCAAATCCCCTGCGAACTTGGTTCAGCAGAATCAAAAAAGAAAGCAAAGAGAATCAAAAGTAAACTCGAATAGCCTGGTTCGGAATGCTCTCATTAGGACAATAAGGGCATTTAAATCGCTGATTCGGATTCCCTTTGCTCATCCGTCCCAAACTCTCCTTAGCAACGATATGCCCACAAGGCATCATCATTGGTGGATTCTCGTCAGTCGTCTGCTCCTTCGATACCGGACATACAAAAATAGCATGGAACTGAAACATGCTCTCTGGTAATGGAATCTCAACCGGAAGCTCGTTTTCACTACTCCATTCCGTATGTTTCTCCCGCATGATCGTCCCAACCTTCAACAGCGTTGGCAGCGCAATAGCACCGGCAGCAGCAGCCAAGTAAAGCGGCGAATCAGAGCTCAGTCCTAATAGAGAGCAAAACTCCTTTGTAAACGACTTTGCAACATCATCCCAAGCAGATGGCGATAGGAAAATATTCACATAGGGCGATTTTTCTAAATTGGAATTGAACAAAAACGCGCACATCAGTTTAGAGAGACTGGCCATGTGCCGCTCTCCAAATGGCGCAAAATTCTCTCTTGCATACTGCAGTGCTCTTCGGGTACTGTTGACTGGTTCCCCTGTTTCCTCGTCGACAGTAGTGAGCAGGTAGTGAATGAATTGAAGACGGTGTAAGCTGAATTCCAGGTTGCTTCCCATTGCCGCCAGCTTCTCACGCTTACTGGCAGCCCAATCAATCGCTGGCTTGAGGTCATGCCCTCGAAGAGCCGCCAGGATCCAGTACATATTCTTGAACTCCTCTTCAATAACGTCGGGAATGCTTAGAGATGCATCCTTAATCAGCTTGTCTGCTGGTTCGAAATGGCCTTCGCGAATGAGATGCATTGCGATCGCCCGGTCGAGTAGAGTCCGACTTGACGGAGGGAAAGCGGATCGATTATAGGACGTCTCGATATCAATTTTGAATTTCTGGAGCACAAAATTTCTCGCGTCAGTATTTATTCACACGGTCAGCACTTGGCACAAAACAGTCAGACACAAACCCACCTTATCAAGCGCTTTTGAGTACTTGCTCAAAGAGCTATGGATGTCCTTCTGCGTGTTCCCGATCTTCTCCGCAAAGGCAGTGGTGCTTGACTTTACCAGAGCCAGCTGTTCTCGTCGCGACTGAGGGGCTATAGATACAGTTTTAATCATGAGACCAGTGGTGTAAGATCAAGCAGTGAAATCCTTACCTGAATTAATCGTGTTCCGCGCCTTCTGTAAAGCGCCCAGCAGCTGATCTATGTCAGAGACATACTTGCCAAAGTCTCCGCTCTTCTGTAGACGCCCGTATTCTTTTAAAACCGAGTCCATCTTGATGTCATCCGAAAACTGTCAAGACGTGTGTTTGAACACTCTGACTGCAAAATGAACCGTATCCCGCAATACTGTCTCTTGTAGAAATGCGGGCTCCGCTTTGATCAAAGGCGGAGAGATTAACGTGTAACAACCGTGGGTCTTGTATGCTCCCAGACCCAATGCTCCCACCTCCCAATTTAAACTTTTATTGTCATCAGAACTCCCAAAAATTTATTTTGACCCAAAATCTACGAGAGCAAAAGAAAAAAATACACTCCAGCAGTATCTCTATCGAACGTCTCCGGAGAAGTATTTATTCAAGATGAAGCTCAACACAGCTGCTATGCGCTACTTGACTAGCGAAGACTTCCGCGTACTCACTGCGGTGCGTTTTGCTCAATCTCCTTCGAGAGAACCATACTAACAATAATTCTGATCTTATATAGACTGAGATGGGATCTAAGAACCACGAAGTCGTCCCTACAACTCTCATCACTCAAATTTCAGGTCTACGCGGTGGATCAGGTGTGGGAAATTCTATATCCGAGCTCGCGAAGGCAAATCTGATTGCCCGTGTCAAGAATGCTAGCTGTACGTTGCCATATTGAAATTCAATTATTAGATGCACTATTTTCAGTCCTCTAACGCTCGCGACTCCAGATGACGGATACCGGTTGACATACGGTGGATACGACTATCTTGCAATCAAAGCATTCTCCAATCGCAAAACTATCTACTCAGTCGGGAATCAAATAGGAGTTGGCAAGGAGTCAGACATCTACGTCGTTGCTGATGAGCGCTCTCGAAAGCGGGTGCTGAAAATTCACAGACTCGGTCGGATATCGTTCAGAAGCGTCAAGAATAACAGAGATTATCTGCGAAATCGACAATCGGCATCTTGGATGTACCTCTCCCGTCTTGCAGCTCAAAAAGAATACGCTTTCATGAAAGCTCTTTACGATAACGGTTTTCCGGTACCTGAGCCGATTGATCAGTCAAGACATTGTATCGTGATGTCGCTGATTCCAGGATTTCCAATGTTCGCTTGCCTTTTATTTTTAGAATATAGCTTAATGAGCGTAGCAACTAACCAATATGACTGACAGGCGCCAACTATCATCACACGAGGACCCATCAACCCTCTACTCATCTCTCATGGCCTTTATAGTGCGTCTCGCGAACCACGGATTAATTCACTGTGATTTCAACGAGTTCAACATCATGATCCTCGACAAACCTCCTTCAGATGATGCACAGTTCGTTGTTATTGATTTCCCCCAATGTGTTTCAATAGATCATGTTGATGCAGAGCGGTTCTTCAAGCGTGATGTTGATTGCATTCGGCGATTCTTTGAAAGAAAATTAGGATATGTGGCAGAAGAGTATCCCAATTTCAAGCGAGATGTCAGCAGAGTCGGAAAACTAGATATCGACGTCCAAGCATCAGGATTTAGTAAGAAAATGGTCAAGGAGTTTGAAAAGGCTCTATCCGAATCTCGAGAGAAAGGCGAAGATGAATATCCGGCCGAGTCCGCATCAGATGGATCAGATACCGACGAAGTTTCCGAGGGTCACGAAGATGAGGAGGAAGATGAAGAGGAGAACGAGGGTGAGGGCGACAGCAGCAGTGTGGAAGAATCGGATGCTAAAGAAGTACTTGAGATCTCTTCAAATGGGAGGCAAGTGTCCTAAGTAGCTACGGAATAAGAGTTGCAAATAAAATACGATTGTATGACTCATGTTATTATGATTCGGCCTGGAATACCACTAGCTAACCTTGAAGACACAGAAGCTACTCATTGAATTGACGTTGAATGAAAAAGAAAAAACCCCATAGAAATATAAGGACACAAGTTGAACAAAACGCCTTCTAGCAAATAAGGATGCAATTGACAGCAAACGCAAATAAAATATACAGTAGGCGGCACAGAGAGCATTGAAAAAGAATACAGCCACATCGGTTTATACTGGGCTGCTGATCCGAGAAATAAACGCCCAATTATCGTCACGGCTTTGAATTATCGGAATCGCTCGTCACTCTTTCATCAGTTTGAGACCTAAACGAGAGTCAAAGCATGCAGTTAGCATTCTTAATAATATCTTCAAGCTTGATTATTTGTAGTAATAATTGGGGACATGAGTAGCAGATTGGCTGTACTTCAAGTTGTTCGATGATCCATTCTCAGACGAGTATTTCCAATCGTAGACGATCCCAGCCTGCTGTTGAGAAGGGAGAGACGAACTTCCGTCATTCGGAGAGCTAGAAAAAACAGGCGAACCATACGGTAGGATTTGATTAGCAGGATAAGAAGGAACTGGATACATTCCGCCATATGTGGTGGGATATTCGTCCATAGCATAGCGTGCAGCGAGCAGATGGTATTCTTGTGCTCTCCAGTTGCGCTTTTTGACTGTGATCTGCTTCAACTTCTTCTGCGCCTCTGTATCGCTAAATCGCACTTGAATAGGAGTGCCTCCCTCACCGATCGGTTGACCATGAAGCTTTTCAATAACCTCCTCAGCAATATCTCTTCGAGCAAATCTGTAAATCGAGCAAACAAACGATTAAGTGATATAGTTAGCTTAGTCACGCGTGGTATCTGCAAGTACAACAGATCTCTACCTAGCAAACCCGACCCCTCTGTTGTTGCCATGCCCATCCCTGAGCACTTTCAAGGAAACAACGGAGTACGACTCTAGAAGCTGCTTAAATTCCTGCATAATACGGAGAAGATAGTTAGCCTCAGAAATACAGGTTCGTTCATATACACTAACAGTTTTGTCCCAATGGCGCGGAATGTTTGAGAAATAGATGTTCGTAGACTCTTGGTCTTGAAGTTCTTTTAGTCGCAGAGCAAACGATTGCTAGAACATAGAACCACAGTTAGTTGTATTCCGTATATACAAGTAGCGATTGATATCCCAAACCTTGGCAAACGACGTTTGATATCCGTACTCCGCAAGACCACAGATGCAGCTCATAGCTTGCTGCTCAGTCTCAAACTGAGCAAATCCAAAGCCTTTGCACATTCCAGTAAGATTGTCCATCATGGCTTTAGCTGTAGTCACTACTCCAAATCGCGATACTATTTTGTGAAGAATGTCATCAGTCGTTCTGGGAGCTAACCCTCGAATGTAAACGTTGGTTGTCTTTCGAGGATTGTTCAAAGAATCATCTAGCGAAAACGGGACAAGACCAGGATGGGGAGCTATCGCCAAAGGAATCGGAAATTCATCGCTCTGTGATTCATGATCCTCGATTTGAGACGGCTCAGTCGGAGATGAAACGGCACCATTAGCTTTAGCGAGTGGAAGCCCCGCCGGCCTATTAACATTCAGTTGTCGCAAAACGGTTGCCTCTCTATCAGGCGGAGGTACGGCATTCGATCTTCTATTATTTCCGTTGTACTTGTTTTGCTTGTGAGACTGAGGCAAACGATAGTTGCCGTTCTGACGCGCGAAGTCCCTCGGCCCTCTCTGTGTGTTTAAAGTAAGCCCTTATGCTTCTCAAAGTCTGAGCCAGCCGAAATAAAGCCTAAGTTACCTGCTTGTTGTCAAAATTATTTCCCCATTTGTCATAAAAGCCATTTCTGTTGTCATTGCTGGTGAACGGACGGCCAAAGGGAACTCTGGTCTGGTGTGGGAGTGGTACATGATAGCCTGCACCCGAGTCTATTCCATTATGATTCTGTCGAGAAGTGAACATATCCATAGACGAATAGATAGAAGTGTAGCCAGGATACATCGGATACATTGGCATGGGCATCGCTGGGGGATACATTGACGCGGACATCGGGCCTGCAACGTACGGTGCCTGCTGGATGAATCCACTAGTCTTGTCTGAAGCAGACAAAGACTGGGGATAAGAAACTGCGGTGTTCTGCATCTGATTCGCCTTTGGAATGTAGTAGGATGCAGCATTTGAGAAATAAGTGCCTGCAGCAGGTGTTTGCTCTGACACGCTGGTGGATTCCATGACGCCCAGCACGCCTAGACAGTACAGAACAAAGCAGAAACAAGAATTACGCGTAAATCTACTAGAAAAACTAACACGTAAAAAAGCAGCGCAATGCAACGGAGCTAGAAGGGTGGAAGAAAAGAAAGAAGCCAAATACACAAGCAGGAAGGATAGATGGAGTGACGCAGGCCGTTTCTAAATCTGAGATGTTGGAGTACGGCCGTAAGCGAAACCTTATTCTCCACAACACAACCCTGCCTGTTCTTCTACATGCTTACAACCTCTATAAATGTTCAGTATCAACAGCAAAGTTGATTGATTCTCTTATATATGTCTAGAGATTTTACGAGCTATGCTAATGGATTCTACTGTTCACTTAGTATACATCATTCACTTCGACTATTATTAGGCGAAACGCCGAATTAAGATCCTAACACCTCTCAAAGATTCTATATAGCCCTGGCAAATTAGCAATCTCGATCACTGCAGATAGCAAAGATTTTGTAGCAATAAGTCTGCGTCCCACTGTCGGAAATATGCGGTGCTCCAAAGTCTGAGATAACTCCTGCCGCCTAAGTTCGAGAGAGTCTTTGATACCCGTTGTATTCTCCGACTCGTCCAGTTCATTGACTTTTGGCAGCGACTCAGGAACATTGAATATGGCCAGTTCTCGTAATAGTGACTGGAAGCACTCAAGTTCATTCGACCAGTCGACCTATATTACAGTCAGTCAGCAGGCTGAGAGGGGAGAAACCATACAGGAAGAGCATACATTAGTGCATATCCGATATATGAACATTGGTAGTTTAGAAATCGGGGGTGTGTAATCTTTCAAAAGAAGTGGTATGCTTGTCAGATCACCAGATTCGGTAATCTCTACAGAAAAATATTCAAGGAGCATAGCGCGCATGGTAACGAGCTTATCAGCCATGACCTGTAATAGTTAGCGTCCCGCATGTGAGAAGAATCATAACCATATCGTGTGAACTACCTCCACATCCAGGGGTCTGGTCTCCACTGTACTACATGAACTCGCAGCCTCCAAGAGAGATCTGACGGAAATTGGCGCTCGAAGTTTGATCACACCGAAATTACCAAAGTCGGACAGCCCAATTTGGTAAAACAGCTCAAAGCTATGAAGGTGGTTATTAGCACGGTTTATGATAGTTATAAAATAACCTGGACCTTACCATATAGCGCCATAGTCGACCAGAAACAGCTTTATATCATTCTGTACAGCCACTAGACGTTTCGTCTCATCAACCAATCCCACATATATGTGGTTTGCGAAGAGCTCTGTGAGACCTGTTTTACAAATTAGCATAAGTTGCTCATAGAGACTTGAGCCGGAATGCCAGCATGTAGGATAACCTACCTTTATGTAAATCTTCACGAACAGCTTCTCGCAGCTGTTTGATACTACTCAATCTGATCATCACTCTCTCGCGATCTATGACAGTCTTTGGCATATTCAGCGGCTGTGGCATGCCATCGGGTGGTCGAGAGTCGTCGGGTGGTGTGAGGTCTGAAGTCGGCTGCAGAGATTCCACAGTATTAATATCTTCAAGAGTAGTCGAGGATCTGGATTTTATTCTCGGTTGTAACATTGCAGTTATTTTTCTCTCTTTGGCATCTGTGCGAACCATATTATACTCGTAAGTACGCTTCGAGCGTTGTGATACTTCAATAGAGCTCTCCAATGGTCCGGAAGCGCCTTGCAGTAGCATCTGAGTTTTGAAAAGACGACTGCTATCAACCGCTCCCAGTGTCTTCCGCACTTCGTCGCAGATTCGCTGTATGATCTCTTCTTCATTCAAAAATCTCACTTCCCTCTTCGTGGGATGTACGTTGACATCTAACTTGTCGGCTTCTATCAGAAGGGAGACATACATAAACGCATGACCACCTTTCGGTAAAAAGGATGAGTATAGACTGGACAACGCCCTCTTCAAAGGAGCACAAGATATGGACCGATCTGCAAAGGTTAGACAGGGACCATGATTTGGTGAGCAGGAGAAAGGACTCACGATTGATAAAAAAGAGAGGTGCAACGTTTTTCTTCGCGTTGAAGTTCGCATTTGTAATCCATCCACGAGCTCCCAACAGCCCTATATTTTTCGCAGGAGCCACATTGATCTCAATAAGCTCACTGGCAATCTCAGAGCCATATATCACTCTTATTCTGTCTACTATCGATGCAGAGGCAGCAGTGATGATGGAATGGTGCGATTCTCCGTGCTATCCAGGTATTAGAATGTATGTATAAAAATGGGAAGTTCTGAATACTTTTGACATACCTTTTTGCAAGTAAAAGCAACCCCCTCCGTATGCACAGCATAACGACCAACTACATCGACTATTCGATTATACTCGTCAGAAGGGGACCGAAACGCTCTCAATCTAGACGGAACATTAAAGAATAGATCCTCAACCTGAGAAAATGTTAGCGGTGCCCAGATTTAAGCGCTGATAGGCACCTACAAGTATCTGTGTGCCTTTCTTTCCGGCCGTCGCTTTTGGCTCAGCAGAAGAGCCACCTTTGGGCGCGATAAGTTTCCCGTCATGGTATACAGCACGCCAAGCACATTCTGACTCAGTGGATCTAGTAGTGACCGTCAAGTGTGCAATGTGAGATATGCTGGCCAAAGCCTCGCCTCGAAATCCGTAAGTAGTAAGCGAGCTCAAGTCCTCAAAAGCTGTCAGCTTTGAAGTGGTGAAGCGCTCGCACAAGATTGCAAGATCATCCCTCTAGAAGTAGCGTAATCTATTAGCATGTATCTCCAATTAACAACCGCTATACTCGACTGACATTTATTCCGTGACCGTTGTCTGTGATTTGAAGTAATTTCAGACCTCCGTCTTTGACTACTATGTCAATGGCTGTACTACCGGCATCTATTGAGTTTTCCAGCATCTCTTTCAGAGCATTGGCAGGATGAACAATAATCTCGCCCGCGGCAATTCGGTTTATGACGTTTATGTCGAGAGCCTAGCCAGTATTGTTAGCGTTGGAATCAAGTTGATCTCAATCTTAAGCGTAACACACGCGTATTGCCACTGTACGTACCTTGATCTTCGGCCCCAGCGATGACTTCGCCGGGTCATTGGAGTTTGTATCCAAGTCAGTCATATTCAAATCAAAAGGCCCCCTCAAGACGGATCTCGATTGATAAGGCAATATAGAGAGACGCCTGAAGGATTAGACAATAATATAAGCCGGAATCAGCTTGTAATGTTAGCTCGCGTTTCGTCAATTAGCTCTTCAGTTTAGGGTTACAGGGATTCAAATGTTATTACTATTTCGAAAGGACTCTACAGGACTGCAGAATAAATTGCTCTCAACTTCGCTTTACTTTTTTGTTACATTATTGCTCATAGACAAAAAAATCAAAGCCTTCAATTGTTATGATATAATATCACATCAGCGTCTTCGCTGCTCTCTAGCTTTATATGCTATAAACCGAATCAGGTTATGAACCGCTTCGTCGGCTCTAGTTCTAAGAATGTTTTCTTTCCGCTTGTCAATCCGTTTCGCCATTTGCTTCACCTGATCCTGCACAGAAGCCAGATGTTTGAGGAAGTCACCCTTCACAAACACTTCGGCATCATAATCGAAATTCTTGTCCGCAAATATATCAAACAGAGCATTTAGAGATTCAATCACAATTTCAGGCTCTTTGTTAGGCAGCGCCTTGATTTGTGTTAACAAAAACACAGAAAACTCCTTAGTAACTTCTGCTCGTCCTTGCGCTTGCGCCAGCACTCCAAAAAGACCAACGAAACGTACACGGCACTCTAATGATCCCTCGCCCCCTTCCAGCTCTTGATATTGCTTTAATAGCCACCGAGCATCGGAGAGCTCAAGTGGAATGTCACCCTTGCATTGAGCAGCACAAGCCCATAATGCGCCCGCCAGACCGCACCGGCTCTCGATGTCCAAATGATTGACATCTCGTAGGGTGGCTGCAAATTGCAGGAAATGCTCACGAGCCATCTCCGTCCAGGGTAGATAAGACTCGCAGAGAGTATTCAAAGTCCAGCTCATATTATTCAGTGCATTCAAAGCGCGGGATCGCAGCTCGTCAAAATCCGACAACGAAGCTACCAGCGAAAAAACTCGCTCCAATAGAAGTGCGGCAGTAGGATTGTCCAGCTTTTTCTGACTCGGGGCGGCGTGATCAGTCATTTCGTTATCTTCTGACCCAGACTCTTCAATTTCGGGAACGTCATCCTCGATTTCGCCATCAACATCCTCCAAAATTTCATCTTCGGCATCTCCAGCCTCTTCTCTACCTTCATATTTTTTTAAGTGGGCAGAATCACGGTGAACCAGAGCCTCACTGACCACAGTTAGGAGCTCAAGTCCAAGCTGCACGGTGATGATATCGTTCTGAGCAGCCGTTGTCTTGTCATTAGCTGGCGACGGAAATTCAACCACATCTTTTTCACTTTCTGAACGTGCATTTGCCAACGCGGATTTGATATCAATTTGCGCAAGAAGTTTGTATACGGACGTAACAATATCGAGAATATCGATTGACGAAGTGGTGCTGGTTTCGAAAATATTGAATTGAACGCCAGCAATATACATGTTCACCAGATGACTAAGACTGTCTCCAGGAATGAATCCAGAATTCTGAATTGACTCATTGTAAGACGGATTCTGTTCAGTCAGCGCATAGAGATTTTCGGCAGCAAGAGTCTTAACGGATTCAGGAATGGCAGTGCCATCGATAAGACTCAAGTCAAAGACTAGCAGCTCAGGAAAGCGGTTGGCGATGGAATCCCGGATCTCGTCCGATGCGCCACTGAGAGATGTAAGGAGAGATAAGATGTTTTCCAGCAGTACAAACATCTGTTTCTTCTCGGCTGCCGGAAGCGAGCCTATTGTAGATAGACTAGCTTGGATCTATTGAAAAGTCAGAATCAAGTCGACGAGCATTTTCCAGATCTCAAATAGTCCTACCTTGCTCAAATAAATCTCGATCGACGCTAAAATATCTTTGCGCCATATGAAAACGCACACATCGTAACCTTCTTCAAGCGCGAGATTTCGTAAGGCGCCAAAGGCTTCGGTGACGACTTCTTCAGATGAGTCGGTGAGAGATCGTTCGATAAGTATCTTGACCAATTTCTCCTTCAGAAGCACTTTTCGAACTGTAGGGATTTCTAGAAGACTTGATATAGCTGATGCGGCCATCGCACGTTCTTTGGCATCTGACGAGGTAAGCTTCTGTAGAAGTGGCAAAGCTGTCTCGACATTCTCTGCAGCTTTCGCCTTCACCGCCGTCGTCGGGCCACCTTTGAGGGCAGAAACCCGTACCAGGGAATTCCGAGATACTTTTTTGCTCTTCGCCATGCTAGCTGAATGTGTCAATAGAATGCCAGGTTTATGTGCAAGTCGTATTAGACAGTATCGCAAAGAAAAGAAATCGGAGAACAAGAGCTGGAACCACGCGTAGACATCGTGAATATTTTTTTGTTGACTTCTTAAGGTTTGAGTTTAAAGCTTTCAAGCCCGCTCGAAGAACTTTAATCGCACTGTAACTTGACTCGGAATATGGAATACCTTTTCTGTGTTCTCCTGGACAAACAAGAATGACCTTAGATTTTCTGGAAAATTTCCTGAGTCTTATAAGCTCAGATGATTGATGGCGTGAGACGCAAGAAGCCCGCTAGTCAGGTAAACATGCAAAGTCTGCGATCGTCCAGAGCAATGATGAATGCAAGACATTGCGAAAGATGAATCTCTTAAGTTATACCGAGTTTTTGTAACCGAAGCCAAAGGGCATGTTCAGAAGCGGATTATAAGAAGAATTAGGCAGATGCTCTACATATGTAACAATAGACTGGTAATTATGTATGAATTCGAGCAATGAAATAAAAAACAAAAAGTAGGTTCATCCAAATCTCGGTCCTGCTTTCGAGGAATGAAAAGATCTCTCAGCATCATAGTCATGCTGATCTTGAATTAATAGAGCCGGATCCGTCTCTTCCTCAAATATTGAAACACCAAAAGGCTCTTCCTCCAGCTCTTGCACAACGGAAGACGACAATTCTGCTAATGATGAACCAAGCAAATGACCAGCCGATCTCTCGTATTTGATACACAAAATCAGTAAAATACTTTGCAGTGTCGCCGCGAGAAGATACGGCAGCCACGAAGACCAGCCTGTTCCTTCTCTCAAAGCCAACGTGAGAGCCCACAAATATCCACCTGGGGCTTGCATAGCGAGTGTATGTATCGACAGAGACTCAGCCCTCTTTAGCGAATAGGTCGTGTAGATTTGCGGAACATACTGTGATGCTGCGAGCAGTGTCGCTTCGATCCCTAAAAACCCAGCATACAATGCCACCGCGCCAGACTTGAACTTGTATATGACGAATGCGATCAAGAACGTGAAGCAAAAGTGAACTCCACACAGAACAGCAACTCTCCTTGCACGCTCGCGATCAGCATCTAATAGTGGATCGCGAGGGAAAAATTGAATATATAGCAATAGAATAATGGCAAACATAGTGAACTGCAACCCAATCTGTATAACGCCCAGTGACGCCGCCATGCATTTCCCTGCAGACAACTTAGAGCAGCATTGGAGAACATCCGACGAGAGCAGCAACACGTTGGTCAAAGAGCATGTTCCTGAGGTTACGCCGAGCAGTAGGAACCAAGGAGAAAGGCCGCGAGACGATCGGCGGATGATGATACGGAGGTGTTGCGGGACGTACGATCCTACTATGCCAACAGCTAGCGCCAACGACAGTGTCGTGTTGAATATAGAAGGATGATCTAAAACTGTGCAAAGATCACCGTCCATCTTATCATCTTCCTCGGACTAAGCTTCACTTCTTACACGGTCTTGTGGACTGCAGCGATGACGTTTGACGCTGTTACGGAGATCGCGGTTAAGCTAAAGCGGTGCGGCTTAACACGGCACGTGCTTTATAATTGGGAGAGGACGGAATCGGCCTCGCAGCAAGGCGGTCTAGCTGTTGATACCGGGCAGCAGCCAAAGCTAGAACAGAGACTTCTACCGAATCTTTTTAACACGATGTCTCGAGCTTCTACGACTGCCGTGTTTGTGGCGGGAATGCTCCTTACGGGCTGCTCAAATTCGTTGTTGACAAAGTTTCAAGATAATCAGTGTGTGCAGAATTGCGAAGGTCCCGCGAGCCAGAGGCGGTATTTTGAGCAGCCCGTTATTCAGACGTTTCAGATGTTTATCGCCGAAGCAGCCTGCTGGTGCTTTGTGTTTCTGGGTGACATGTATTCCTCCTATTATAATCGTGACGCCAGCACCATTTCTGGCAATACGCCGGAGAACCGAAACGACGGCCAAGATTATCTACAGATATCGACAGATGCCAATCTCAGCCTTCTATCATCTGAGGTGAATCACGATATTGAGCTTGATCTTCAAGAGATGCCAGCTCTAGATGGGAAAAAAGTATTTGGACTCTCAATTCCCGCTTTTTGCGATATATGTGGAACCACGTTGATGAACGTTGGTTTGTTTTTCACTCCTGTCAGCATCTATCAGATGACCAGAGGTGCCCTCGTATTATTTGTGGGTCTTTTCAGTGTCATGTTTTTACGCCGGAAACTTCTGGCTAAACAGTGGTTTGCATTGGGAATCGTGGTCGCTGGTGTCTTCATTGTGGGACTGAGCGGGGTGATCTATGCTCCCGATACCGATGCCGCGAATGACGATGAGGTCGAACGCTCTTTAATGCAAGTTGCATTTGGTGTTCTGCTCATTGCCTTAGCTCAAGTGTTCACTGCTACCCAGTTCGTTTACGAGGAACACATCTTGAATGACTATCAACTCGACTCTCTACGTGTTGTCGGTTATGAAGGAATATTTGGATTACTTCTCACCGGTGTGATCATGTTGGTTGGATATTTATTTATTGGTGTCACGGAAGACGGTAGCGGTGGATATTTTGATGTACCGACAGCAGTCTCTCAGATTTTCACACACAAAGGGGTGTTTATTTCATCATTATTGATCATGGTATCAATAGGCTCTTTCAATTTTTTTGGGATCAGTGTGACCAAAACCGTGAGCGCTACCAGCCGCTCCACCATTGATACCTGCCGGACCTTGGGCATTTGGATGATTTCGATCATACTGGGATGGGAGTCCTTCAATATGTTGCAGCTATTCGGATTTGCGCTGCTTGTATATGGTACTCTTGTTTTCAACGGGATCATTCCCCCGTATGTGCTCGAAAGGTTTTCGGAGACGGGGCGAATAAGACTAGAAACAGATGACGGCGAGTAAAGCACTGGACTTGCCTTCTAGACACCTGATTACCAGGTCAAAATCTAAATAGTCGAGTCTTTTTCAAATTTATTTAAATGTCTCGAAGAACAATTTTCCCGATTCTAACCTGCATGGTAGAAATAAGCATTACCGCCCCCAAGCCGCTCGTTAAAAGAAGAAAGCATCGACAGATGGCACCGGTCAATAAAGCAAAAAAATAAAGCCCAACAACAGTTCGTTAACTTGTAATCTCAGAACTGCCGTTGCCCAGAATCGAACTGAGGTCTCTTCGGCCACAACGAAGTGTACTGACCACTATACTACAACGGCTCATTCCTCAAAACAAAGGTAATTTAGCTTCATAACGGAAAACTTTAAGACACAAACCCTTAGTAGTTTAAATCCTGAAGTGTAAGGTTTGCATGCTAGACAAGGACTAAGTGGAATGTAGTTATGAACCTACCTCCACTCGGCTTTCGAAAATATCCGTGTCAGCAAACCAGCAATCCCCATAAACAATAAGCAGTGACAGCAAAAATAAAATCAGTCAGTAGGACTGTAAATCCATTCTACCTGGATATATCTGAAACCGAAGCTAGAGAAATGATAGGCGACTGCAGCAGAGTATGACAAGGCTGGCAAAACAAAATAACCCTAATCCACATAGCGTAGCCGCGTATGCACCACTACCAGGAGAACAAGGGGTTGGTTTGTTTACATTTTGTTGTAAACACTGCCCACGCTTTGCTTCTCGCGCTTCGCTTCCCACGCTCCTCTTCGCATTCTTTTTGGACCGAACGCGACAGTACTTCTGCTTCTCTTAGTATATCTGCACTATAATACCGGAAATGTGAGTTTTACAAAAGCTAGATTTTATCATATTGCTGGATATCGAGATTGTTCAGCACTGCTTCATGATCTGTTATACGCGCCATGGCGGACGCTAATTTACAATCTGATCATCTACCATATGCTAATCGCGAGACGATATGCAAGCCTAAGGGAATAACTGTGGCTAACGAGAAGTCTTAATATTTTTTTTAGTAAACTCCACGATGTCTTCAAAATCTGTATGAGATTCAAAATGAGCTTTCGAAGGTTGCAGCTGCAGCCCAATAGCCCTCGACTGACACTATCCATGATTTAGGCTACCAATAAGGCTTACCAGAACGCGTTTGCCCTTTTTGACAAGCGTGGTACTGGAAAGGTATCTCTGCAAGCCTTGGGAGATCTACTGCGCGCATGCGGTCAGAATCCCACTCTTGCTGAGATCGATGAACTGGAGGAATCTGTTGGAGGGGACTGTACGTATCGCGCTGTTACAGTATAAACTAGAAGTTTTCTAACGGTAGCAGTTGATTTCGACACTTTTCTTCAGGTTCTGAACAGACCGGATGGCTTCCGACCGGCCGGTGAGCCGGAAGATTACGTCCGTGGCTTCCAGGTTTTTGATAAGGACAAGTCGGGCTTTATTGGTGTAGGCGAGCTTAGATACAGTAAGTGTCATTCAAACCGTTCAGTATTGTTCGAAATTTGCTAACTATGACACGCACGCGTAGTTCTGACTTCTCTAGGCGAGAAGTTGTCTAACGACGAGGTTGACGAATTGTTGAAAAACGTCAGCGTCACTAAAGATGGCAATGTCAACTATACCGGTATGTCTTCATTCTATCGCGGTCTACAATCAATTCCACAGCGAAGACTCTAATTCTCTTCTTAGACTTTGTTCGTATGATCTTGGCGAATTGAGCGTTAGCGTCTATAATGTGTGACGGGTGTTCAGTGTGGATGTGCTATTGCTTTATATGGTTTCTATTTCGGCTGCCGATTGCTTTTTATATCTAACAGTAATATATTTTCCTATGTGTCTACTCAGTTGCGCACGGCTTGAGAACTACAACGGACTTCGTAGATCATCGGTTCCGTGGGATTTCTTGGTTGAGCAAAATATAACAGGGAGTTAGTTATTCACGACTAGTAAACTATGATCGAGCTATATTTGTGATCTAAACTATCGAGATTTTCTTCAACAATTTCTCTTTATCTATTTCTTCTCCTCGAGCGACTTCATGAAATCCCTGAATGATGCAATTGTCAGCAGCTATCCTTCAAAGCATATGAATGGCTATAGATAGAACGTACTTAACAAAATCCTCCTCTTCCGGAGAAGCAGCATTGATTGGGGGAGAGGTCGGCTTCTCGGCAGGCTTCTTCGTCAAGTTCAGACCGATAACGAGGGCGGCAGTACTTCCAAGAGTAGCAATTGAGAGCTAGTATCACACGAAACGAGACGATTAGAATATTTCTGCTGTATACAGCGCTTAAGCCTGAGGAGGCACCATTGCACCAACTGAGCAATCGATTCATGGACCCCCATTTCAATCTGATGCAGGTGCCCGCAGACACAGCGCTCTAAAAACAGCATTTACATACCTGATGAGGCTTGACGGCCCGTCCGAAAACATGGTAAACTGCACCGGCCATTTTGAATAAGAATCAGATAGCTGGAAAAAATCGGTTAGCAATCTTATAGTTTCTCTAACAGTTCATACGTGTGCGTGAACAGATCCATAAACGGCCATGTACAGTATTAGATAGAGTACGAAATAAAGAGAGATCACTTACATTTGGTAAGAAGATACTGAATAAACCGGAGTTGATGATGGTCTTCCAAGTATGTACGGAATGTCGAAGCAGTGAGCTCTCAAATTTCGCTTCTCCGAGAACGCAATCTGGTTGGTCCGACTGCAGAACTCGGGAAAGGGTTGCTAGGTTACCCGGCTTTGGGCACCGCATCTTCAAACTGCGCACTCGGCACAGGTCGTCCCACCTCAGCTCGAGGCCCTTCTTTCTGCCATTGCAATAATGAGCTCGTTGGCGGTCAAGATCCTTGATAAAAATACCCTCCGAAACTGGCTGCTGGCTGAGCCGCGTTCGAAATCTCTTGCCATTATCGATGTGCGTGACGATGACCATATTGGTGTAAGTAGAAATACGCGACAGCTTTTATTAGGACTTTGGTTTCACAGTAGCATCAGTTTTGTTAACGTCACTGTCAAAAAGGGTCATATCGTAGGCTCCCGTCATCATCCTTCGTCTTCGTTTGGTCAGAATCTTCCGTATCTACATGAGGAGCTTCGGCCGTTCTCGACAGTGGTCTTTCATTGCGCATTATCGCAGCAGCGAGGTCCATCTGCAGCAAATATGTACGCAAGATATGCTGAGATGATCGGTTCGGCACCTACCACTCAAAGTGTATACGTTTTACGCGGAGGATTTACTGAGTGGCAGCAAGAATTTGGGAGCGATGGAAGACTCACAGAAGCTTACGATGAAAAGCTATGGAAGCTCATGTGCTGACGACATGTCTGAGTATTACATTAGGACTCAGCGTGTATCCAGATGCTAACTTCGATTCTGCTGTATCCGCGATTACTGAACTGTGATTTGCTGTCCTGTTGTCGGTAGGGAAGATGCATCTGCTGACTGCCGTCCGGTTTTGCATATCTGGGACATGATCCTATGCGGTATGGTGAAGTTCTTTAGATGATATCAGCAAGACCATAGGTAGATTCTACTTCTTATGTTGGCACTTTTGCAGAGATCAAGAACAATAGCGGAGAAGATGAATGAAATAGTTATCCGAAAATTAAAATACAATGTGTTGCCAATCGGCATATTATAACTAATAAAAGAACAATGACTTTATCGAGCCAGCAGTGACGGCGGAGAAAGCATCGTAGAGAACATCTGTTTCAGGCTGAAACTTTTCCTGACGTCACGGATACGAAGCAACTGTCCACATGAGCTATAGGACAAGAATTTATGATAAAAACAATGCATCAAGGAGACATGCGATGATCTTGTTTGCAGGCAGACGAGTAGCGACCGCGCCGCATCCTTAACGGCTTGCTCGATGAACGACAATTGAGCCGCACAATAGCTTCTTTCAGTCTCACCAGTCTTGAATGTCAATACAGATGACGATGAGTGACTGCCGCGACATGTACACTTCTGTCTCCATAGTTTCCTGTACATGATACAGCAACGATTGAGAGACTACACAGAAATATGGCCAAGCGACGTTGATCAACCAGAAAGGCAAGCGTGAGCCCAACGAACATGGAGGAAGCACGGCAATGTACTCTCTCATCTTACTGCTCATTGCGAAGCGGGCACGGTGGATTGGCTCGCCTGTTCTGCCAAAAGTCAACAAAAGCGTCCATCTGCCTACTGATTTTTCTTTATATAGTGCTTCCCTTTAACTTCGCAGCAGCTCATCATACAAACGAACGCACGCCTCACCGTTGCCCATTTGGTTTACCAAATCAAATGCTCAAAAAAGTCGATATTGTAGCCCAAATGTATTCTAAATCATCATCACAATAGAGTTTGAGTCAAATCTTACCCCCATTAACCACAACCTGTGCTTCTCTGCTGAGTCCAGGGCGATGCCGGTTCTGCGCATTTCGGTGCTTTGCTTGCTAACCATCGGCAAGCGGCCGGTCATTCTCGACGCGAGTTGCAGAAGTGACAAGTACCATGACGGCCCCAGGCCAATGGCCAGTAGTTTCAGGCCTGCTTCAGTACGAGTGAAATATCATTTGCGAAGCTTCAGACATCATCGAAAATGGTGCTAGCAGCATATATTTGGAGCCCACCACCATGGCTTTTGTCATCGCTTACAAAATTGAATTCGAGCGGCTAGCGAGCAGATCCCCTGCTTCAACACAAGAGGAACGTTCATTCTGTGAGATAATTCAGTCAGCAGTGCAAGTCCACAAGTGCTCCCAATCAGCCGTCTGTTTCTGTATACCGTTTTGATTGCTTCTTGAGCTTTTCTGGCTACTGCAACGACGCTATAAATCTCTTTGCGTGCAAGGCGCTGCATAGCGGTACTTTGACGGACTCATTACAACTGAGAGCTCCGCGCTGATCTTTCTCGCAGATCTAGCAGGTCTGAGGTTCAGGAGAACTCTACAGACAGTGTTCATTAACATAGCTAGCCTGGTACTCATGGAATGGCTTGTGAGCTGGTGAGTTTTTGTTTTTTTGGACTTATTTCCATAGCGGTACTTTGACGGACTCATTACAACTGAGAGCTCCGCGCTGATCTTTCTCGCAGATCTAGCAGGTCTGAGGTTCAGGAGAACTCTACAGACAGTGTTCATTAACATAGCTAGCCTGGTACTCATGGAATGGCTTGTGAGCTGGTGAGTTTTTGTTTTTTTGGACTTATTTCCATAGCGGTACTTTGACGGACTCATTACAACTGAGAGCTCCGCGCTGATCTTTCTCGCAGATCTAGCAGGTCTGAGGTTCAGGAGAACTCTACAGACAGTGTTCATTAACATAGCTAGCCTGGTACTCATGGAATGGCTTGTGAGCTGGTGAGTTTTTGTTTTTTTGGACTTATTTCCATAGCGGTACTTTGACGGACTCATTACAACTGAGAGCTCCGCGCTGATCTTTCTCGCAGATCTAGCAGGTCTGAGGTTCAGGAGAACTCTACAGACAGTGTTCATTAACATAGCTAGCCTGGTACTCATGGAATGGCTTGTGAGCTGGTGAGTTTTTGTTTTTTTGGACTTATTTCCATAGCGGTACTTTGACGGACTCATTACAACTGAGAGCTCCGCGCTGATCTTTCTCGCAGATCTAGCAGGTCTGAGGTTCAGGAGAACTCTACAGACAGTGTTCATTAACATAGCTAGCCTGGTACTCATGGAATGGCTTGTGAGCTGGTGAGTTTTTGTTTTTTTGGACTTATTTCTACGCCAGAAATAATACTAACTATGCCGCAGGCACCTATCGATGGTGGACAGTCTGGCATCGTCTCAAAATATCACCTCTTCGGCACTGCGATAGTTTACGCCGCTCAAATTTTTATGCCTGTACAGCCGCTGGACCACCTTGGGCGTGTTTCTTTTATTTGCCATCTTGAACGCTCTCCACACATGAAGCTGGCAAGGCGGCAGTATGGGTTGTCGCAGTGGGAGAGATCGGGCACGAAGTCGCTGCCGCTCTCTTGTTCGTTGATTGCCTATTTCCGAGCGAATTAGATGGCTCCCCACTCTACGATCCTTGCCCCCACAGCTCGCAACAACAATCGATCAAAAAATATGTCTGAAGAGGGCTCTTCCTGGGACTGGCCACCTGAAGCTTCCTTGGAGCAAGCACAGTCAGAGTGTACCGACCCGGTCATTGATCGACCAGTGATATGTTGAGATCTTCCTTCCACTCCGACCGCAAGTATAGGCCTCAAGCGCCAGAAACTATCAGAAAAACTGCCTGCGCGACTTCATCCTCGTCCTCAGGCGATGTAAGAGATGGGATGGCTCTCTCTCCTTGATTTGAGGACTGAAAGAGGCTCGGCTTGCCTTAGACGAGCACAGCGCTTTTCGCCAACTATCGCGATTTCCACCGGATGCACTGGCCTCTAATACTACGTCCCATCAGATCGATGTGAATCTGGAAGCGGGATCTATTGAACTCGCAAACTCCAAGGAGCAAGACATTGGGAATTATCGCCAACGACCCAATTGTTGTTGAACTTGATGAAGATGCAATGTCTGGAAAAAAAAGGTGCATATTCTACTACTTCTACAGAAGATCTAGCATCATTACATCAACCATCTGATACCTGGCTGTGACTCGAGCAGGTAGTCTGTCTAATGGAGCCTATGTTTACTGGATCTATTTCCCTCAAGGACCGCATTGCTGAAATGGAAAAAACCATCACAATAATCAAGACTGAGAATACTTGGCTTTGGAGGCAAGGCCAGTGATCACCCAGTCCTGAGAAACCTTCTGGACAGGATGCTCGATCTGAGAAGATGGAGACATTTTGTATTGCAATCTATAATGGAATGCGACTGCAGAAGCTGTCAAATCAATTATCTGATGCTGTCTGATGCTGTTATAATAGTTAACCAGCTCAAATGATCAGGATTCTACCTCTCAGGACTCAATCCCTCTATAAGATTTCGCCTTTTGAAGCCCCCATTGATGCTAATGGCGAGTCCGCTATATATGACCAGGCAGAGACAAAACAGGAGGTGGCTATGTGCCCCAATACTGATATCAATGCAAACATTATCGCACTGAAAGCAGGAGTCAGAACAGGGAACCCAGTCAAGAGTCTGAGCTAGCAGCAGAACCCCTCAATCCTTACCTGTGAGCCAGTGGCATACACCTTCAAGGCTGCTTCAAATATTGCCAATACAGGAGCAACATAAACATCTAGTGTAGCAGCTAGAGCTCTCAATGCCTGCTCTTTCAGTGGAGAAGAATAATATACTGTCAGCGCTTTCAGGGTGCATCGAAACAGGTCCAAGTCTAATGTGGTATAACATTCACACAGACTTCAAAGCAAACCTTTGAATATGGCCTTTGCCATGCCTGCCAGCTAGCATTTATATCTGCTCCTTGTTGACTAGAGTCAGGAGATCATTTTCTGAGGCACAGACTTGACTGAAGGTCAGTTATAAGTAGGAATCTTTTCTCCACTTGAAGTTGACTATGGAATCAGATAAGCTGCTTGCCTAAAAGGAGATCTCCCAGCAGGAAGCCGAAGCAGAGGGTTAGAGTTGAGGATGTGGAAGTCCAAGAGCGCTGACCAAAGGTGGTGATGTGTGGGTATTAGCTTGCTGAATTACTCTGTCAATTGCGGTGGTCTCAGTTTTCTCCAGTAGGAAGCTGAAGACTTCGATAAGGGTCTCACTTGCAAATAAGGACTTCAAAAAGGGTTTCACTTACTGAACCCTACCACCAGGGAGTTTACAGGACCAGGGAGCATAAGGCCTATGGACCAGCGGTTGTTGCTACCAAGGATGGTGATGACAATCATGATGAATCTATGTTTGATGTCCATAAGTTTGATGTCCATTGTAACAACTGGTGCCACCAAGTATGACTTAGAAATATGGTTCTGGAGACAAAAGCTCAATTGATGGGTTGCTGGCTCAGGACATCTTGGTACACTATGTTCTGACTGATCGATCGATGCATGGGATGTCAGGCCCCTGTCATCGATTGAGTGTCTGAAACCAATACTAAGGTCTGTCTTCATCTTCTTTGCTCTGCCACCAATGTTGATGGCAGCAATTGTGCTCTGAGCTTAGCAGCTGAGGCAGCCTTGTCACCAGACTGTGTCAATCATGACTGCTCTTTGTGCTCTCTCTATAAGCTAGTCGATGATCGCGCTTTTGATGAATTGAAAGACAAATTTCAGCATGAGGTTTTCAGTGTTTATGAAGGCAAATCACAGCTTTCTAACAACAAGCCCTCTGTTAATATCTGGCACAGTGTTACCAGCAGTCTTGTGGGCTTCTGTGCTGGACATGATTTTCTTGACAGCTACATCAGAAGATATGGAAGAGAACCTTGTTGCAAATTGTCTTTGCCAGTGGAAGTTCCAGACATATTGAAGTTGTCAGAGTTATCCATTGATGATGATATTCTTAAGTGTGCTTTGATATGTAATATGATATGTTGCTCATTGAATGATATGTACAAAACAAGGGAGGGAGCTGGTCAATATATAGACAAAATAAGTTTATACAAAGTTTATACAAAGTTCTTCAAGTATCATCTGATCAGTCATCTGACCAGTCATCTGATCAGTCATCTGATCTTTCCAGATCATTCCAGCTCCTTCCAGATCCTTCCAGCTCCTTCTAGCTGCTTCCAGTTCCTTCCGGTAGATTCCAGTTGCTTCCGGTCCCTTCTAGCTGTTTCCAGTTGCTTCTGGTTCCACCTAGTAATTTCCTTAGGGTTTCAGTTCCCTCCAAGGAAACCCTTGATCCTGCTGCACAATGGAACACTATTTTCAACACTCCCACTTTTTCCATTATTCAGTTCATTCCCATCATTGATCTCAGCTTTCCAAATTGCTCTCTTGCAATTCCTTTGGTCAAAAGGTCTGCAACCATATCCTTGGTTCCACATCCAATAATGTTGATAATCCCATCATTGATTGCTTGTCTGGTGAAGTGATAGCTGACATCAACATGCTTTGTTCTCTCATGGAACTGTGGATTCTTTGCCAATTTGATTGCTCCCTGATTGTCTTCTGCGATTTGAATCGGCTGCTGTGAATTCTGGCTCATGAATTCATAACGTCTCTTCAGCCAAACAGCTTCCTGAGCTGCTAGCTTCAGTGCCATATATTCTGCCTCTGTGGTTGACAAGGCAACTGATTTCTGGCGCTTGGACTTCCAACTCACTGCTCCACCTCCAAGGACAAAGACATATCCTGGGGTTGATTTCCGCTCATCAATATCCATTGCATAATTTGCATCTGAGTAGCCGGTAAGTAAGTTGCCATGGTGTTTGCTGAAGGTGATTCCCATGGATGCCGTTCCTTTGATATATCCCAAAATTCGCTTGACTGCTGTCCAGTGCTGCTTTCCATAATTGGAGTTGAATCTGGAGACTTCTCCCACTGCATTTGCAATGTCCGGTCTCGTCCCAATAGCCAAATAATTCAGACTTCCAACAGCACTCTGATAGGGAATTTTCTCCATTTCCTTTTCCTCAGTCTTGGTCTTAGGACTCATTTTCTGAGAGAGTGTAACACTCAAATCCACAGGCGTTGTGACAGGGTTGCTGTCTTGCATATTGAAGGTTTTCAAGACTTCCTCAGCATATTTCTTTTGACAAATTGTCAGAGTACCTTTTGCTCTGTCTCTGGTAATTTCAATCCCCAAGAAATAGCTTGTTTCACCCATATCAGTCATCTGGAACCTTTTGCGCTTGTTCTCTTTGAACTTATTGATAGAGTCCAAATCCTTGCCAGTAATTATCAGATCATCAACATATACAGCAAGCAATAGGTTTGATTTTTTGCTTCTGTAAATGCCATAGTCATTGCTTGACTGAGAGAAACCGATCTGTAGCAAGTAATCATGCAGCAGCTCATTCCAGCATCGTGGTGCCTGCTTCAGACCATAAAAACTCCGCTGTAATCTCCACACTTTCTTGCTGTTCAGAAAATATCCTGGAGGAGGCTGCAAATAAATTTCCTCTTCCAATTTTCCATAGAGAAAAGCAGTCTTTATGTCCATCTGATGAATATGGTAGTCATTGATAGCAGCATGCGCCAAAAGGATCCTGATTGATTCAAATCTGACCACTGGTGCAAAGGTCTCATCAAAATCAATTCCATATTCTTGAGTGAATCCTCTGGCGACAATCCGAGCCTTGTATTTTGTGAGCTGGCCATCCTTGCCATATTTCTTCTTGAAAACCCATTTGGAAGTAATTGCTTTTCTCCCACTAGGTAGCTCACTCCATCTCCACACTTGATTTTCTTGTAGAGAATTCAGCTCGTCCTCGCAAGCCTTGCTCCAGTGTAACCATTCTGGACTTGCCTTTGCCTGCTGAATTGTCACCGGCTCTGCCATATCTTTTGTCTTGACTGCCCATGCTTGAAGACTGAGTGGATCGTCAGACTCACTTCTGTCGCTCCTGTCGAGAATCATTCGATCGCTGTTGATCCTGTTGCCGTCGAGCCTACGTTTCTTTGAATTTTCTCTGATGAATCGAGCATCATCGCCATCTGATTCTTCTTCGTCGAGAAGACTGTCAAACCAAACTATCAGTTTCTTCACAGATGCCCTTAATGTCCTGAAACGCCTGGAGAAGCCTCGGCGCGCTTCAAATCAACGGCAAGCTACTGTTATCTATCAAGCCATCAACAGACTGTCCGAAACCAACACAAAAGTCTTCATTTATTGGCTTCGCTCTGCTACCAAAGTTGAGGGCAGCAATCACGCTCTTGGCTTAGCCACTCAAGCAGCCTCATTGCCAGACAATGTCAACCATGACTGTTCATTGCGCTTCCTTTATAAGCTAGTCGATGACCGCGGTTTTTATGAATGGAATGCCCTGTTTCAACACGAGGTTTTCAGTGCTTATGAAGGCAAACCTCGGCTCTCTATTGACAAGCCGCTTGTGAATATCTCCCGCAGCATTGCCAGTTGTATTGTGAGCTTCCGGACTGGACATGGCTTCTTCAACAGCTACTTTGCAAGACATGGCAGAGAGCCTCGTCCTTCTCCAGAGTGTTGGTGTGGAATCCCACTGCAGTCAGTCCAGCATGTGCTTCTTTCTTGTCCACACCACAGAGATGAACGAAATAGCGCCTTTGAAGAAATCCCTATGGCCGAACGCACGCTCAGCCGCATTCTGTGGACAGACAAAGGTCTTTCTGCACTTGTCAAATATCTTCAGAAGACCCACATCGGCACTGGTCACTGGTATCATCAGAAAATCGCTCTCACACAGAGCCAGAGGGATGAGTTGTGGATCAATCGTTTGGTGGATTTGAGAGTAGGACTTGGTGAGCTGGAGTGGGATGGGTAACACTGAGGCCTTTTAAGGAAGATGATAGTGTTTGAAACTGGCAGTGCATTCCTTAAAGGAAGTATCCAGAGTCTTGTATTCTTCAGGGACGCTCATAGTGATAGAGTAGACAATATATTATTAACTAGTCGTTGATCAGAAATATTAGCTTTGGTTTGTCGTATGGTTTTCTGACAATAATACAAAGAAGCCTCACCTAGTCGTTGATCAGAAATATTAGCTTTGGTTTGTCGTATGGTTTTCTGACAACGAGCTAGGAAGGTAGGAGGGGCCCTTTTTATGTACAAAATTTTCCCAAAGACCTTCTCTGCCCTAACATCCATCTCAAGGGCACCAGAGTTCAACAACTGTCTTGCGCCACACTCACAAGCCACACTGATGTGGCACAATACACAACCTTAACTCCTTCTCTTTTCTCACCACAAAATGTGCAATAACTTTGTGAATAAAGTCACCACAATCTTCCCAAATATACCACCAGAACCGCCACAACTTCAACAATTCGAATATACCATTAGAACCGCAATATTCTCAACACAAACCTTGAAGAAAATTTTTCAACGCTGCCCGCTCGACGTTCCCGCCTCTGCCTTTGGTCCTCACCCTTGCTCGACTTGCGCTGTTTCGAAGCTTACTCAGCGCAAGCCCAAGGTGGCTTACAATCGCGCTACCCAACCGCTCCAACTCCTTCATGTTGATCTCTGTGGTTCCTTCCGCTACGATGAATACGCCTTCAACAAATATTTTCTCACTATTGTTGATGACTATTCCCGTGCTATTTTTGTCTATCCTCTTGCACAAAAGTCGGATGCTGCCTCCCAATTGATTTCCTTCATCAATCATCAGGAGCGCGCCTTCCATGCTCACGGCGCTTATCTTGTGACTCAAGTTCGCACTGACAACGGCGGTGAATTTGTGAACCGTGATCTCACGACGTTCCTTGAGGCTAAGGGTATTGAACATCAACTTACCGTTCCTCACCAGTCCTATCAAAATGGTGTTGCTGAACGCGCTCATCGCACTTTGCAAGAGTTCTCTCGTGCCCTTCTCATCGGCGGTCACGTGCCCGTTCACTTCTGGTCTGAGGCTGTTACTACTGCTGCTCATCTCCTCAATCGCCTTCCTTGTGCCGAGTCAGTCACCTCTCCTTACGAACTCTGGACTGGTTCTCTTCCTGATCTCACCCGCCTTCGTGTCTTCGGTTGCGCTGCTTATCCGCTCGTTCCTATCTCTCAACGCGACGGAAAATTTGCTCCGGTTAGTGCTTCTTGTGTGTTTATGGGCTATGAACGGCATCGTAAAGCCTATCGTCTCTATGATCCGCGTACCAACCAGATTGTCGTCTCCAGTCAGGTCCGCTTCCACAAGTCCGTCTTCCCTTTCGCCGCCGACTCATCCTTGCGCTCTGCTCTTCCCTCACCCGAGGAGCTGAGTTTGCCCGGTGGTGTGTCTTCCTCTCGTCCTCCTGTTGGCGTCGGATCGATTCCTGCTGCTACTTTGCCCTCGTTCGAACCCGTCTCTCCACCGTCCTCGCCCGAGTCTTCCGCGCCTGAGCCTGAGTCCTCCTCGCCTGAGCCTTCCTCGTCGGATCCTCCCTCCGAGTCTGGTTCTTCGCCTTCGCCTTCGCCTGAGTCCCCTGAGATCGAGCCTCTCTCACCTCCGTCTCCGTCTCCCGAGTCCTCCCCCGCACCATCGTCCTCTCCCTCCCCTGAGCCTACCTGGACCCCGTGTCCTCCGCCTCGCGTCTCATGGCCCTCCCCGTCATCTCCCCAGTCGCCAGTCTTGTCGCCTGCATCGTCCGATCATTCTCCCTGTTGCAAATTGTCTTTGCCAGTGGAAGTTCCAGACATATTGAAGTTGTCAGAGTTATCCATTGATGATGATATTCCTTAAGTGTGCTTTGATAGATAATATGATATGTTGTTGATTGAATGATATGTACAAAACAAGGGAGGGAGCTGGTCAATATATAGACAAAATAAGTTCATACAAAATTTATACAAAGTTCTTCAAGTATCATCTGATCAGTCATCTGACCAGTCATCTGTGTTGCAAATTGTCTTTGCCAGTGGAAGTTCCAGACATATTGAAGTTGTCAGAGTTATCCATTGATGATGATATTCCTTAAGTGTGCTTTGATAGATAATATGATATGTTGTTGATTGAATGATATATACAAAACAAGGGAGGGAGCTGGTCAATATATAGA
Organism: Myxozyma melibiosi; assembly: GCF_037950935.1. NCBI lineage: Eukaryota > Fungi > Ascomycota > Lipomycetes > Lipomycetales > Lipomycetaceae > Myxozyma > Myxozyma melibiosi. The sequence goes on along the minus strand of NW_027042916.1, from coordinate 126,028 downwards.
CAAAATAAGTTCATACAAAATTTATACAAAGTTCTTCAAGTATCATCTGATCAGTCATCTGACCAGTCATCTGATCAGTCATCTGATCTTTCCAGATCATTCCAGCTCCTTCCAGATCCTTCCAGCTCCTTCTAGCTGCTTCCAGTTCTTTCCAGTTCCTTCTGGTTCCTTCCGGTAGATTCCAGTTGCTTCCGGTCCCTTCTAGCTGTTTCCAGTTGCTTCTGGTTCCACCTAGTAATTTCCTTAGGGTTTCTGTTCCCTCCAAGGAAACCCTTGATCCTGCTGCATAATGGAACACTATTTTCAACACTCCCACTTTTTCCATTATTCAGTTCATTCCCATCATTGATCTCAGCTTTCCAAATTGCTCTCTTGCAATTCCTTTGGTCAAAAGGTCTGCAACCATATCCTTGGTTCCACATCCAATAATGTTGATAATGCCATCAGTGATTGCTTGTCTGGTGAAGTGATAGCTGACATCAACATGCTTTGTTCTCTTATGGAACTGTGGATTCTTTGCCAATTTGATTGCTCCCTGATTGTCTTCTGCGATTTGAATCGGCCGGTGTGAATTCTGGCTCATGAATTCATAAAGTCTCTTCAGCCAAACAGCTTCCTGAGCTGCTAGCTTCAGTGCCATATATTCTGCCTCTGTGGTTGACAAGGCAACTGATTTCTGGCGCTTGGATTTCCAACTCACTGCTCCACCTCCAAGGACAAAGACATATCCTGAGGTTGATTTCCGCTCATCAATATCCATTGCATAATTTGCATCTGAGTAGCCGGTAAGTAAGTTGCCATGGTGTTTGCTGAAGGTGATTCCTATGGATGCCGTTCCTTTGATATATCGCAAAATTCGCTTGACTGCTGTCCAGTGCTGCTTTCCATAATTGGAGTTGAATCTGGAGACTTCTCCCACTGCATTTGCAATGTCTGGTCTCGTCCCAATAGCCAAATAATTCAGGCTTCCAACAGCACTCTGATAGGGAATTTTCTCCATTTCCTTTTCCTCAGTCTTGGTCTTTGGACTCATTTTCTGAGAGAGTGTAACACTCAAATCCACAGGCGTTGTGACAGGGTTGCTGTCTTGCATATTGAAGGTTTTCAAGACTTCCTCAGCATATTTCTTTTGACAAATTGTGAGAGTGCCTTTGGCTCTGTCTCTGGTAATTTCAATCCCCAAGAAATAGCTTGTCTCACCCATATCAGTCATCTGGAACCTTTTGCGCATGTTCTCTTTGAACTTATTGATAGAGTCCAAATCCTTGCCAGTAATTATCAGATCATCAACATATACAGCAAGCAATAGGTTTGATTTTTTGCTTCTGTAAATGCCATAGTCATCGCTTGACTGAGAGAAACCGATCTGTAGCAAGTAATCATGCAGCAGCTCATTCCAGCATCGTGGTGCCTGCTTCAAACCATAAAGACTCCGCTGTAATCTCCATACTTTCTTGCTGTTCTGAAAATATCCTGGAGGAGGCTGCAAATAAATTTCCTCTTCCAATTTTCCATAGAGAAAAGCAGTCTTTATGTCCATCTGATGAATATGGTAGTCATTGATAGCAGCATGAGCCAAAAGGATCCTGATTGATTCAAATCTGACCACTGGTGCAAAGGTCTCATCAAAATCAATTCCATATTCTTGAGTGAATCCTCTGGCAACAATCCGAGCCTTGTATTTTGTGAGCTGGCCATCCTTGCCATATTTCTTCTTGAAAACCCATTTGGAAGTAATTGCTTTTCTCCCACTAGGTAGCTCACTCCATCTCCACACTTGATTTTCTTGTAGAGAATTCAGCTCGTCCTCGCAAGCCTTGCTCCAGTGTAACCATTCTGGGCTTGCCTTTGCCTGCTGAATTGTCACTGGCTCTGCCGTATCTTTTGTCCTGACTGCCCATGCTTGAAGACTGAGTGGATCCTCAGACTCACTTCTGTCGCTCCTGTCGAGAATCATTCGATCGCTGTTGATCCTGTTGCCGTCGAGCCTTCGTTTCTTTGAATTTTCTCTGATGAATCGAGCATCATCGCCGTCTGACTCTTCTTTGTCGAGATCCATCTCATCGTCTTCCTCATTGTTGTCCTCATAATCGTAGTCATTGAAATCGAATATTTTGAGAGTGCCCTGGGAGTTTCTTTCATCCTTGCAATTCGCTGTCTGATTCGTTCCTCAATGGCGTCCACATCACGGATTTGCCGTCTTCTCGGCCCTTGGTCCTCATTGCGAGTAACGACTCGCATCTCTCCTTGATTTTCCTCCAAGTCGTGATCAATTTCCATGTCTTCAGACTCCTGAGCCTCGACCGACTCATCCTGAACATCCTCAGCTGGTTCATCATTTTCTCTTCTCCCACTTGATCTATTATCTTCTGATGATAGAGCACTGGATGGATGATGAACTCGAGGCCAAAAACCAATACTGGCTCCAAGTTGTTCAACTGTAACTTCTGAAGATCTTTCCAACCCGCTATCCAAGCGTGCAGGCTTGTACCAATCAAGCCCTAATGTTGTCTCATCGAAGACAACATCTCTGGCAAAAGTTACCCCTCGTGATGGGATATAAATCCTGTATGCCTTTTTGTTTGCAGCATAGCCAACCATCACTCCTCGGATTCCTTTTGGGGAAAACTTGCCACCAGCCTGAGTTTTCGATTTGTGAATCCATGCCGTACTTCCAAAGACCCGGAAGTAGGAAACATCAGGCTTCCTGCCAAACCAGAGCTCATAGGGTGTTGTGTTGGGCGCTATAGCTCTGCTAGTGATCCGATTTGCGACATGAACCGCGCATTTGATCGCTTCTGGCCAAAACTTTTCCGGCATTTTTGCCTCGATCAACATGCTCAATGCTTTCTCAATTAAAGTCCGATTCATTCGCTCAGCGACGCCGTTCTGTTGAGGAGTCTCTGCAACAGTAGTCTGGTGCTCAATTCCTTGTTCATCCAGGAATTTCTCCAGATCTTTCGAGGTGTATTCGCCGCCATTGTCTGACCTAAGGGTCACCATTGTCTGTCCTAGTTTGTTGCTAGACTGACGAATATACGTCCTGATAGCCTCTGCCGCGTCCGACTTATTTTCCAAGAAGTAGACATTCACATAATGTGAGTAGTCATCGATCATTGTCATGAAATACTTCTCACCAGTCAAGGAATTGTAGACTGGTCCACAAACATCGGTATGAACGAGTTCCAGTGGACGCGTCGTCTTGGTAGTGCTTTCCTTGTATGGTAGTCGATGAGATTTCGCAGCAGCGCAAGTATTGCACTTGCAACTTGAGATGTGAGTGTCAAGACCTTTGACAGTGCTGTGTCTTTGCATCTGCTCCAGGATCTGATCAGAGACATGTCCGAGTCTCTGATGCCATATAGAACTGACTGCATTGATTTTGTTGATATCAATTTCAGCAAACTGTCCATCAAACCGGCACAGCTCTTCGAACTTTGAGCGTGTTCCGATCTTGATCTTCTGTCCTTCCGAGGTGCTCACAAAACACTTCAGCCCTGCATCAATTGTCCAAACATCTGAATCCTTGCTCAGCATGCTGGTAGATACAAGACCCATCTTCGCTTCAGGCACATGCAGTACATTCTTGAGAGGCACAGTGTATTCCTTTCCTCTGTCCTCGACTTTGGCAAAGGCATTTCCTTGTCCCACTGCTCTCATATACTGCCCATTAGCAACCTCTAATATTGCTTCCAGAGGTTGATAATCCTGGAGAACGGCTCTGTTGGATGTAATGTGCCTGGTGGCTCCCATGTCGATGAACCACCCACTATCCTCAAGCCTTCCAGACTGATTTCCTGCCACCAACCCTGCCCTTTCCACCCGCTGTTCAGCACCGAGGTTGCTGTTAACCACAGCTGCATGGATCTTGAACTTGTTGTCCTTGTTCTGATCCTTTCCTTTAGGGCAGTCTCTCTTGAAGTGGCCTTCCTTTCCACACTTATAACACTTCAGTTTCTTCTTCCCTGAGTCTTTCACTGCAAGCAAGCTACCTCTGCCTTGGTTTCCTTGAGGCTTCCTGGTCAGGGAGGTCCTGACTCCACTGAAGACATCCTGGACTGTGAGCGTATCCTTCTGCTGCTCAAGGACTGAGATAGTGCCCTCAAGTGCATCTGGGAAAGATCTGAGGAGAATGGAGGCATAGACATCTTGAAGTTTGACATCAAGCTGGTCCATCTGCTCAAGAACCCCCATAAACTCACGCTCATAGGACTCAAAGGCTTCAAGTGTTGCTTCCTCCAACTTGAGGAACAACAACTTGGCCACCAAAGAGGCTTTGACTCCTGCTGCATCACTCATGTATACACCCTGAAGATTTTTCCAAGCCTTCCTAGCATTACCGCATTTCAAGTGCCGATAATCCTTGACTTGTACCGCGCCCATCATCAATATAAGAGCCTGTCTGTTGATTGACTCAAAGTGGGGATCCTCCTCTTGTGACTTTATGTCAAGGTCACTCAAAGGTGTGCCCACAACTCCCCACAGGCCCTTCTGCTCCATCACCATCCTCAAGGCAAAAGCCCATTCAGAGTAGTTGAGAGCATTAAGGATTGGTAACTTCAAAGAGTCATTGCCAGGGCTCATAACCTGTTGCAAATTGTCTTTGCCAGTGGAAGTTCCAGACATATTGAAGTTGTCAGAGTTATCCATTGATGATGATATTCCTTAAGTGTGCTTTGATAGATAATATGATATGTTGTTGATTGAATGATATGTACAAAACAAGGGAGGGAGCTGGTCAATATATAGACAAAATAAGTTCATACAAAATTTATACAAAGTTCTTCAAGTATCATCTGATCAGTCATCTGACCAGTCATCTGATCAGTCATCTGATCTTTCCAGATCATTCCAGCTCCTTCCAGATCCTTCCAGCTCCTTCTAGCTGCTTCCAGTTCTTTCCAGTTCCTTCTGGTTCCTTCCGGTAGATTCCAGTTGCTTCCGGTCCCTTCTAGCTGTTTCCAGTTGCTTCTGGTTCCACCTAGTAATTTCCTTAGGGTTTCTGTTCCCTCCAAGGAAACCCTTGATCCTGCTGCATAATGGAACACTATTTTCAACACTCCCAGCCCCTTGCCCTCGCCCTCTCCGCCTCTGTCTCAGTCCCCTCCTCCTTCGTCCACTGATGAGATTGACTTCCTTACTCTCTCTCACCACGTTGGCCTTCCCGTTCATGACGCGCTGTCTGTTCAAGGAAGGGATGATGAGGCTGATGATGACATGACTGATAACGTGGCTGCGCCGAATGATGATCAGAATGTTGGACTGCCAGCTCTTAATGAAACGGCAACTGCTGAGGACGTCGAGATGGACGAGGATCCGCTATGGCTCGATGAGGATCTTTACCTTCATCAACTGGCTGAGCAAGCTCGCATTGAGGAAATGGACATGGATGATGGGTCAATTGTTCCTGAGATTGTCGTTGGGTCTGCAGACAATCATGTCGTCCCCTTGGGCAACGCTCCGCGCATTGGACGCTTCAAAGTGATCAAGCCAGTAGTTCATCGACCAGTCACTCGCTCACAGGACACTCAGGACATCGGGATTCACACTCGCTCGAAGACCAAGACAGTGAATAAGCCTAAGACTAGTGCTTTCATTGTCGCATCCTGCTTTATTGCAGCTGAGATGATGATGATGATGATGAATCTTTTTATTATAGTCTATTTGCAACAACTAGGTTATGACAGACTGTCTCCAACTTCTTCCACCAATATGTTTTTTTTTATCTCCATTTTTCTAATCCAACTTCAATTTTTCCATCTCCCTGATAGGATATCCAAGTATGCCTGCCTGAAGTGGACGACAAGCTATCCAGTAGGTGCTTCAGTTCAACCATTGCCAGAAAGGGAAGGCGTGTAGTAAAGTCCATAGTATAATCCATAAAATCCGGGGGATCTCATTTCTTTCACCGCTTTGTTGTAAACTTGGTGCTACTGCAGTGGGGGGTTCAGTATAAATTTTGCAACCAAGACCATTTTTTGCTGAAAATTATCAAGGTGAAAATTGGGGGGGTGTTCAATATTAGGCCAAAATCCAGGAAAAGCTCACAAGCGGGGCTCGAACCGTGGATCTTAAGGGAGCAATGCAGCGGCCATACCGCTGGGCCATATCACTGCAGCTGAGGCTACCTATGCTCGAGGCGTCTTACCTTCAACTTACAAACAAGTGTTGAAAAATGATGACAAGGACAAATGGCTTGCTGCTATTGATGAGGAGCTTAAGGCACATGAACTGAATGGGACATTTGAGGTGGTTGATCGCGTCCCTAACAAGCACGTTGTGGGATGTCGTTGGGTCTTTGCAAAGAAACCTGACCGCTTCAAAGCAAGATTGGTTGCACAAGGTTTCAGTCAAGAGTATGGTATCAACTACACTGAAACTTTTAGCCCAGTCATTCGCTATGACTCGCTTAAGGTGCTACTTGCTGTTGCTGCTGCAAGAAACCTTACTGTCCATCAGATGGATGATGATGATGATGATGATGAATCTTTTTATTATAGTCTATTTGCAACAACTAGGTTATGACAGACTGTCTCCAAATTCTTCCGCCAATGTTTTTATCTCCATTTTTCAAATCCAACTTCAATTTTTCCATCTCCCTGATAGGATATCCAAGTATGCCTGCCTGAAGTGGACGACAAGCTATCCAGTAGGTGCTTCAGTTCAACCATTGCCAGAAAGGGAAGGCGTGTAATAAAGTCCATAGTATAATCCATAAAATCCGGGGGATCTCATTTCTGTCACTGCTTTGTTGTAAACTTGGTGCTACTGCAGTGGGGGGTTCAATATAAATTTTGCAACCAAGACCATTTCATGCTGAAAATTATCAAGGTGAAAATTGGGGGTGTTCAATATTAGGCCAAAATCCAGGAAAAGCTCACAAGCGGGGCTCGAACCGTGGATCTTAAGGGAGCAATGCAGCGGCCATACCGCTGGGCCATATCACTGCTATGGCCGCTGCATTGCTCCCTCCATCAGATGGATGTTACCACTGCCTTCTTGAACGCTGAACTTGATGAAGAGATTTACATGAAGATCGCACCTGGCTCTGAAGACAAATACCCCGGCAAGGTCTATCGTCTAAAGAAATCAATCTATGGTCTCAAACAGTCTCCAATGCTCTGGCACAATGTCATTGATCATGTACTTGTCAAGGCTGGTTTCTCAAAGAATTCTGCAGAAGACTGCCTCTATTCTCGAGAAGGTCCTAATGGTGTTGTCTTGATTGGTCTATATGTTGATGATCTCCTTATTACGTCCAGTAGTAGGTCTGAAATCTCATCAGTGAAAAAGATTCTTACCACTGCCTTTGAGATGAAAGACTTGGGTGTTGCAGACAAATTCCTAGGGATGAGCATCACTCAAACAGATGCTCATGTCTCATTGGATCTCACAGACTATATCAACCGTGTTGTGTCTGAATTCGATGATGGAACACTTTACCCAGTTGACATTCCCATGACACCTACCTTCTTGGATGAACCAGATGTCTCTCCGTCTGTCGACGCTACCAAGTACAGATCCCTATCCCTGGTTGGCAAACTGCTCTTCGCACAGAGTACAGTCAGGCCTGATATCTCACATGCTGTCTCAGTACTTTCTCGCAATCTCATCTGGATTTGTTGCAACAATCAATGGTACTGCTGTCACTTGGATGTCAAGGAAACAACCAATTGTCGCCTTGAGCTCCACTGAGGCAGAATACATTGCCTTGAGTGATGATGATGATAAATCTCTGTTTTAAGTCCGTTGCAACAACTAGGTTATGACAGACTATCTCGCCCTCCTCAACTATATAATAAAACAAAATAGATCCTAAGATCGTGTCACAATAACAAATAATCAATAACAAATACATCTCCAAGTCAAAATAACACAAAGAAATTTGCAAAATTCACTATAACATATTTCAAATAAGAGATAAAATCCAAAATAAATTCAATAATAACCCTCCTAGCTATCAACTTCCTTAAGAGACCTCACTGCTACTCCTCCTCCTCATTACTGGCGATCCCCGCTCTCAAATCCACCAGAAAATTGATCCATAACTCATCCCTCTGGCTCTTAGTGAGAGACTTGTGCTGATGATACCAGTGACCAGTGCCAACATGGGTCTTCCGAATATATTTGATGAGTGCAGAAAGACCTCTGTTTGTCCGTAGAATGCGATCGAGCGTGCGTTCGGCTATAGGGATATCTTCAAAGGCGTTCTTCCGTTCCTCTGTGTGCTTGGAACAAGAAAGAAGCACATGCTCAACTGACTGCAGTGAGTCTCCACACCAACAGTCTGGAGAGGGACGAGGCTCCCTGCCATGTCTTGCAAAATAGCTGTTGAAGAAGCCATGTCCAGTCCGGAAGCTCACAATACAACTGGCAATGCTGCGGGAGATATTCACAAGCGGCTTGTCAATAGAGAGTCGAGGCTTGCCTTCATATTGATAATATTCTGATCGAGGCGCGGCTTGAAACCTGGCATTCCATTCTTCAAAAGCGAGGTCATCGACGAGCTTATAAAGAAAGCGCAAGGAACAGTCATGATTGACGCGGTCTGGCGACGAGGCTGCTTGAGTTGCTAAGGCCAGGGCGCGATTGCTGCCCTCCACTTTGGTAGCGGAGCGAAGCCAATAGATAGAGACTTTAGTGTTGATTTCAGACAGTCGATTGACGGCTCGATAGATCACAGTGGCTTGGCGTTGATTGGAGGCACGCCGAGGGTTCTCCAGGCGTTTCAAGACAGCAGTGACATCAGTGAAGAAATGGATGGCCTCGTTTGACAGTCGATGCTTTGTTGCCCAAGTTGTGGCCTTCGCTAAGGCGGTTATCGCCGCAGAATAAAGATCTGATTGAAGGCCCAAAAAGCCAAACTCATCATGCCTGAAGCGCCCCCCATATTCGACAGTGAAAGCCCAGCCAGCAGCATTGTTCTCAGCGTTGCATAATGAGCGAGTGTAGATATTCCAGCCCTCGCCAATGATTTCCAAATTTTTTTCTTCTGGTAATCTCTCAAGCCTGCTAGAGATGTTCGGAACACGCCAGGGTGGGTATTCCCTAACATTGAACGTCTCAGTCGTCGTTTGGGGTTGAACATCCAGCTGAATAGTCTTTAACAAGTAGTCTAGTCGACATTGAAGGCTCACTTGCGGTCCAGGCTGGAACCATCTCCCATGAGGCGCAGCAGGAGATGTACGAGACTCCTCCGGGTGGTTGGGAAGCGCGTCGCATCTTGGAACCAAAGGATGAGTACTTGGGAGTGTTGCCAGTCGAAGAGCGTACTTTCGCATTCGTCGTCGGAGTCTGATGGCCACCGGAGGGATCGCTGCCTCACATTCAAGCGCTGCAATTGGAGAGGACATAAACCCGCCCAAAATCATCCTGAGCGCGTCATTCTGTAGCTTTGTGAATCTTCCAGTTATTCCCACTTTCTCGGTCCAGTAGAGCTCTGTCCCGTAGTCTGCAAGAGAAGTGATGCAAGCGATATAGATCTGGCGGAAGGATGAGTGCGAGAGGCCGCCTGTCGATTTGCCAAGCCGTCGAAAAGACATGAGCGCGCGTGTTGCCTGCACCAGCCTTCGCTTAACATGTTGTTGAAATCCGATCTTGTCGTCAAAGAAAACACCTAGCCAGCGTACGACGCGCGCCGGCTTGAGTACTGTGCCGGAAGGAGTCTTCAAAGTGTCGGTTGGTCGTTTCCGAAAGCTGCTAAAATGAATAAGCTCGGACTTGCTGTCGTCAAAGGCCACGGCATTTTCTCTGCCCCATTCAACAGCCGTCGCGAGCGCGTTAGTCAATTCTTTAACATTTTTTGCGATCGACTTACTGGAATAAATCAGCGCAACGTCATCAACATAGCTAGGACAAAAGACCAGCTTGTGCTTCGCATTCAACCTCGAAAAAAGAGGGCGCAAATAGAGAAGGAACAAGAGCGGAGACAGCGGTGATCCCTGAGGAATACCGGTCGACACAGCTTGCATCTCTCCCACTTTGCGATCAAAAGCAAAGGAGATACTTCTCCCAGTCAAAAATTGAGCCACCCATGACATCACTTGAGCTGCAAATCCCATCTCTCTAAGCGTCTGAAGAAGCCGCTCGCGAGACACGTGATCGAAAGCTCCCTTGACATCAATAAAAAGTGCTGTAGTCTGTTCCCCTCTCAACTTTGCAAGCTGACGCTCGTGCAGCAGAAGCATCGCTGCATCCACCGCTGATCGCTGAGCTCGACCTCCCATCTGATATTGATCCAGGAGACTGTTCTCTTCTGCAATGAATGCCATCCGAGTTGCCATGATTTTCTCTGAGATTTTGCCGAGGCAATTCAGCAAAGAAATAGGCCGGTACGCTTTCGCAACAGAGTAGTCTGGTTTGTGCGGTTTTGGAATCAGTACACAGATCGCCTCGCGCCAGGCACGAGGGTGATGGCCAGAGTCCAGCAGCGTTCGAAAGACATGAAAAAACAAGTCAGGGATCGATTGATAGGCCTTCTTCAAGACAGCAAAGGTAAGACCATCAGGACCCGGCGCCTTTTTGGGGTTCGAGTCCATGATTGCATCTCTAAGTTCGCTTTCTTGCAGTGGTTCCCATCGATGCTGATCTGTTGCAAATTGTCTTTGCCAGTGGAAGTTCCAGACATATTGAAGTTGTCAGAGTTATCCATTGATGATGATATTCCTTAAGTGTGCTTTGATAGATAATATGATATGTTGTTGATTGAATGATATATACAAAACAAGGGAGGGAGCTGGTCAATATATAGACAAAATAAGTTCATACAAAATTTATACAAAGTTCTTCAAGTATCATCTGATCAGTCATCTGACCAGTCATCTGATCAGTCATCTGATCTTTCCAGATCATTCCAGCTCCTTCCAGATCCTTCCAGCTCCTTCTAGCTGCTTCCAGTTCTTTCCAGTTCCTTCTGGTTCCTTCCGGTAGATTCCAGTTGCTTCCGGTCCCTTCTAGCTGTTTCCAGTTGCTTCTGGTTCCACCTAGTAATTTCCTTAGGGTTTCTGTTCCCTCCAAGGAAACCCTTGATCCTGCTGCATAATGGAACACTATTTTCAACACCTTGTTGAAGCCCTCAATTTCCTCCTGAAGAAACTTGAGTCCATCGTCATTGTCGGGGTAATCCAACAAGCTAACGCCATGAATAACCGCCTTTGGCCAGCTCTCCTGGATCTCCACGCTCTCGACTTTGAGCCCCTCCGCTTCGGCTTCCTGCTTGAAGATCTCCCTGTAGGCAAGGAACATATCAGTTTCCGTAGTCAAGTTCGGATGGAGAAGAAGATTCTGTCGCTGGCTGAGAGTCACGTTGGCTAGGCGGATCTCATCAGGCGCTTTCGCATCCTTCAATGCACTATTGACTCGTGTGCGGAAGGAGCGAGCATCGATGCTGCCGGCAGGTGCAGCCAGGGTCAAAATCAAAGGAGAAGGAGTGACTCTCTTTGATGTCTGTGCAGCTGGCGTTGCTGCATTAGACTTGGCCCTGTTTCGACGCGCCTTGGACGAGCTGACAGTGTTCCATTCTTCTCCACTGGAAGGGCGAGCGTTCGCAGCTCCAGTTGCTGCAGTAGACGTATAAGTTGCTCCCGTCTTAGCAACGTTAGCAGCAGCTTTGGAGGCATATGAAACTGGCTTGCGAGCAATGGATTGAGAGGCAACATTGCTGGCTCGCGCGCTTGACTGGGTCCCTGATTTAGCTCCTGCTTTGGGGGCGGAAATCCTTGCATTGGCGTCAGTATTGGGGCTCACTGAAGAGGCCTGTCTCTCCTCTTCCTGGCTATCCATGGTGTGCTTCTCGTTAGAGTCGTTAAGGGCTTTCAAAAGGTTAATCACTCCGGTGATGTCGAGTCCATATACTTTCAAGAGCTGTCCAATAATCGAAATAACATTAGACAATTGGTTAGGCAGCTGCAGCGGTTGCGTCCCATTAGTAATTGCTTTAAGGAGCGTCTCCAACTTCTCAGACTGAGCATCTTTTTCAGAGGTGCTCTTGGGGGGTGAAAATGTCTCAACCTCTCCCTTAAGCCGAGTATTCTCAGCCTGAAGTCTTTCAATGGTACGCTCCATATTGGCAAGGCGGTCCTCAATGGAAGGAGATTCAGTAAACAAAGGCTCTGCGTCTTGGCCAGCCTGCTCAGAGGCGCGGTCAGGTGTCGGTTGGGGTGTTGATGTCGGATCATCTGGAGAAGCGGAAACATTTTCACCTTCTTCAGACATCGCATCTTCGTCAGATTCGATGGCAATTAGGTCGTTCGAGATGGTTTCGTAGTCCTTGGCGTTCGTAGATTCAGTAGATCCCGCTTCCGCGCTTTCATGGATTCGATGGGGCGGCGTAGAAGCCAGTCCATCCGGTGGCAAATCCGATGATTGGCGGTGCGCGTTGTATTCGTTTTCAGCGAATAGAGCCTCTTCCGGGTCCCCATTTTCGAGGAGAGGGGGCAATCCAGTCTCCTGCATCGCTTGAGGACCAGGACGAGGCGGCGTAGGCGATTGTTCCGACGGTTTCTGGCGTTTGAGGCCAATAATTGGAGTCGGAGTTGAGGGCAAAAAACTCAACATTTCTCTGGTTGGAGCCACCACCAGGTCAGTACACTCTGACTGGGGCTGCTCCGAGTAGGCTTCAGGCGGCCCGTCCCAGGACGAGCTTTCCTCTGCCATATTACTTGTTTGATTGTTGTTGCGAGTTGTGGATCGCCAGTATTGAGGATACTGATGCGCTTTCACAATTGTCTTGTTGTAGCAAAAGCGGAGGCGCTTCATTTCCTTGTGCTTCACCACATTTTTCGGGTCTCGCATAGAGAAAAGTGTTGAAAGTATAGGTAGGGTTTACAGACGCCCTACAGACGCCCTAAGGAAACCCTACATGCCCGGCTGATGTATAATTGATGATGATAATAAATCGATTTTGAGATCTGTGTGCGCCGACTAGGCTATGACAAACTCTTCCCCCCTTTTCCACTGAATAATATACCTAACAGAACAAATATAACAGAATAGGTCCCAAGATCGTGTCTCAATAACAAGAGCAGTGATGTGGCTCTGTGGTATAGCTGCTGCATAGCATGCTCCCTTTGAACAACTATGGTGCCGCTTTGGCATATAACCTGGATTTTGGCCTGATATCAAACACCAGCAATTTTACCTAGATAGTTTTCAGCCAAAGTGGTCTTGGTCACAAAATGTGTACTGAACCCCTCACTGCTGTAGCACCAAGTATATGACAAAGGGATCAAAAAAATCCCCTGGGTCATATGGACTATGTTGAAGTTGTGATGACTGCGGTAGTAAAACTGGAATGTCTGTGGTGACTTTACTCTTGACGTTATTGCATAATTTGTGGTGAGAGATAAAGGATATTGAGTTTGAATTGAGCCAAGCGTTTAGCCATATCCTCAAGCGGTGTGCAACTCAATTCAAAATAGTCACTGTACTGAGGTGTAATTGGAGATGGAAAACTAGGGTGGTGAGGTCTTGGGGAAATTTGTACATAAAAAGGGCCCCCCTACTTCTTAGCTCATTGTCAGAAAACCAAACTACAATCAAAGCTAATTCTGAACTGAACAACTGTTCTATAATATTTGATTCTTATCCTATCATCATGAGCACTCCACTGGTATCTCAGAAAACTATCAATGCTTTTCAACAAGAGACTGTGAAATTGCAACAGATTATTTTATTGACTTTCCTACAACAGCCTCCCTTTGTGGGAATCATTGAATAAAAGCTCCTACTGGATAGCCTGATGAGGATGATGATGATGATGATGATAAATCTCTGTTTTGAGTCCATTGCAACAACTAGACTATGGCAGACTATCTCCCCCTTCTCCATTATATAATAAACAAAATTGATCCTAGCATTGTTCCACAATAATAAATAAATTAGTACCAAACAGATCTCCAAGTGAAAAATAACACATAAAAATTTCGTAACATTCACTACAATATATTTCAAATAAGAGATAAAAAATCCAAAACAATTCAATTATAACCATCCTAGCAACCAACTCCCTTAAGAGACCTCACTGCTATCTGTTCATCTCGAAATTTGCAAGGCCTGCGCTCAAATCTACCAAAAACTTGACCCATAACTCATCCCTCTGGCTATGAGTGTGAGAGGTCAGCTGATGGGACCAGTGACTAGTGCCAATGTGGGTCTTCTGAAAATATCTGGCAAGTGCAGAAAGAACTTTTTCTGTTCATAGAATGCGGTATAGCGTGGGTTTGGCTGTGGGAATACCTTCAAAGGCATTTCGTTCATCTCTGTGCTTGTAAAAAAACAGAAGCACATGCAGAACTGACAGTGGTGGGTATTAATTCAACTTTTTGTGGTTGCGTAATTACTCTTCTTGTAGAAATATTTGAATTAAAGTGCTCCGTCCCAAAGGGTGCGCTGGATGAGCAGTGGTATGGCCCAGCGGTATAGCCACTGCATTGCTCCCTTTAGAATAAGGGTTCGAGCTCTGCTTGGGAGCTTTTCCTGGATTTCGGCATATCAATAAACACCTGCAATTTCCACCTTGATGATTTTCCGCAAAAATGGTTTTGGTTGCAAAATCTGTATCGAACGGGCCTCCACTGCAGTAGAACCAAGTTTACAATATATTGGTGGAAAACATGAGATCTCCAGGATTTAATGGGTTATACTATAGACTTTATAACAATGCCTTCCCATGGTAGGAATGATCAAGTAAAAGCTCCAACTGGATAGCCTTTCCTCTACTTCAGGCAGGCATATTTGGATATCTTAGCAAGGCAATGGAAATCTGAAGCTGGATTAGAAATGGAGACAAAAAAATGGTGGGATACATTGGAGACAGTCTGTCAAAACCTAGCTGTTGCATATAGACTATAGTAGTAAAATGATTTATAATCATCATCATCATCATCATCATCATCATCCAGAGGTGCACCAGTACAAGGGTCTCGACATTTACGGAATCATATCATAATGATCATCATCAGCAAAGAACTGTTCTGATTGCAGAATAAATGATGTGTAGTAGCACCAAGTATACGACAAAGTTGAGAAAGAATTTATGGATTATACTATGGGCTTTACTGCTACAATACCTTCCCTTTGTGAATATGAGTGGTAAAGGCTCTCGCTGGATGGCCTGTCCTCCACTTCAAGCAGGCATGCTTGAACATCTTGATATTGAGGAGATAGAAAGCTGAAGTCTGATGAGAGGAGGGAGAAATCAGCTGGAGGGCTAAGTCAGAGACTCCTGTCAGAACCTAGTTGTTGCATGTAGAGGTGTGATTGAAGAATCTAGCACCATCATCATCATCATCTGTCATCTGTCATCTAGGGCATTTTGAGGAAGAACTGAAGAATTATTGAAGACACTTTGGACCATCATTTACATGGCCTGGCTCCTCTGATTTTCCCAAATGTTTACAGAGAAAGAGAAGATAATATTACTTGATTTCTTTTGAAAAGAAGAAAAGGAAAAAAACAGAACTGTAGGAGAGTTATAGAGCTAAATATAATATATATATATAGAGAGAAAGGGGGTGAGATATTGTACAAACCGCAATAGCATATTAGAAATGAGTTATCAGAGGGCAATAATTTTGATGCTCAGATAGCCCTATTATTTCACTATACAGAATTCATGAGATTTTTTGCTGTGAAAAAGGATTAATATATTATTGCAGTACAGGAAATAAATCCAACAGTTTAAGATAGTTCTCGCTGGCAGTCCTGTCATAGATCACCATCTCAACACCTCAGCAGACTTTGAACTTGTAAGCAAGTCAAATGGTTAGGTGACAACTACCTACATTAGAGCTGTATGCTTTGATGAAATGACTGAAATAGTTGTATCCAAGGTCCACCCAATGATCACTGATCTCTATATCTTCCGAGACATAAAGGGCTTTTTTCTTTTTTTATCAGATTAATATTTAGGAAAATACAACAAAGCAACAAAAATATCACTGCTCTGCTAAATATCTGGAAGGCCCAGGTTAACAGTCCTGTATAGAGTTTGTCTTATGCATACTGAGGAGCTTGATGCTGAGACTATATATGAGGTGTTTGTACTAAAGCAATACGAGCCTGAATCAAAGAGCATGCATGCTGTATTCCTGATTGAAGTTGAAGTAAACAGATCTCTTAACAAGCTTCATAAGCAAGTATAGATCAGACAATAGATGTAGCAATATCTAATCAAATCTGGTAGTGGTGAATCGTCGATCGCTCGATGGGAGACTGTGTCAGTGTCAGTGCTGACAATCTGGATCATGGAAAGGCGAATATGTTTTTAACCCGCCAGGGCTCCTCCTCTACTTTTCCTCCTTCCTTGCACAATCTCAGTACTCCTCAATTATACCTTTTCCCCGATCTAAAATGCCCTCCCCTGAAGACTACGGTTTCTTTTCGGTTCCTCGTAAGGTCGAGGAGCTATTCAAGAACGGAAATGAGTACATTTACAAGCCTTCTGCTGTTGATGTCTCCAAAACTGTCACTTTCCCTGACACTCCGATCGTCAACGCCGCCCGCGAATTTGTCAAATCTAAGCTGCCAGTGCAGACATTCAATCACTCGCACCGAGTTTTCTATTACGGTAAGATTCCGCTGTTTTGATTGTTATTAGCAGTTCTTGATATAGCGATACCAATCTCTCTTGCTAGGCGCTGTGATCATTGCTCAGCAATTCCCGGAGTATGCTTCCAACGCAACTCTTCTTGAAACCTACGCTCTTACCTGTCTTTTTCATGATGTTGCTACGGCCGACGAGTTTCTTTACGGTACGCGCATGAGCTTTGATTTTTACGGAGCATTCATTGCGCGCGAGTTTCTTTTGAAACACGAGGCTGTTCAGGACTCGGCGGATGCCGTCGCAGAGGCCATTCTCAGACACCAGGATGTGGAGGTCAACGGAACGATTACATTTCTCGGACTTATCATTCAGCTCACTACGCTGATGGGTATGTTTTTTTATACGCTGGGGTGAATTTCGTGTCCACCGGAATATACTAATCTTTTTGTAAAAGATAACTCTGGAAACTTCCTCCCTCTCATGGCTCCCGAGACGATCGACTCAGTTATCGCGCTGTACCCCAGACTCGGATGGTCAGGATGCTTTTCTACTTTTGTGGCCAAAGAAATTGAGATTAAGCCGTGGTGCCACTCGACTGCTGTCACGGACTTTGTCAAGACAGTCAAGGAGAACCATTACTTCATCGACCGCTACGAGAAATGAGCGCATGACGCCTAGCGCTTCGGCATCGCCATCTTCCGCTGAATGAATCTAGGATCTTGTTGAAGTAAATTGAAACGTTGCTTATTGAATAGTATGAATATATTCTTTATTCTAAGCCGAATTACAATTATCTATTGCATCTATCAACGTTACTGATAACGCGGGTGAGCTAGAGCGCGACTGCTCCTATTCTATCAGCCACACCCTCTATGGCTTGACAAACAGTAAAATAGCAAGTGTAAGGTGCCTGATGGTGGTCACAAAACGTTGTTAGAATTGTCCGCAACAAGATCACGAGGAAGCGGCAGAACGAGCCCACTGACCGGGTGGAATCGAGACTGGCGATAAGGACAAATAAACTTCTAATTGCTGATTCGAAAATGAAATCCCTGGATATTTCGGTTTAGGGTTTGTAAAAAGCGTGATTATGTCAGTGCTTATATTGCCCGCCTTCAGTGAAGGGCATTAAAGAGAGAGAATCTTTTCACAATAGTTAGAAAACTACGCCGTACAACGATACACTGATACTGTTCGCTTTTCTTACTTGCTCCATTTGCTGCTACGTCTACTACTACACACTGGACATTCACAGTCTGGCAAGTTGTTGTGGTGTCTTGCAGTCTTAAAAACAGAGAATCTGGATTTGGGAGTTTCAAAACTCCCAAAATTTTTTTTTCTTTGAACAATCCTTCTGCTCAAAGCGTGTTATTACTCGAATCGCCTTTTTCCATCACCGCACAGGCCGAACGATCAACATGGCTACCGCATTACCTCCTCCCTCGAAACGGACACGACGTGAAGCACAGCTGCCAAAGGAGACCAATGTGATCCCGGCAGATTTGCCGTTCGTGCAGGTGCAGTTTCGCGCAGCGGATACGGGGCACGTTACCGGCGGCATGACTCGCGTCCCTGGCAGTGCGACTACCAAGCAACTTGAACTTTTGCTGAATGGACTGTTGGATACTGTAAGTCTATGTTTTGGTACTTTGCTGGCGGGGCCGACAGAATGCTGATCCGAGGGCGCACTTTCTAGACCGACGATCCGACACCATATTCATTCTCGCTCGTCAACAGCACTGGAGCGCCAGTGTCGATCGACAGCGACATATACACCGACGTTTTACGACCTAAGCACCAAACAACGGAAGATGTGCTCACTATCGAATACGTTCCTCAGGCAGTCTTTCGAGTCAAGTCTGTGTCCAGATGTAGTGCGACGATGTCTGGCCACGGCGGTACTATCCTCGCGACCGCTTTCTCGCCAAAGGACGGTTCGCGCCTTGTGACTGGCAGCGGAGATGGCACTGCGCGTGTCTGGGACTCTGATACAGGAACTCCGGTTGCGGTACTGAAAGGACACGACAAGTGGGTTTTGTGCGTCGCCTGGAGTCCGGAGGCGGATGTTATTGCCACAGGTAGTATGGACTCTTCTGTTCGTCTGTGGGACGCAAAGACAGGCAAACAGCTCGGCAACGCGATGAAAGGACACTCAAAGTTTGTCACTTCACTCTCATTTGAGCCGATCCACCTGTTGGAGGGTGGAAAGGGTATCAGACTTGCGTCAGCCTCGAAGGACTGTACTGTGAGAGTCTGGGACGTTGCCTCACGGACCATCATACAAACTCTGAGTGGTCATACCGGATCTGTCACTGCAGTCAAGTGGGGAGGATTGGGCGTGATTTACTCGTGCTCACAGGACAAGACGGTCAAGGTTTGGGATGCTCGAGGCACTCAGATCAAGCTGATTAAGACGTTGAACGCACATGCTCACTGGGTCAACTTTGCGGCTTTGAGCACAGATTTCTTTCTCAAAACTGGAGGTTTTGATCCTTTCTCAAAGGATACGAGCAGTCGTGAAATTGAAAAAGATCGCGAGTTGATGCGAACGAATGCTAAAAGCCGATTCCTGAAAGCTAGCATAAAAAATGGCAACGTTATGGAGCGCGTCGTCACTGCGAGTGATGATCAGACTATGTACCTGTGGAACCTGTTCCCGAACGGAGTCGTCAGCGAAGATGCCTGCAACGCAAAGCCTGTTGCGAGATTAGTTGGGCACCAGAAGCCTATCAACCACGTTGCGTTTTCGGCCGACGGTCGTATTCTGGCATCCTGCTCGTTCGACAACAGTATCAAACTATGGGACGGTATGACCGGTACCTATCTTACTACGTTGCGAGGCCATGTCGCGGCCGTCTACATGTGCTCTTGGTCAGCTGATTCGAGACTACTTGCATCGTGCTCGAAGGATTGTACGGTCAAGGTATGGGATATCAAGCAAGGAAAGCTGTATATGGATCTTCCGGGTCACAAGGACGAGGTATATGCTGTAGAGTGGAGTTCAGATGGACGGGTTGTCGCGAGTGGCGGCAAGGATAAGCAGGTGAAGTTATGGAAGCATTGAGTTGGAAAAGAATACTGGTCTTCCTCTGTCCTCTGTATCGAGAGGATCAGAAAAGGATGCATTTTACTGTAAGATAAAAAAGATGATACAAATAATTATCCAAAAAATCGAAAAGAAACAAACCCATTGTATGCTACAGAAGAGAATAAGCAAAGCAAACAAACAGCAAAACATCCGATATATGACAATAGATACATGATCACTCTTCTGGTCAGTCTTCGCTCTCGTTCACGATATTCACATTACTACGCAATCAGTAAGTCCGAGTCCGTAGACCGCCTTTTCGACAGCCTTCTTCACAAGCAGCCAGTCCGCTCGGCGCTGAACATACTCCAACACATCCTCGGCAGTCACAATACCAGCAAATCTCTGAACGACATCGGTCATCACCTGGCCTATATCACGAGAGTGGCTGGAGTCGATGAGATAGAGCTGGGCAATTTCTCTCAACGCGGCAAAGTAGTCGAGTAGAGGGCGCTGGCGGAGAGTCTTGTCCACGAAACTGTAGTAGTAGTTCAGATCTGAGATCAACAGCATTGCACCTCCATCGACAGAGATGGTCTGCCTCTTGATGTGTTTTCCGATCGAGTTGTAGAGACGAAGACCGACCTCACCCAAGAACACGTCAAGCGTGTTCTTATCAGTGCTCCCGTTAAGCAACTTTGTGTGCATCGACACCGTTTTTACGACTTTGACTGCCGCATCGGTGGGACCCATTCTCGAGTCCATGAACCGCTTTCCGTATGGGGCGTCAGACGTCACATTATATCCACCAATACCGTTACTTTCGACAGTGAAATGATCGTCGTTGAACTCGTTCGGTTTCTGCTCGCTAGCCAGAATATACTCGACCTGTTCGATCAAGACGTCTATTCCTCGGTTGAGACCAAGTGCGACGCGCTCGTCAAGCATCTGCTCAAACTTCCGCTTCTCCTTGACTGCTTGACTGAGGAAATCAGTCCGGTCAACAAATCGGCGAGAGACGAGCTCCTTCTCGTAAAACACGTCAACCATTTGCTGAATCAGATCGCCGACGTTGACAAGTTCAAGAAAAGTGACCAGAGGCTCGACGTTTTCGGCACGTTTTTGAATCTCAGAGGCCGGGAGTGCAGACTCGTCTTCGATTTCATCAGTGGTATCAGTCACTGCCGGAGGCCGGTAGTCAGTCAAGTGTCGAAGCGCGCGGTCGAAACCATTTTGGATATGCCTGAATCCGAGAGACTCTAGGAGGGCGACGAATATAAGTTCGCATTGCTCTTTAGCCTCTTCTCCGGTTCTACCCTCGAACATGACAAATAGCGCGGTGCGTTCTATACTTTCGCGGGCCGCTTGGATGAGGTCGAGGGCGACCTCGAGCGAGAAGAGGGTTTTGATCGATTCTAGCCGAGAATTCAGAATTGCCGCATTGACGGCCAGCTCTGCGGCGGGCATCGGATACTTGCCGTTGTCACCGGCTGGATTGTTCGGGACAGAGAGGGTGGCAGAGGGTGAGGTTGTTGAGTGTTTCTCGGATTGGTCGTCACGGAAGGAAGAAGAAGCGCGAGAAGAGATGGAAGAAGAGCCCATGACGGGCGAATTTCCGATGGCGACGACGGGCATGAGCAATACTTTTTTGAAGGAGGTGAGGAAGTCGAATTTTTCCGCGCCAGTGCCGCCTTCCAGAGCTGCAATTTCTTTGTATTTGTTCCTCAGAATCGTCTCCTTTTCCCGCTCTTGCTGGCTAGCGACGCGCTCGAAGCGGTCGAGCTCGACGTTGCATTTCTCTCGAAACCGGTCAAGCTCTTCTTGGAGATATAAGTCGACGTGCTGCTCATAGACTCTGTCGACGATCTCTTGTACTTTTATATGAAACGGCCGGAGTGCCTCTCGAGCCTCTTTGTCGTTCGAGGAGTCGTCTTCGGGATCCTTGAGGAGAAGTTTGTAGGCAAAATCCAAGAGAGCCTCGTACAGGCCAGAAACAACTTGCAGGTAAACGTCGTTGTTTCCGGTAGTGTGAGAGCGATCAACAAGAGCGGAGCAGTAGTCGCCAAGCACGTCTTCGATGAGACGCTCGACGAGCAAGAGGGTGGTTTTGTCTGCGACGTCGGGGTGGGCGCCGAAGACGGCACGAGTGACGGATTCTTCTTCGAGCACAGATTGTCGGAGTTGAGTGAAGTAGGTGTCAACGGGGGAGAGGTCGACTCTGATGAGGCCACTTTTGGGATCTAGTTGGAAGCAGCCGGAGGTACTGGGAGAGGCGGTTGTGAGAAGGAGCTTGCTTCGCTGAAGGTAAGCTTGGATGGCCGTGCTGCCGCCGTTGAGACTGATGAGGACGTTTGCGTAGCGGCGAGCCTTGCCGTCGTAGTCGGCAGCGTCGAGGGCGGACTCGAGCTCGGTGATTGCGGCATTTTCAAAAATTTCGACGATGCCCTGCAAACGCAGGCGGCGGTCGTCAGCGTCGTCGTCGAGGACGGCGTTTGAAAACTGCAGGAGGACTCTGAGGGCAGATGCTTGCAGCTCAGGTAAGCGGTAGATGCGAAATATCTTGGGTTCTGTGCTGTGGAGGGAGTGGGCGGGATCAGTGAGGTCGCGGAAGAGAGGCCAGAGAAGGCGATGCACGCGCGCGTACTCGTGGCGGGCATATCCGGGGATGGAGTGGACGGTGGAGAGGACATTGAGGGGGGTTATTTGTACTGGGGAGGATATTAGGATGATGAAGAAACAGACGGCAAAGAAGACAAGAGAATGGAAGCGTACTGGAGGCGAGATCACGGAGAATGAGCCCTTTGGCAGAGGCGCGTTTGTCGTCGCTTGCGGCAAATTCGGCGGCAGTGACGGGATCCCAGACGCCGATGCGGGAGAGGCGGTAGACCCAGTTTTGGTCGTCATAGATAATTTGGCGGAAGGCGCGGCAGACGGCGGCAGAGGCGAGGTAGTCGGGGAGGGGGAGGAAGGAGAGGACGAGGGAGAGGACGTTGACTGGGAGGAGGGGCCTGTTGGGGTCGGCGGGGAAGATGGGAGGGACGGAGGAGGAGGAGAGACGCCGGGGCCGGGACGGGTGTGAATGCGGAGGGCGGAGACGGTCTGTGAGGGCGGGATCCGGCATGCCGGGACGCGGAGGAGGCGGGAGGGGAGTTGGAGGGGGCGAAGATGGGAAGCAAAAGTGACGATGGAGGAGCAAAAGTGGTCGGGTCGAAGAGAAAGTTTAAGGCGAGGGTTTTAAGCGACTCGGGTACTATTCTTGTGTCTGTCTACAAACGGAAATAGGACCTGCAACTGCTTTCATGTCAACTCTTAATAGTTACTTGTCTATTCTACTCCAACCAATCCCATGAAAATAAATGTGGAAACAATCAAAAAACATTAAACAGTAAAGAAAAAGATGAAATAAAAATGAGCAAATATGTATGAGAACCACCATCCGAATTACTGCATGAAATATAAAATAAAAAGAGAAATACAACACCATTCGAAAGCCATCATGACGTTTAGAACAACCAGGGGAAATATGAAAATATAAAGATAAAAACGGACTCACTCCTACATTCACAAACTCACTCTCTCAACACGCACATAACTCTAGCGCTTCTCCTTTTTGCACATTTTTATATGTAAGAAACACTCATAAACAACCGCTTACTTCTTCTGGGCAAGGGTCTGGGGACCCATCTCCTTCTCAAACGCATCGTACGAGATCTTGATCGACGAAATCTGCTTGAGGCCAAAGGCAAGGATGAGGAGCATGACAAAGGTGGCAATGATTCCCATGAACTGGCCGGCAGTGAAGAACTGGTAGCGGGTGAAGAGCGAGCCGTCAGTGCGGGCACCCTCGGGGATCATAGTAGGGTAGGCGGTGCCAGTGGGGTATCCGTAGACACCGGTGGGGTAGGCATCGGTGGTGTTGCTCGGGTAGGCATCCTCAGCAGCACGCACGACGGTCGGGTTGCGCTTGGCAACGAACGGGCGCGAGACGGGAGTGGAAGCATACACAACAGTGAAGTCCTCGTGCTGGATGAGCGACATGACCGACGACAAGAAAGCGTCGTTGTCAGAAAGAGCAGCAGCACGGGTGTAGTCGACCGGGAGAGCAGGGAACTCAATGCGAACGACCTTGGGGGCCTCGCTCTCGCTCTCGGGGATCGAGAAAGCATCAGAGGCAGCGTCAATCACGACGGTGTCAGCTCCCCAGGTGTCGACGATGTGCTTCTCGAGCGACTCGACATCGAAGATTCCGTGCGCGTTGCGGACAGCGTAGGAAGTCTCGGCCTGGTCGTAGAGCTTGCGCAAGTTGGGGGTGCTGCGGGCAGCCGACGACGAGGCAAAGTCGGAGGCGTGGAGGCCGGGCTGCGAGACGACGACGTAGGTCGAGGCCTTGCAGTCGGAAACGAGCTTCTTGGCGAGGTCACCGAAGTGGTCGGCGGAGACAATCGAAGCCGAGGAGATGTGCTCGTGGACGGAGGGGACCCTGGATAACAGATTAGTATACTGATAGATAAGTCGTCTCTTTTCTTTCCGCTCTTCTCGTCAGTCTGTGCGATAATAACTAAGAACTGCGCAGTCGTATTGTCAAAGAGATGATTTGTTGTCGCTGACGAGGTTCGATGGAAGAGAAGACCCGGCGATAAGGATTCTTCTGTTGTTTTTTCGCAGCTGTTCTAATCCATCGTATCTCGAGATAATCCCTTCTGTTGCAGCACTATCGCAGGCCGACCACAGCAAGCAACAACCACATAAACAACACACAACACACAACAGAGCAGAGCGAAAAGAAGAGACCGCACGGTGAAAAGATAAGCCTACATCTTCTTCGAGAGGAGCATGAGAGGAGAGGTGTCCTCGAAGGCCTGGACGGCCGAAAGCGAAGCGGCGAGGGCCAAGACGGCGCCCTTGACGGAGGTTGAGAAGAGCATTGCGTTGAGAAGCAGAGAAGAACTGGCTGAGGAGGGATTCGGGCAGGAAGGTGGTGAGGAAGAGGAAGAGAAGCGGTGACTGCGAGACGAGGAAGGAGGCGCGAGAGGCCGCTGCCATTGGCTGTTGTCGCGCTAGTCCACTTTGGGCTAGCGGCATATCTGCGCAAACACCGCCGGCTGCGATAGATAACCGCGATAAGTGCGCGCCTACCCGGCACGTGATCAGTCACGTGTGTTACCCGGCCTGATTTGCCTCAGCAGAACTGCTTCTCTGCAGCTGCCGAATATCAACAGACCCGCAGACACCCACCGGCTCACGTAAAACAACCAGCAGCCATGTCGGACTCTGACGACAGCCCCCGGCGAAAGCGAATGCGCTCAAACTCGAGCTCGCCGACTGACGCACCCGAATCAGATCAGGTTAAACTCGAAAAAGAAGACGAGGATCTCGAGATCGACAAAGACGACGAGGCAGAAGACGACTACCACGACGACGACGACGACGATGACGACGACGATGACGACGAAGAAGAGGAAGAGGGCGAGGCCGATGACGCGGACGCAGACGCAGACGCGGACGCGGACGGAGACGACGAGGCCTCTGCGGCCGACGACGACGCCGATGCAGACAAAGAAGAGGGCGAGATCGAAGAAGGCGAAGACGTCGAAGAAGCCGTCGTCGAGAAGCCCGTCGCCAGTCCCGCGCCTCCCAAACGACGCGGTCGCAAACCTGGCTCGGGATCAAGTACACCGGCTGCCGTAGCTGCTCGCGCAAAACGAGGAAGAACATCGACTCCCGTTCCCGCTCCGAAAGTCCACCGTGGCAAGCAGGCCAAGCAGCCACCCCCGCAGCCTGGCTCCGAGCACACCACTGACAAACTCAACGACGAAGGCGACGAATACATCGTCTCCCAAATAGATCCCGAGGGAGAAAAGAAAATCGCTGCCGATGGCTCCCTTCTCGGCGGCCGCGTCTACAGAATGCGCGTCTTCAGACTCCCCCAGCACGGTGACAAGTACTTCATGATGGCAACCGAGTGTGCCAAAGAGCTCAATTACCGTGACTCCTATCTTCTCTTCAACAAAAACCGCTCGCTCTACAAACTCATCGCCACCCAGAACGACAAAGAAGCCCTCATAGAGATGGGTCATCTACCATACGCATACCGCTCTCGCCAGATCGCGCTCGTCACCGCCAGATCGATGTTTCGCCAGTTTGGCTCTCTCTGCGTCGTCGACGGCCGCCGCGTGCGCGACGACTATTTCGAACAAAAAGCCCGCTCCGAGGGTTTCACCGAAGCTGATTTTGCTATTGAAAAGAAAGTCGTTCACCACACGACGACCGTCAAAGACCCGACGCAGGAATCCGCAGCGCCAAAAGTCGACACCATGCCCTCATTCTCCGAGCAGCATCTCATGAACTCTCGCGCAGACTCGGCCGGCCAGATCGTCTACGGCACAAGAGGGGTTCCAAAGATCCTTGACCGTCCGATCGAGCACATCATCCGCGTCTTTTCGAAATCCGTCAGTGCACCTATGGACCCACAAGACGAACCAGTCAAGTTCAATACCGCTCTTGCGCGCGGTACACGCATGGACATGACCAAGCGGTCCTCGCTTCACGCAATCTCTGAAGCCTCGGCTGGAGCACTTGAGTTTAATGCTTTTATTGGTCAAAAACGCCGACTGAGGAATCAACAGTGGCATGATTTCTGGCTGCCGAAAAAGCCAGAGGAGAGTGCGGAGAAGCAGGATGTCGTCGTGCTCCGTGACGAGCCGGGCTTTCAGACGGATATCGCGAACCCGTCTTTTGTACATTAGGTGTATTTTATGTGTAATTTATAGTAATAAGGTCAATAGGAATATTTTAAAGAATAAATGTTGGTTAATTGTTGTAATTGTGATTATAAACTGATTTTAATGCGAATAATTTCAGATTCTAAACAAAGTTTGAAGCTCCCAGCAATCGACGGATCTGGGTTATCGTCAATTACACAGCAAATTGCTACATTTCAGCACTTTTTATCAACAACAGCATCTGTTTATTGTTGTTGAATCCTACTAATTCTTGTTGGACTATTTATAATTATCTTTGTTGTTCCTATTGTTTATTTAACGTATATCTCGGTCATCTGCACACTACACAGCCATGGTTCCCAATCCCACCACAGGTACGCACTCCATATCATCACCGCATAAATCAAGCACAGGCTCTAACATTCACCTCTCACACCTCCAGGATGGGAGCGACTGCAGGATGTTTTTTACCGGAAGCGAGCAGAGTACTCGATGATGTGGATTGACGACGTGGATCTCTCCGAGTTCATCGTCGTCGGCGCCCCTTACGGTGGTGCCATAGGTATGCCGTTCTTCCATTTATCCTTTCAGACTTCCAATGACTTCAGATACTAATGTATTGCTTTGCTACTTTATAGCTCTTGTCAGAGATACATCGAGACCGATGGCTTATCGCGGCCCCGAGGGTCGGCAAAAGATGATTCTGATATACAGCAATTCTGGCCAACTGATTTCCAACATCCCGGTATGTCAAGTTCTCCAATTCAACAACCTCTTCTAATACTGACACTCATCCACACAGTGGGACAAAGGAACGATTAGAGGTGTGGGCTGGACAGACGAAGAGCAGCTTCTGATTGTGATTGAAGACGGCACGGTGCGAGTATACAACGATTTCTACGGCGGCTTTACACAATTCTCCCTCGGCAAAGAAGCCGAAGACCACACAGTCTCCGATTGTAAATTCTGGGGCTCGGGTTTTGTTGCAAGACTAGGCAACGGCAGATTCGTCTCTGTCGCCCGTCTCGACGAACCGAGACCGCGGATGCTTGCCGACCTCAGCACCACCGCCCTCGAGATTCACGGATGGGCGCTCATGTCGCCTTTGCAAACCCTCAGCAGACACATTGAAGTTCTTGTCGGATTCAACAAGACCGTCAGCGTGATTGACTCGATCGAGTCTCAAGACCGGATGCTGGAGGAAGGCCCGTTCTCGCACATCGCCGTCTCTCCGAACGGCGCGCTTCTCGCCCTCTACACCACATACGGCAAAGTTTACGTCATCTCATCCGATTTCCAGAAAAAGTACTCCGAATACGACACAGGCACTCTCGACAGTCCGCTGCAAGTTGTGTGGTGCGCAAACGACTCCGTGGCAGTGGCATGGGAGAGCGAGATCCGTCTCGTTGGGCCCGGCGGAGGGTCGCTTAGTTTTTACTACGAGAGCCGGATCGCGCTCATTCCAGAGCCGGACGGAATCCGTATCGTGAGTGCCGAGCGATGCGAGTTTCTGACGCGTGTGCCAGAAGTCGTTGTCGACATGTTCCGCATCGGATCGACGGCGCCTTCTGCTATCCTTCTGGACGCGGTCGAGCAGCTCGAGTTCAAATCTCCTAAAGCAGACGACAACATCCAGCTGATCCGGTCGAGCCTGACGGAGGCCGTAGATTCTTGCATCAAGGCCGCGAGCTACGAGCCCGAGCCATACTGGCAAAAGCGGCTGCTGAAAGCTGCCTTGCTGGGTAAATCCGTACTCGAGCTGTATTCATCAGATGAATACGTCGAGATGTGCGAGATCCTGCGCGTGCTGAACGCCGTGCGGTACTACGAAGCTGGCATCCT
Source organism: Myxozyma melibiosi (assembly GCF_037950935.1). Classification (NCBI taxonomy): domain Eukaryota; kingdom Fungi; phylum Ascomycota; class Lipomycetes; order Lipomycetales; family Lipomycetaceae; genus Myxozyma; species Myxozyma melibiosi. The sequence goes on along the minus strand of NW_027042916.1, from coordinate 97,893 downwards.
GATCAGCTACGAGCAGTTCATCCGTCTGACCCCGGAGCGATTGATTGACCGACTGCTGAACCGGCAAAGATTTCTGCTCGCGCTGCGGCTGTCGTCGTACTTGCGTTTACCGGTCGATAAAGTCTACGTGCGCTGGGCATGCAACAAGGTCAAGTCGTCGACGGACGACGACGCCGCGATATGCAAGACGATTGTCAACAGACTCAAGCCGATCCCTTCTGTGTCGTATGACGAGATCGCACGGACGGCCTACGACGAAGGCCGCACGAAGCTGGCTACTCTGCTTCTAAACCACGAGCCGCGCGCGGGACGGCAGGTGCCCTTGCTACTCGATATGGAAGAAGACGAGATTGCGCTGGTGAAGGCGGTCGAGAGTGGAGATCCAGATTTGATTTACTACGTGCTGCTGCACTTGAAGGGCAAGTATTCACTCGCGCAGTTTTTCCGGCTCGTGAACGACAAGCCTGTCGCGTCGGCGGTGGTCGAGCAGCTCGCGCGCGACGACGGACCAGAGCTGCTCAAGGACTTTTACTACCAGGACGATCGCAGGGCCGATAGTGCGCTTGTGATTTACCGGGAGTCGCTCTTACTGGACGATATCCAGGACCGTGAGGACAAGATCAAGCTGGGAATGAAGATCTTTCAGGACTCGAAGGACAGCTACTCGGACGCGAAGGCGATGGAGGAGCACGCGAAGCTGTACGACTGGCAGGTTACTTTTGAGAAGGACTATAAGCAGATGTTTATCGGATTGACGGTGGCGGAGACGATCAAGAAGCTGTTCAAGATCGGACAGAGCTCGAAGGCGTCGAAGATGAAGAGCGAGTTCAAGGTGCCGGAGAAGATGTTTGTGTTTTTAAAGGAGGGCACGTACCCGGTGGCGAAGAAGAGCTGATAGCAGTAGAATAACTGATCTCTAATGAATGAATTGTTGCCATAAATCTGTATCTTTGTCTTATCACCGGCCTCGTGGCAGATCCGCGAAGGTGCCTCTGTGACGAGCCGCCATCGTCGCGCGCCTCGCGAGGCTCAGCTCAGCTCATCTTCCTCAACCACCGCTGCCCGCTGCTGATCTCGGCCCACAAAACGAGAGAAATGGCCACTTTCCTCACGCCGCACACCTCTGCGACTCCTCCGAGGAAACGGCTGCGGACGATAAAGGCCTGCAAAGGCTGCCATGTCCGCAAGTCCAAGTGCGACGGCATCAGACCGACGTGTGGGCCTTGCATGCGGCGACAGACCAAGTCGGTCGACTCTGTCCTCTGCACCTACGACGACCAGCAGCTGCGGCGGCAACGGACGGGATCTAGTGTCGAGAACGAGATCGAGGACGCGACCGGCGGGAGTATCAGAAGCAGTCCGCAGCAGACCGCGTGGAAGAGAGAAACGAGCGACGCTGCGTATCCTTCCTCGGCGCCACTGGCAGGACCAGAGCGGACTATGCAGAGCATGCAGGCCGTCTTTCAGCAGTCTGAGACTGTAGGACAGCAGCAGCAGCAGCAGCAACAACAGCAGCTCGACCAGACACCGGCGGTCTCGACAGCGACGCAGACGCAGACAGCAGTCTCGGGCGACGACGCATTGTCGACGCAGATCCCATCATCCGCAACCGGCATTGTATCGAACGCAGACTCGCATTTCGGCCAGTCGTCAATGTTCATGTTTATGGAAAACATGAAAAACTACATCTCACACGTCCGCAACAGCAATAATCCTCGTGTCGGCGAGTCTCATCCGTACAGACCGAAGTTCACCGCCGCCGCTGTCACCGCAGCCACAGTGCACCCTGCGAAACGGCCGACAAAGGTACCATTCAGACACCCATCAGGCAGACCATGGACCATCCGAGACGTCAAGCTCCCGCCTCGGAAGCTTGCAGACGAGCTTTGCGAGCGGTATTTATTTGTGGTCTTCCCGGTATATCCATTCGTGCACTGGCCGTGGTTTCTCAAAGATCTCAACGCACTCTACGCCGCCTACGAGCACCCCGAGGACGAGTGTTTAGAACCCCCGCGGGCGTTTTTCTACTGTCTTGTCAATCTAGTGTTTTCAATGACTGCTCAGTTTTGCCCCTCGCTTCCGGTGTCGGAGCGCGAGGAACTCAGCTCGACGTTTTATAACCGCGCCTGGGAGCTGATTGATCTGAAAGTGGTCACTTCAACTGTCGATGTCGAGCTGGTGCAGATTTTGCTGCTCTCGAGCAAGCGTCTACAAGCCGGCCACGATCCAAACCAGTGCTGGAATATTCTCTCTCTGGCAGTCCGCGTGGCCCAGTCGTGTGGGTTGCACATCGATCCTGTTGAGCTGGGCGAGACGAATTTAGTGATGGTCACTCTGCGGCGGAGGTTATGGTGGGGCTGTGTAATTCTGGACAAGCTGCTGGCAGTATCGCTCGGTCGGCCGTCGATGATTCATGCGACGTTTGATGTCAAGTTCCCGATTGCTGCGCGCGACTCGGATATCACGGAAACCACCCCGGTGGAAGACGAAGATCTGATCCCGGAGTATAGGCGGATGGTGTATTTCTCGCACTCGATCCGGATGCATTTGATTGCCGGAAGCGCTGCCGAGGAACTATCTTTCCGACCGAGGACGCTAAAAAGCCTGAGCACGGCTGATCGCAAGCGAAAGTTTACTGGCAACAAAAACGAGGTTGAGTTGATTCTGAAGTATCTGCGAGAACTTGATGATTGGTACCAGCAAATACCAGCGTACTTAAAGTCAGAGCCTCCGAAGGGTGCAGAGAACCCTCCGACGTCGGTTGACAGTGACGGGAGCCCCGACGCTGCGCTGACTATGCTGTCACGGGTGCTGAAGCTGCGGTACTTGCAGACGCAGGTTATGGTGCTGCGGCCGAGTCTGACATATTTGATACGGATGCAGATGAGCAACAGTAGTTTGAAGCAGCGGGGAGATGGTTCGGTCGAGCACGTCACGCTGAATGCGTACATGAACTATGCGTACCTCTGCGCAAACAGTTCGATGGACCTGATTCAGGCTGTGTATGACAGTCTCAACACTGGTCCGGGCGTTGGCACGACGTGGTGGTATAATCTTTATTATTTGTACACAGCGTCTGCGATAATGCTAGCGGCGCACCTCGTACCTACGGTCTGGGATAGACTTGACCAGGCCAAGGCGCGGCGGTCGTGGACGATGGTCGAGGACATTATGACGGCGTTGCAAGGAACGACAAAGACAGCGGCGCGATATATGGCGTACCTGATTAGAATGAGAGAGCTGATTGTGAATATCAACTCGTCGCTCGCAACGGCCGAGCCATCGCCGAGCTCGATGCAGTCCCTGGACACCAGTGCTACTGGTATCACCAGCGACAACAGCAGCAGTAGCAGCAGCAGTAGTAGCGGTGATACTACCGAGCAGCAACTTCGTGCTACGGCTGCCAGAACGCCGATATCGCTCACGTCGGCTGCGAGTCCTGGTACGCGAAGCAACATATACAGCCTGATTGAGCTGACTGGTGGGTTTTCCTTTCTTGTCTTTTATCTTATGATTGCTAACAGGTTGTGCATATAGAGCCGGCGCAGGTGGTGCAAAACAGTAAGGACATAATCTTGGACGAGGAGCTTAACTGGTTTAATAGTATGCTCCTCGATGGGTCGTTTACGGACACGGATCAGATGAACAACTATCAGATGAATTACGCGGGGTTTTTGGGTTGAGGACTGTATTTATATATTAATGATGATGACTATATACTATTTACAATATGTACAAAATACGAGTATGATGAGGAGATCACATCATCCAAGGCTCGAGCTCTACTGGCTTTGCTTTTGCGAGTAAGATTGGCTTCGTAACCCAGGAGTTGTCAGGTAATTGCTCAAGAGTCACTAGCTTGGAAAACAGTTGGAGATATCGTTTGCGGATGAATGATGGACGTTTGAGGTTTGCCTTTTTTGCACGTTCACCCCTGCTGATGCTTGTGTGGAGATCAACGTCTTTGAGGTTGCGTATCGGGAGCGGGTCGAAGGGGTCATCGCCGACGCGCTGCTGGAGGCGGCGGAGTTTGTGCGTGCCAAAGCAGATAGGATCGGGATGAGCGAACGCAAGCTTCCATTTGTTGGTAATGGTGGAGTGAACGTGCGTGAGTTCTATGCGAGGCAGGACGTCGTCGATCCACTCCTGCGGTACGGGGGTTGGCACACTATTGAGCACTCTTTTGAAATGCTTTCGTTCGATCGAAATTACTCGACTGACCGCCAGGCCTCGACCCTGGGCACGGGTTAACGCAGGAGGAGTGGGGAACACGGGCACGGTCGGTAGCTTGATATAATGTGCGAGTGCGCGTAACTGGGGGCTGTAGTAAGGCTTCTTTCGTTCTTTGGATGACTGTTGCTCGCCAGTGTTTTTGCGATCATCAGAGGCGGATGTGTTTTTTGAGTCTGATGAGTCTTTTGAGTCTGGTTTGGCGTTCGGTGTATTGTCAGTGGACGACGACAATTCTGTGGTGTTCTGCTGCTCAGGCTCCGAGTAGTTGACGACGGACTGTAATCCTATATTATTAGCAAAGGCTGGTATATGTAGAATAGAAGAGATCTGACCTCCAATAGACTATCACGGACCGGTCCCTTGACACCCCACGCCCGCTCAAGTAGCTCAGCGCATTCTTTATAGTAACCAGCGTTTGCCCTCTTTATAAGAGCGAGCTCTTTTCTGGCGGCGAGGAGCGCGAGATCGAGCTGATGTCCAGTCAGTTGTTGAGAGATGAGACCCGCGGGCTGGCGGAATTCTGTACGGACGAGGTAGGAGAAGTGCAGCCGGGAGCGGGGGTCGAAGAAAAAGCGGATCTCTCGGAGCAGCGAGCGATAGAGCGATATTGTCTGGTTCATAGATTATAATGTCATTTTGGTGCTGTATAAAAGAAGTAGAGCAGATGTAATAAGAGCAAGAAACGAATATCAGAATCTTCAAACTATTCTGGGGCCCAGAAACCAGATCCGTACTCTGAGCACCAAAACAAACAACCGCCAGTCTCAGTTCGCAGTCGCAGAAATTTTTCTCGTTCTCTGCGCAGACAAAAGTTTTATCTTCCAGACTCTCATCGAACTACGCGTTCGTGAACAGAAACAAACAGAGAAGAAGATGCCAGCATTGATTGACGAGCCGTCTATGCTCGACACGATTGTGGTCGTGGATGGCGCTCCGATTGTGAGCGAGAAGAAGGTGGACGCGCTGTCGAAGGTGCTCAAGAAGCTGTTCTCAGAGGCCGGACGGATCCGCGACGACACGTTCTACATGCCATTGAACGAGGAGGGAAAGTCCAAGGGATATGTGTTTATCGGATTCGAGACTCCTGAGCAGGCCGATCGTGCGATTCGCGGGTTGAACAACAAGAGACTTGACGCGAAGCACACGCTGCTTGTGAACCGCTTCACCGACATTGAGCGCTACGGCGAGGACGATGAGGAGGAGGTTTACGAGGAGCCTGTTGAGGAGGAGTACCACGAGCAGGAGTACTTGCGCGATTGGTTGAAGGAGCCGAACTGCGTTGATCAGTTTGTGCTCCACCGCAACGAGACGGTGGGCGTGTACTGGAACCGCCGGGGCGAGCACCCGGAGACGATTGTGTCGCGTGAAAAGTGGACGGAGACTTATGTTGCGTGGTCGCCGCTGGGATCGTACCTTTGCTCTGTGCATCGCCAGGGAGTCCAGCTCTGGGGCAGCAACGCGTATGAGCGCAAGCAGCGGTTCATGCACCCGGGCGTGCAGCTGCTTGACTTTTCGCCGTGCGAGAACTACATTGTGACGTGGTCGCCGGAGCCGATCCAGATGATTCCGGAGGACTCGCCGATGCGGGCGCAGTTCCCGTTCACGCCTGCGGACGAGGGCAAGCAGATTGTTGTGTGGAACGTTAAGACTGGATTGCCGGTGCGTACGTTTTCTGCAGCGGTTGCGGCCGAGAACGAGGCGGGCGCGGGACCGGCGGGGCCGAAGAAGATCTCGTGGCCGGCGTTCAAGTGGACGTCTGACGACAAGTACCTTGCGCGATGTGTGCAGGGGCAGCAGATTTTTGTGTACGAGACGCCCGGGATGGGACTTGTTGACAAGAAGTCGATCAAGATTGACGGAGTTGTTGATTTCGAGTGGTCGCCGGCGACGATGAGCAGCGGGACGAGCAAGAAGACAGAGGAGCATGTGCTGTCGTTCTGGACTCCAGAGATGAACAACCAGTCTGCGCGAGTGACGTTGATGACGATTCCGTCGAAGGAGGTTGTGCGCACGCGAAACTTGTTTAATGTTGCGGACTGCCGGCTGCACTGGCAGAGCCAGGGCGACTTTTTGTGCGTGAAGGTTGTGCGATTCACAAAGACGAAGAAGGCGACGTTTACGAACTTGGAGTTTTTCAGACTGCGGGAGAAGAACATTCCGATTGAGGTTGTCGAGTTGAAGGACACGGTGATGAACTTTGCGTGGGAGCCAGCTGGAGACCGACTTGTGATTATCTCTACGTCTGATGCGCCGGCGGCGGCCCCAGTGGCAGCTGCGCCTGCGGGCCGACTTGGGCTGGGCAAGGCGGCGACGATTCCGCCTGCTGCGGGACCGGGACCTTTGAAGACTTTTGTTTCGTTTTACGGACTTGAGCGATCGAAGGGCGTGAACGGACAGTTTAGACAGGTTGCGTCGGTTGAGCGCAAGTCGTCGAACTCGATTTTCTGGTCGCCAAAGGGCCGATTTGTTGTTGTTGCGTCTGTCGGCGGTACGTCGAACAACACCGGCGAGCTCGACTTTTGGGACTTTGACTTTGAGGGCGAGCGCAAGGAGGTTGCGGGCGCGGAGGATGTTCCCGCAAACCTTGTGCTGATGTCTACGGGCCAGCATTACCAGCTGACGGATATCGCGTGGGACCCCACCGGACGGTTTGTGGCCACGTCGAGTTCTACGTGGGGACGCGCGCTGGAGACGGGATACCGGGTGTGGGACCTTAAGGGCACGCTTGTGCGGGAGGAGCATCTTGAGCGGTTCAAGCAGTTCTTGTGGCGTCCGCGCCCGCCTACGTTGCTGAGCAAGGAGCAGATGCGGGAGGTGCGCAAGAACCTGCGTGAGTACAGCAAGGTGTTTGAGCAGGAGGATCTTGCGGAGGAGTCGCAGGCGAGCAAGGAGCTGATTGCGCAGCGGATCCGGTTGCTGGAGGAGTGGCGGGCGTGGCGGAAGGCGGTTGTTGCGGAGTTGGAGGCCGAGAGAGGCGGGGTTGTTCCACTTGCGCAGAGGGGGTCTGAGAAGGAGGACGAGGTTATTGAGCGGATTGTGGAGGATATTGTGTCTGAGAAGGAGGAGATTATTGAGTAGGTGTATGTATTTCCTATTTAGTACGTATGTTATTAGATAATCAAAGTCATGTGACTGAGAATGAGTTAATTACCCCGGACCTCGGATCAATTTGAGGGGGGTTTGGCGGTTCGTATAAAGCTGCTGGCTGCTGCCTTCTTCTTCTTCTTCTTCTTCTTCTACATATATCTACTACTATTACATATCTACGTATATATATAATACAGCATGTCCGTATTCATTGTCTCTGCTGCGCGCACTCCGGTCGGCAAGTTCGCCGGATCACTGAAATCAGTCAAGGCTCCTGCTCTCGGCTCTGTCGCGATCAAGGCAGCTCTCGAACGGGCGCAGATTACTGACGAAAACAAGGCGGCAGTCGACGCGGTCTACTTTGGCAATGTGCTTCAGGCGAATGTAGGCCAGCTGCCGGCGCGACAGGCTGCTATTGGCGCAGGTTTGCTGCACGAGACGGAGGCGACGACGATTAACAAGGTGTGTGCGTCGGGACTCAAGTCTGTTGCGCTCGCGACGCAGTCTATCTTGACCGGGGATTCGGAGCTGGTGGTTGCAGGTGGAATGGAGAGCATGTCGAACGCGCCGTTCTACTTTCCGCGAGGAGCGCAGTATGGACATGTGACGGCAGCCGACGCGATCATCCGCGACGGTCTCTGGGACGTCTATGATGATATTCAGTGAGTGAGGATTGATTTAGTGCAGTCAGTCAATGATACTAATGAGTTTCTGTAGCATGGGCATCTGCGCGGAAATGACAGTGAAAAACTTCTCACTGACCCGCGAGCAGCAGGACGAGTATGCGCAAGAGTCGTATCGTCGGGCGATTGCGGCGCAGGACAGCGGCGTGTTCGCGGCCGAGATTGCGGCGGTGGAGATTGCGGGCCGGGGCGGGAAGACGGTGACGGTGACGGAGGACGAGGAGCCAAAGTCGGTGAACCTGGCGCGGTTGCCGTCGCTGCGGCCTGCGTTTGACAAGAACGGGACGGTGACGGCAGGAAACGCGTCGCCGCTGAACGACGGCGCGTCGGCGATTGTGCTCGCGTCCTCGCAGGCGATTGGGGATTACGGGCTGGCGAAGCCTCTTGCGAAGGTGCTTTCGTACGCGGACGCGTCGACGAAGCCGGTTGACTTTACGATTGCGCCGAGCAAGTCGATTCCGCGAGCGCTCGAGCGGGCGGGAGTGAGGGTCGGTGATATCGCGCGCTGGGAGATCAACGAGGCGTTTGCGGCGGTGTCGATTGCAAACATGCAGATTCTGGGCCTCGACCCGGCGAAGGTGAACGTCGACGGAGGTGCGGTTGCACTCGGACACGCGATCGGCAGCAGCGGCAGTCGGATTCTTGTTTCGTTGGTTTACGCGCTGAAGCCCGGTGAGTTGGGCGTTGCTGCGATTTGCAATGGCGGAGGAGGCTCGACTGCGGTTGTTGTGGAGAGGTTGTGAGTGATGACATAAGATGTTAGATGATTATGGATCATTGTTCGACCGAGGCCGAGATATACGTCGATATAAAAGTGGTGGTTTCTTCACCACATTTTGATACTGTTTAATACTGTTAATACTCTTATACTCTTAATACTCTTCACTCACTATCACAATGTCAACTGTAATTGCCTCCGGTGTCTATGTGCCCGCTCCGACGTTCTTCGTTCGCAAGTCAGACGAGGAGTACGATGAATTTGCACCTGCGCTCGACCTCGACACGCAGCTTCGACACACAATCTTTCTCGCCAAAGCAGGAATTCGCGGAGTAGTTCTTCTTGGGTCAACCGGTGAAGCTGTTCATGTCACTCGTGAAGAGCGCAAACAGCTCCTCCGCCATATCCGCAAAGGACTCGACGCTGCCGGATTCACGGACTTTGCCGTCATCGCGGGCACGGCCACCAACAGCACCGTCGAGACCGTCGAGCTGATCAAAGAGTGTGCGGAGAGCGGTGCCTCTACCGCACTCGTCCTTGCTCCTTCGTACTTTGCCGGCTGCGTTAGTCAGGAAGGTCTTATCAAATGGTACACTCTCGTCGCAGACCGCTCGCCGATCCCGATCATGATCTACTACTATCCCGGAGTATCAAACAACATCGCGATCAGCCCGCAGACCTTCCTCACTCTTGCCGAGCATCCAAACATCGTCGGCACAAAGCTCTCACACGGAAACATCTCGCACCACGCCATCATCGCCGGCAGCCCTGTCGTCAAGCAGCAGAAGCAGTTCAAGGTCTTCACGGGACTTGGCCAGCAGCTCTTTCCCGCCCTCGCAGTCGGCTGCGCAGGCGCAATCGATGGTCTCGCCGCCATCTTCCCGCGCTCGGTCGTGAAGCTGTATGAGCTTGCGACGAGCGACCACTACGCCGAGGCCGCGGACCTGCAGTACGCCATCTCCTGCGCCGAGGAGATGATTGTCGAACAGGGCACCGTCGGCATCAAAGAGGCCGTCTCGCGCGTTCTCGGCTTTGGCGACCCCGACGGCTGCCGTCCACCGCTGTCCTCAAAAGTCCTGCAAGGAGCTGCCTGGAACGAGAGATATGGGGATGCGTTTGCGGCGATGGCCGACCTCGAGCGTAGTTGGTGATTACGTTAGCACTTAGTAATAAATCAGGTGACGTCATCAGGTGACTGCAGCAGCAGCACGTGCTTGATGCTCATCAGTGGCTTGGAACTTTGTTTGCGACTTGAAACTACAATAAGAGAAGAAGAAGAAGAAGGAGAATATATACAAGAACATACAAAGAAGATATAACAAGAACAGCAGATAATAACAAAAAGCAGCATGTCCTTCCTCCTCTGCTGCTGCGCTCCCCGAAAACCAGCAGCAGCAAACAAATCCCTGCGCGGTGCCAGAGCTGATCCGCCTCCGGCATACTACTCCGACTTCAACTTCTACGCCGAACAGCTCCGAGACCGCGAGCTCGGCCGGTTCAACGACGACGAGAGCGATGGCGATAGCGACGGAGAGGGGGAGGAGGAGTTTACTGCGCTGTTGAGGGCGCGGAGGGGAGATGGTCAACAGACGTCTCTCAGATCGCATTGGTTTACGTCGTGTTTGGGACGGCAAAAGCAGTATGTGTCTCTAATATCCTCTATTACATCATTCTGTTATTGTATTAACACTTTCTATAGACACCACACAGTCTTCTCCACCCTGCCAAACCGCAAACCGCCCTCCTTAATATCCACAGAGTCCCTCGCCGGCATCCTCAACCCATCAACATCTCCCTCCTCTCCCCGCCGCGTCTCTACATCAACCCCCGTCTCTGGCCGCTACGATCTGCCTTCAACCGCCTCTGCTGAAGATCCAATCGAGGACTTTGGTCTGGCTGACGCGCAGCTCGTTCCCGACAGCTTCGTCGTCTCCGTCCCGCTCCGCGACACGAAGCCTTCTCACTCTGATCCTGCCTCCGCTCCTTCTTCGCCACAGTCTGCAGTTACTGACTCTGCTCCTCCTTCTGTCTTGTCTACAGAGGATAATGATTCCCGTCAGAATCTCTACAGTATGAGTATGTACGATCAGCGAGGCTTTGTCTCTGATCGCACTTTTTCCGGAGTTACCGTTTAGCTTCTATACTATCTTTATATCTACTTGCTACTGTTTGGTCACGAAACATAAATACTCGGAGTATTGGTTTGGTTATTGTTATTCATAATATATATTTACACAACATTCTCACTCTCACCCTCACCCTCACTCCCACCCTCACTCGCCTTCGGCTGGCGTCCTCGTCTCGGTTCGCGCTGTCGTCTCGGAATCTGCACATCCTCTGGAATCTTGAGCTCCTCCTTCTTCTCAAAAATAGCCTCCTCCACACTCCTTTTAACCTCCTCGGCGCTCTTCTCGGTCCTCTCCCATCCCGTCTTGAACAGCGGCTCCATCTTGAACTTTGGGAACGGGTGCGCCTCCGTGTTGAACACAACCTTATCAAGCGGCAACACCGTATCATCGTCCTCAAACAACAAGTACAGATACTTTAAAGTCTCGGCCAACCAAAACGACTCCATATTATCTCTGAACCGCGGCGGGATCTCGTTCACACTCTCTAAAGAGCAATACCCGTTCCCATCCAACACCCTCTCGTACTTGCGGAACGCCTCAAAGATATTCCATCCCCACTCCCTATAAATCGGATCCTTCGTGATCCGCCACATGATAAACAGCGACTCCACCGTCTCTGGTCGCTGCAAGTTGTGCGAGTCCTGCCACTTGATTGTAATATCAGTCGTACTGCTATCGTCCGTGTTGAAAAACGCAATCTCTGGTGCAATCCCGGTCTTGGTCACCGCATACATCTCGTAGCACGTCCGCATCAGCTCCTTTGCCAGCTTTAGATCTGACGCCTGCTGCGCCGTCCAACTCGTTCGCTGCGCCATCTTCAGCGGTAGTCCGTTCGTAGACCCCAGAGCGAGATTTCCCGGCAGAAAGCACACGAGATGGTCCATCTTTGGCAGCGTCGGATTATCCCACCCGTGGTCGAGCTCGGCTACGAACGTGAACCCGTTCGGTTTCGACTTTTGCACCAGGCGCTTCTTCACCCCTGTCATGGCCTCATCGTACATCTTTCGATAAGCAGTCTCCTTGTTGTAGGTCTGCAAGTACTGCTTCAGCAAATACTCATAGTACGAGTCCCCGCGCGAGCCCAGTCGAATATTCGCTCCCTGGAACTTTCCCGTGTCGGGCCTGATGAAAATCGGCACAAGCCCATCCCGCGCATGGTTCTCGTCAATCACCTTCATGACCTGCTCGGCTTTTTCCCAATAAAGCGCCTCGCCCGTGAGCTTGGCCACGTACTTGAACTCGAGCTGCAGCGACGCCACCTCTGCCGTGCTGCTCGCGCCCATGTCGTCGTGCGAACTGACGCCCACGCTCGTATGCAGATTCACGCTCGCGTACGGCACCCCCGAGTGCGACTCGAACGCGCCAATCAGCCGGTTCGCGAGATCGACCGCTTTCTCGAGATAGAGATCGTCGTAGTTGGACATGTAGTGCGCAGAGAGCAACCCGCCGAGCATGCGGATCGTCGTCTCGAACGTGTTGACTGCATAATCCTGATCGTACGTCAGATTGTGCTCGACCCACGATCGCGCCGTCTTCAGCGGCTCCTCGAGGTTCATGAGCATCATCGTGTCCAGACAGTCGACCACGATCCACCCAAGTCCCTCCGGCGCCATGTTTCGGGATTTTTTCGAAATCGGATGATAAATATCCTTTCCAAGCGCATGCTTTGCGTAGTCATCCCACGACTCGACAAACGCTTCCTTAATCAGCGCCTGCTTCGCCTTCGACGACAGCGCGCCCGAGCTCTTGCTGCCCCCGAACAGCGACCACGAACCACCTTCCTCGGTCTCATCCGAATCCGACGCGCTCGTGACAAAGATAAACATCACGACAAGCACTCCAAACAAAAAGATGACACCGGTCCATCGCGAGCCCTTGCCAGCCCGTCGCTGAGGCTTGTCCTTGTACATTGGCAGATCGCTCGACGGCAGCCGTCGACCACCGCGCAAGGCCGCCGACGAGCCCGTTGCGCGCGTCCAGACCGAGTCCTCGGCCTTGCGGACCTGGGTCGAAAAGTCGGGCACGTTCTGCGGCAGATTGAAGCTCATTGGGGTGTTGTGTTGAGAGAAGGACAGAAAGACCACGAAGCCCGGCCCCTTGGATGAGAGGATTGGAGTATTGGATCTGGTGACGTCACGTTTGTAATCTTGATTATGTAACAGCTGACACAACTAAAGTTTCCGTGTAGGGTCGCAGCCCTGGCAAAGCGAGCGAGCAAAGGGCCCCACACTGCGCACCTTTGCTCTTCGTCGCATCTTCTTCCTTCACCACTTTCTGCGCTTTTCAGCTGCTGCGGTCGTTGTTCTGCGATCATTCAACTCATCACGAACTAATCCGCCGAAAGAAGATTGAAAAAAGCTGCAAAAATGCCGGTTTTAGAGGTAAGTCTCTCCCGCTGACGATCAGTCATCCAAAAGGATCTGCTTCCCGATATCTAATCCCCCCTCTTCTTCTCGCTTCAGAACCTCAAGAACTTCATCCGGCACGGAAAGCAGGCCTACGAGTATGAGGACGGGCCCGACGACGCCGCCATGGCCGACGACCTGTCCTCTTCCTCGCTCTCCGACGCCGCCGCCGCCGCGACCTCCGCCACCAACGCAGAACAGCACCACCACCATCACCACCATAATCACCATCATCAGCGGAAAGAGAACTTCGAGTCGGCGATCCAGCAGATCGTCGCCGAGGAGAACGAGCAAAAGTCAAAGCTGCCTCTTTATCCCGGGCTTGAGGGGTGGACCCTTATCGAGAAGATGGGCGAGTACGTATATCTGTATCTTATCATTTAAAGGGTACACTCTGCTGACTACCTATTTGCAGTGGTGCATTCTCAAACGTCTACAAAGCGCAAAATAAAGAAACCGGCGAAGTGGCCGCTATCAAAGTCGTCCGCAAGTACGACATCACTAACGTCGAAAACAACCGCCACCGTCTCGGCGCAGAAGCAAAGAAGCAGCAAAAGACCGTCGATGTAAGCCCTTCTTCTTTCTATTTCTCTTTTTAACTTCTGTCAATGCTAATAAGACCAGCGCGCGAGCATTCTCAAAGAAGTCTCCATCCTACGACAGATCGACCACCCAAATATCGTTCGTCTGATTGATTTCTCCGAATCAGATCAGTTCTACTACATCGTCATGGAGCTGCTTCCTGGTGGAGAACTATTCCATCAGATTGTGCGCCTCACCTACTTCTCCGAGGACCTCTCTCGCCATGTCATTGTGCAAGTAGCCGAGGCCCTCCGCTACCTACACGAAGAGCAAGGCATCGTCCACCGCGACATCAAGCCCGAAAACATCCTCTTCTATCCCGCGCCCTTTATCCCCTCCAAGGAAATCAAACTCCGCCCAGGCGACGAGGATAAGGTTGACGAAGGAGAGTTTGTTCCCGGCGTCGGCGGCGGCGGCATCGGCCGCATCAAAATCGCCGACTTTGGTCTCTCGAAAGTCGTCTGGGATTCAAAGACAATGACTCCCTGCGGAACCGTCGGCTACACCGCGCCAGAAATCGTCAAGGACGAGCGATATTCAAAGTCGGTCGACATGTGGGCTTTGGGTTGTGTGCTCTACACTCTGCTCTGCGGCTTCCCTCCATTCTACGACGAGAGCATCCAGTCGTTGACGGAGAAGGTCGCGCGCGGGCAGTACACTTTCCTTAGCCCCTGGTGGGACCCCATCAGCAAGGGTGCCAAGGACCTTGTCTCGCACTTGCTCACCGTCGATCCCGAGCGCCGGTACACGATCGAGCAGTTCCTGCAGCATCCGTGGATCACGCAGTCCGATGTTCCGACCATGCCGGCTATCGACGCGCCGCCGATGTCATCCGAACCGATGATGATTGACATTATTGGCACCCCGGCTGCGTCTAGAGGTGCTCGGTCACCGGCCACCAATGCGCTAAAGGAGGCCTTTGATATCTCGTACGCCGTGCACCGAATGGAGGAAGAGCGCGCGCGCAAGCAGGGCGGAGCACAAAACTTGGGCCTGCTGAACGAAGAGGAGGAGGAGGATGAAGAAGAGTTCAACAACTCGACCTCTGCCGAACGAATGCAGCAGGTAGAAGCCGGACTGAGAAACGTGCACATGTCTACGAACAACAACAGCGCTGCTCGGACGACGGCTAAGCCAGCCACCACGCACAAGCGAAAGGGCTTCGAGCTCAACATGAGCGGAGCCACTTTGCTCGAGCGGCGGAAAGAGCGTGCGCAGCACTTTAAGAACTCGCCGGTTATGGTCTCATAGTTCTCATAAGTCTGATGGGGTTGTTACGTTTTTGTTATTTATGCATATTATAAACCTAGAGATTATATTATACGTCGTGGATACGTCTTGTGTTTTTCTTTTGCCAGTACCGTACAAGGATTATTTATATTGTTGATACTTTATTGATATTGCGATGGTGGTGGATAGGATGAAGGCGTGCAGAGAGGTATTTCAGTTATTTCACTACTTCTTTACATTATTCTTGATTCTACTTTTGTTTTTCTTTTTTGTTTTTGATTTTATATTTACTTTGTCGTTGTGTTTTTTGGGTAGTACTAGGAGCTTTCTTGATTTTCTTTCTATTATAGTTCTCTTCTTGTCGTTGGCTTTATCTTCGATGTAATAGTTTTCTGAATACTAATTATCTTTTGCATTACGAAGCGTGTTTTTTCTATTTCTATTTATTTTGAATTTATTAAATTGTTTGGTCAAATATATAAGAATGAATTCTGCTCTAAATTCTGGTAAAGACAATGTATTACAATCAACTCAACGACTGCTATTACTAACTCAGCGCAACACAGCTACATAAAATCATCAAACTCGTCGTACTTTGAGTAATTCGTAGTATCGATATTATCATCAATCTTCGCCGACGCAGCACTGAGCGCCGGCTTCCCCTTCTTCTTACTCTTCTTTGGATTCTCCGCCGCCTTCTCCTCCTTCAGCTTCTCATTACTCACCGCGGTCAACGAGCTCGCGAGCTTGCGGACCTGCTCAGAGTTGAGCGGGCCGACGAGCGACTTGAACAGCTGGGGAAGGAAGGTGACGGTGTAGTTTGGGTTCTTTTGCAACTGCGCCGTCAGCGTCTCCGAGAGCTTGTTTGAAAGAGCTTCGAGGTCGGTTTTTGTCTTTGCAGAGGCGAAAAGCGGTAGTTTCGCAATGTCGATCTCGGCGAGAGGTACTGACTCTACAGCAGCAGCAGCAGGGGTAGACTGTCTTGTTGACGAAGCCTCAGAACCGTCCTCCACTGAAGCAGCAGACGAAGCAGCAGCAGGCCGTCCGACGTCGTCAATCGACACATCGCCAAACAGATCTGCCGCGTTATCAAGATCGGCCTCGATCTCGATCTGTCTCAACCGCGCGCGTCTCTGATCCGGCGTCTCTGCTTCAAGCAACTGCTTCCGCTTCTCCTCCAGCTCTGCTTTCTTCGCCGCCTCGCGCTCCGCAATCTTCTGCGACAGCGGGATCTTCTTCTTTGGTTGTGGCGCCGGCACAGAGGCTTTGCTTCCGCCTTCTTCGTCGGACGAGTCCGCGTCCCAGGAGTCTAGGATCGGCTCGTCCGAGTCTTCTTCGTCGTCCCATTTCGATTTAGGAGCCAGCACCGACGGCGACTCGTCTTCTTCGTCATCTGGTGTATCAAGAGTTAGGAGTTGTTCCGCCAGCGTCCAGACCGCAAAGAACGAAGAACAGGAGAAAAGCACAACATACCCCAAGCCATTATGAATTACCAATTACTTATAAAGGACCTTTTCTCCTTTTATTCTCTTCAGTGAGTTCTTCTTCTCACAGACACACTCGCCCGTCTTCTTTGTCTATTCCTGATGACTTTTGCGTAAATTGGATATTCGTCCAGATCACGACTGAAAATGAAAAAAAAACTACACAAAACCCTCTGCTTACTTCTTACTTCCTACTACAGAACAGATTATATGGCAACAAATGGATTAAACAAAACTCTTATACAATAGTACATAACGCAATTTTTTAAGACATAAACAATGAGAAGGAAGAAGATTACTCCTTAGATTTCTTCTTCTTCTTCTTCTCCGGGCTGTCGTCGTCGCCTTTCCGCTTCTTCTCCTTCTTCTCCTTCTTCTCCTCATCGTCCTCGTCCTCGGCCTTCCGCTTCTTTTCCTTCTTCTCCTTCTTCTCCTTCTTTTCCTTCTTTTCCTTCTTCTCCTCTTTCTCCTCCTTCTCCTCCGGCTCCTTGGCCTCAACCTTAGCCTCGGCAACCTCCTCGATCAAAGGCTTGCTCTCCTCGCCCTCAGGAGCAGCCTGGCCGTTGGCGTTAAAGTCGACGTATCCCTTCTTCCATGTCTCAGGGGTAGCCTCGGTATTCCGGCCGTACTTGTCGAGCTTACCATCCGCCTTGAGCTTCTTCTTCTCGAGCGCGATAGGTCCCAGGCCCCATCTACGCGGGTAGGTGTCGCGCTCCATGATGCAGCGCTTGACCTTTGCCACGACGCCGTGGTCGCAGGTCGAGAGCTCGACAGTCGACATCTGCGCGATTCCGAGCGCGATGGCCTCACCCTTGGTGGTCATGAGCACGACCTCCTCGTGGACCTCGATGTCGGCCTCGTAGCGGAGCAGACCGGGCAGCATGAGCTTGGCGCCGTAGCAGACGGCGTTGACGGCCGAGTCCTTGACGACGATGCGCTTGTATCCGACCAAGAGCGACTCGAGCGGGCGGATCACGCGGCGGAGATAGGACTCGTCGCGGGTGTTGTCGTACGTCCACTGCGCGTCGAGCACGTCGTGGAGGGTGACCATGTCGTCGTCCTCGCCCATGGCTCCGGACCGCACACGGCGCAGCTCCTGCATGTGGCCTCCGACACCGAGAAGGAGTCCGAGATGGACGCAGAGCGTACGGATGTAGGTGCCGGCTTCGCACGAGACCCAGAAGACGCCGAGCTTGCGGTCGTTGTCAAACTCGATGAGCTTCTGCTCGTGGATCGTGCGCACACGCAACTGGCGCTTGACGGCCGAGATCAAGGGAGGGCGCTGGAAGAGCGCACCGGTGAGGGTCTCGAGCTGGCGCTGGAGGCCCTTCTCGTCCTCGAGAACGTCATGGAGACGGATGACGCAGACGTACTCTTTTCCGGCGCCCTGCTGCGACTTGACGAGTCGGGTGGCGCGGTCGATGCAGACAATCAGACATCCGGTGACTTTGGGGTCGAGGGTGCCGCTGTGACCGGTTTTCTCGACGCTGTGCTAGCTGTTAGTAGAGTATAAATTTCCAGAGAGAATGAGATGCTTACCGAAGGATACGCTTGACCCAGGCGACGACCTCGTGACTGCTAGGATTGCTCGGCTGTTGAAGTTAGCTGTAGTCCTATATAGTAGAAGAAGAAGAAACGCACCTTGTCGAGGTTAATGACACCGCTGCTGACATAACTCTTGAGATCTCTCTTGAGGGGAGTGCTTCCACTGTAGTGGCTGTGTTAGAACATATTGTGTGCAGACTGTTTGATATCAACGACGTACTTTGGAATGGGAGTGTAGTGACCTGAATGAGATACAGTCAGCATAAACATATCTACTAGAATAAATTCAATAACAATAAGATCAACATACCGGTACGAACGACGAGCTTGTCGTAGTTCTTGAGCAGAAGAGGCCAGCTCGTGGTATCGACGGAGGCCTGCACGTTCTCGGGCTTGATCACGAACTGATCGGCAGCAGAAGTAGAAGCCATTTCGCTATGTTTGGACTGAATAGTAAAGAATAGTCTCCAAAAGAGAGAAACAGAACAGAGACAGAGGTGAGGATGTGAAAATGTGTGCACTCGCTTTCGCAGGTGCTAAAATATACGCCCAAAGATAACTTCAGGCAGAGACAAAGATGTGAACGTCCAAAGTGCTCTTCTGTCTCTTTTTATCTCCAATCTTTTATCCCTCTGCAACTAACAGAAGAGAAAAGAGAAAAGAAGTTGTCGAGGAGAAGTTTGTGATTTTCAGTTTTCAATTTTTTTTTCTCTTCTTCCGAGTTGGGACAATAGAGTTTGGATGAAGACCCTTAGAATTGTAAGCACACAAGGCCCTTAGAATGTGAGCATTTCTTACTAGCGTTTAATTACTGTTTATAGGTGATATTATGTTATTGTATTGTTATTGTATATACATAAATACATGATACTTTCGTATCTTCGTCGTCTCATTGTTGCTCTGCGAGTCGCTGCTCTGGAGCAGAGCGAGAGCAGACATGTGCACTAGCCTTGACTAAGTGCCGGCAGAGACAGACGGCAGAGATCTAAATATCTAGATCTAGTGGCCGGGTCTGTTGAGACAGTTCATGACAACATATTCTTCATGTGGCTGTGGTCGTATAGTAGATATTGTCCAATGCGTAGCTGTGTCGAGCTGCTTGTGTTGTTGTGTTGTTGTGTTGTTGTAGGTGGAAGATAATGAGCTCAGGCAGGGTTAAGAATCATCGCCAACGAGCACCTTTGTCTGACCTCCTCGCTCTTCACAGTCTTCTTATCTGAGAAAGACAAAGAACCATTCTCAGAAAGCGGAGAGGAGAGCGAAGAGTCGGAGCAATAGCTGCTTCGAGGCGTGAGCATCATCATAGGCGGTGGTGAGAGCGGTGTGTATGAGATGTAACTCGGCGACTGCTGGGGCGTAGAAGAGCCAGCAGAGTACTGCTCCGGACTCGCAGGTGGAGTCTGCTGCTGTTGCATGAGTTGTTGTTGCAAGAGCAGTGGCTGTTGCTGTTGTGGTGATGGCTGTGATTCGAATTGTTGTGGTTGTGACGAGCGCTTCGAGTCCTTGCGCTGCTCGATGTGCGCGTTGCGTTTGTAGAGATCAAAGACTTTTCTGCTGATGTGTGCGATGTGATGTTCAGAGTAGGCCTGTTGATGTTAGTGAGTGTTTGTTTATGCAGTGATGGTGATGAAAGAGGAGAGCGTACCATATTTCGAATGACGGCTTTTCTGATGCCCTGGTTCACGTCGTCAAAGAGATCAACGCCGGGCTGCTGGCTGTGATATTCAATGATGTTTCTAATAGCTGTCAACAGTCTGAAATAAAAATGGAATAAAAACAAGACAAAACATACTCGCAGGTCCGTCTGATACCAGTCAACCGCAGCGTAATCGACGAGGTTGTCCTCAAGAAAGCCACGATATGCTGCGACGAACATCCCTCCATCTTCTTCTGCGTCCACAGATTATACTCCATCCGCACTCGTTCATAGAATCCCCGCGGAAGATAGGACTTGCTCGTCGCGTACGCAGGGTCGGCCTTGAACTGGAAGTAGAGCAGCAGCAGCTGGTAGTCCTCGTCTGCGCGCCACTTGCGGGTCTTGACTGTTTGCTTTGGGCTCGACATTGTTTACTGAGTAGATGTAGTTGTAGACGCAGTTATAGATGAGCAGGAAGTAGGAAGCAGGAAGCAGGAAGCAGGAAGCAGGAGCGGGGCGGTTTATGTTTGCTCGGCGCCCGGCAGCCCCCTGGCTTCTCCCACACACGCGCGCGCGAAAAAACGCGTCCGACCGCGCGACGCGTCGGCACAAACGCGTAAACGTGCGTGACTTGTGGCAGTAAACAAACCTACGCGCGCGCCACTGGGTACGACGATGGAACCTCCTTCATTCCACGCCTCCGCTTGCCTGTGCGGGTTTACCCCTTCGTCTGAGCCTGCCCCTTGCTGTCCACGCATAGACACATAACAAGAATAGAACAGGGATAGACAAGAATAGAGTAGAATACTCGTCAATAAACACATAATCACAGCTCATGTGAATCTCTACATTATCACATCAACTCGTCCAGTCACTGTTGATCATTCCATTCTTCTCACCGCCTCTAATCACATTATCATAACATCCTCTCACCGCCCAACCTTTAATTCATACAGCTCGCCCAGCAACTCCGCAATCGACCGCTGATCTCCTGGTCTTAGCGGGCCTGACAGCGCACGCAGGTACATCGTCGTAACCGCATTCTATATTTTCGTTAGCCGTCCTTCTCCTTCTCCTTCTTCATTCTCCTCATAACCATAACATGATCATATAAACAGATATAACTCACCTCCAATCGCGTAATCGAGTGCTCTAAATAAGCAGCCAGCGCATCCTCCCGCGTCCCCAACTCAGACACCTCCTGCGCAAGTACCTCAAACTTAGCCCACGACTCATCCACAAGCGACCCGCCGTTCAGGTACGAGCACAGCTTCTCCAGCCGCAGCGTAATATTCCGCAGCGAAATCACCGTCGCATACACCGGGTTCTCCCGCGTCGTCAGCGCATTGCTCGCCGCATTCCCGTTCGCCGTCGCCGTCGCAGTCGTCGTAACCGAACTTCGGCTCGCCCCCGAATTGTCCGGCACGTCGATCTTCATCCGCGCCGCTAAACTCTTTGGGTAAATCATCGAAATCAACTCCGTGTTCTCCAGCCCCTTCAACTTCATCTCACCCACAGTCTCCATCACCCATCCATACCCATGCAGCAGCTTCAGATCACGGTCTATCGCCCGCGCAAGCATGTCATCCCCAATTATCCCCGCCAGCCGCTCAATGTCCCCCTCCGCTTCCTTATACGCATCCTCTAACCTCTTTATCTCCGTCACAAAGTCAAGACTCACCGCGATCCGCCCTCCGTCTGCCACCGTCGAAATCCGCGCCGCCCGGTTCACCATCGGCCCAAAATAGTCCATCCGCCGAGTGATCGGATCCCGCTCGCACACCGGCGAGCCCCAGTGTATCCCCATCCGCACCGACAGCCCGCGATAGATCAGCGTGTTTTCTTCGTCCACAACCTCCGCGCCGTCAACACTGTCCGTGATCTCGGACGGCCATGGCGCGACCAGAAGCTGACTCTGAACTCCAAACGCCCACACCATCGCCGCCGCTGCCGTAGAAAAGCAAACCATAAACGCGTCGCCTTCGTTCTTCACCTCGTAGCCTCCCACAATCCGTAGCTGGCGTCGCATAATCGCATTGTGTATCTTGATCGCAGACCCCATCGCTACCGGCGACGTCTCCCACAGCAGCGTGGAGTTCTTGATGTCCGTAAACACCATCGCAAGCTCTCCAACTGGGGGTGACACCTCATCTCCTAGTCTCGCCAGTTCCTATATACCCAAAAGTCAGCTCCTCTACTCTTTACTTCTTCATTGTAGAAAATAATAGCACTCACGGCATCTTCCGGATAGTTGCGCGCGCGCCGTCGCTTCAATTGCGGAAACAAATCGTCGTCATCGACCGCTGAAAACGACCCCAGCGACGCTCCCTGCATACCCGCTCGCTGCCGCTGCAGCAGCTGTTGCTTACTCTTTCCCGAATCGCCCACCGCAACACACATCACAACAATCTTCTCCGTGCACCCGTACGCAATCGCCAGATCACGCAACTTCTGCGCCGCCCGCATCGGGTCATCGCGCTCCGAGGCCGCCACGTCGACAGCGGTCTGGTTGTCCATGTACTCCCACAGATTCCGGCTCGCGATAATCAGCATGTCGTCGATATCCAACAACTCGCACTCCACAATCGACGGCGCAGCCTGCACACACGGCACAAGATTAAAGTACCCAAACGATCTTGACACTTCAACCTCGCCATTCAACCGGCCCGTCTGCGACACAAACCCGCCTGCTTCTCGGATCCGGTCAATCTCGGGCGAAAACGCAGGCTCGTGCTTCTTCGTCAGCACTCTAAACTCGCGATCCGTCCGCGACAGAATCGCCCGTACGTCTCCCACGTTTGCAATATACAGCCTGTTGCCCGTGATGTACACAACCGTAGCGCACGCGCCCGTCTCCATATCCTTCGGCCCGATCGTCGGATCGTCGGCCGCATTACTAAACGTAAACGCAGACCGATCCTGATCCTCGTTGTCGCCCATCGTGATCGTCCCCAGATGCTTATTCAGCGACAAAAACGTCCGTCGCAGCGCAGCAGGAACTTGCTCGCCCTCTCTCAGGCTCGCCAGCTCGTTGTCGAGCTCGCCCGCAAACCTCTCCTGCACGTACTTTGCAATCTTGGACCCATGGTGATCGATCGGGCTGCCGTCAAACAGCGCGAATATCACTTCTTCCTCTTTACCCCGGAACCGCTCAATCACCATGTCGTTGTACGGCAGATGCGTGAATTTACCGAGCGTGTCCGACATTCCGTACGGCATCGAGTGCACCTCTGTTCCGGACGTGCGAATACGTCGGTCTTCGGACTGGTCCGGGATCGACGAGTTTGTCAGCGTAATGTCCATCAGTCCCAGCACGCGTAATCGCTTCAGCCTCGAGAAATCAGACAGGTCATGGTCGGATCTCGTGTTGGGCGTGGGTTTGATCTCAAGCCGTTTGTTTCCCGAAAGATTCAGATACTTGAGCTGCAGGTTGAAGTTCCAGTTCCAGTCGTACGGCCAGTTCGAAATGTTGTATTTCAGCGAGTTGCTGCCCACGTCAAGTACTTGCAGATCTCGAATCTCCGCAAGCTCGCTCGGGATCGTCAGAAGCTTGTTTGCGTTCAAATGGAAGATTTTGAGGTTCTTCATCTGCGTCAGGTCGTCGGCCGGCAAGTTTGTCAGATTGTTACCGCTCAAAAACAGCTCGCGAAGCTGCGTCAGTCGGCCGATCGATCCTAGAGGAATCTCACTCAGAAAGTTATATCCAAGATTGAGCACCACCAACTCTGTCAGGAAAGAAATCTCTTTGAAGCAATCGTCGTTCAGCTGGTTGTCAGCCAGATACAGATACTTCAGACTGGTCGCAAACGTATACGCCAGGCGCGAGCTCGAGACTGTCGAGTCCTTGCGACTGCCGGTTTCAGACGGCGGAAAGCCGGTCTTGCGAAGCGACGCGCTGCTGCTGCTCGTCATCTCTAGCGGGCCGCGGGCCGATGACTCTGAAATATTCGACGGTCTCCGACTGCTGCTGCTGCTTCTGCTGCCGCTGTTACCACTGCCGCCAAACTCGTTTACTTCTTCTGAGCTCGGGATCGCTTTCAAAGTGCCAGTCTCGGATGCCGAGCCTGTCGTGGAGTTGTTATGATAGACAAAGATCGGGAATGCCTCGAGATTGTTTGAGGATACGTTCAGGATCTCGAGATTGGCAAGCTGCCAGATCTCAGACGGCAGACTGCTGAGCGAATTACTGTGCACGTCCAGCTCTCGCAGCTCGACCAAAGATCCAATCTCGGGCGGCAGCGAAGCCAGACTGTTGCCCACGCAGGTGAACTTTGTCAATCTTTTGAGCTTGCCAATCTCGGGCGGAATCGCGCCAAAGTGATTTTTATCGAGATCTAGTTTCTCGAGATTCGGAATCATATCAAACAATCCATCCGGGAAACTCGACATCTTTGCGTTTGCGAGGTTGAGGGTTGTCAGCGTGGCCATCGTCATCGGGATCTGGAACCTTGTCACAGGGTTCTGGTTTAGATGCAAGACCCGCATCCGTCGCGCGTGTTTCTCAAGTCGCGAGACTGAGTTGTGCGACGAGCAAAAGACTTCGAGTCGTGGCAGGGTCATGATCACGTCGACGTTCGTCAGGTCGTTGTATCGAATATCGAGGAACTTGAGCGAGGTCAGGTTCTCAAACGTATTCGGCAAGACGCCGGTGAGCTTGTTGTTGGTAAACGCCAAAGTCTCTAGCGCACAGAGCTGGCCGATCTCGGGTGGCAGCTCGGATATGGAGTTGAAGGAGATATCGAGCTCGAGAAGGGTTACTAGATTGCAGACCTCTATCGGGAACTTGGACAGGTAGTTGAAGGAGAGGTTGAGGTATCGGAGATGGTGGAGATGCACAAGACTCGCGGGAAGTTGAGACAGGCAGTTGTTTTGCGCTTTCAAAGACACGAGTGCTTCGAGCATATCAAACTGAAAATCGTCGAGCGATTCAAGTCGGTTACTCGAGACATCGAGATAGTTGAGCTTGGTGGCGAAGACGATGCTGGACGGCACATGGGTGATTTCGTTTCCGCAAAACTTGATCTCCTGCAGGTTCACACACGATTGCATGAATTGATCTGGCAGGTCGAGCGAGAGATTGCTCGAGAGGTTGAGTTTGACGATCTCCCCGGCGTGTCTGTAGATTGCCTCGGGAAGAGAGAGCAGGTTCTTGCGAGTGAGGTCGACGTGGGTGTATTTGTGTCCGCTGGTCAGAGAGTCCTCAAATACCTATAGAGAGTTAACGAGTTAGTTGTGAGATCAAATCAGGATTGACAAAAAATCAAGACATACGTGATCAGCGGGCAAGGCAGTGACTGCGTCTATAAAGAGAAAGCGACATAGAAATCCGAGATCTTCGCGTCCGAGACCAGCGATCTGATCCTCGTCGGTATATCCGGAAAGCTCGAGCATGCGTTTCTGGAGCATGAGCGGTTTTTCATCCGGGTTGAGGATGCGCAGTAATCCGAGCCGCCGGAAGCCGATCTGGTAGTGAGCAGCCGAGGGAAGGAAGAATTTGCGACCGAGGATGGCGAGCAATTCGGTCGTAGTTGTATCAAGAGGACAAGAGACGGTCGAGAAAGTACCATCGGTGCGAAAGACGCGAACGTAGTAGGTCGACGAGGGCTTGAGGGACGCCCGGGGTCGAGGAGCGGCTTGCGGCTGCTTCTGGACAGCGTGATCATGGCCGACGTCGGAGTCAGCGCGCATGACGCCCCAGGACTCGGGGGGATCCCAGCCGGTGTATAAGACGGGCGTCGTGCGATCGATAGGAGAGGGCGCGACGAGGGTGTGAGGCGAGATGCCCGAGTCGTTGTAAGGCAGGCCGGCGTTGGCCTTGCGGTTAGAGGTGCCAGCGAGCGAGGTCGAGGAGGAGGCATTGCCGGCTTTGTTGTAGGTCCTGAGTTTTCGCGTCAAAATCGAGTGCTTTTTGTGTGTGTTGCAGTCCTGAGCAGCCCGCTGGATGTCGGGTTTGAGCACGCCGGTCATGTCGTCGAGATGGGTGTCGAGATAGAAGAGGTCTGGGTTTGTGTCTCTACGTGAGTAGGAGGATGCGGAAGACGAGGCCGCGGACTCTGCGATTGAGGAGGAGTCTGTGTCGGTGTGTCTGAGAGAAAACTCCGGGGGAAGCGCTGTTGCATCGGTGCGGTCGCGGTGTTTGTTGTTGTATTTGGAGAAGATCGCGGAGGTGTCGTTGGGGCCGGTGTAGACGGTTCCGTGGGGGGCTGGTGAGAGTTAGAGAGTAGTCGATTTGAAGAGATATTTAGATGTACAGTAAAAGAAGCAATAGCAGATTAAAACAACTACCAGAATCACTCCGAGAAGAAGAAAAGACATACGTTCGTGGTCACGGCGATGCATCAGCTTGGTGAGAAACCCGCCCTTGCGTCGGTCCCGCGATCCCTGCGAGTCGTCAGACGGCGGCCGCGACGAGGCCGCATCGTCGAAACTCATAATACGATAGAAAACAGGCCGCCGAAGACGAAGAACGAGGAAGCCGCGGAGTTGGAGGCGGTGAAGGAGAGCAACGAGCCACGAAGATGAGACTCGGGCGGAGAGCAGCAAAGGTGCGGCGGCCGAGCGGCTTGGGGGTTGTCCCAATTCGGGCAATGTTTACTTTAACGTGGATTTCACTTGTTATTGTATTTCTTTGATTCACCGCTTTTTGATGAATAGAGAGAGGTCGTCGTCTTCATCATCTTCATCATCATCATCATCATCTTCTTCTTCTTCTTCCTCTTTTTCTTCCTCCTCTTTACTACTCCTCCCCGGCGCATTCATCCGCACCTCCTTCCACTTATCCTTCAACTTCTGCACCCTCTCCTCCAGCTCCTTCTGCTCCTCAAACTCCTCCAGCAATGCATCCTGCAGCACCTCCCGGTCGTCAACACGTCTGCGCTCCTGCTTTTCCTCAACCTCCGTCGTCGGATCAGTAATTGACCCCTGCCCGCCGTAGATCTCTGGAGCTTGTTCGATCACTCCAGCGCCAGCAGCAATGTTTGTAGGCTGTCGTGAACCAGCACCACCCCTACTGCTCTCGTTTCCCCAGGCAGCAGCGTCTGATTCCGCAATATCCTTCTGGAACGCAGCCCATTCAGCGTCCAGATCAGGCGCGCTCGTGCCGTCGCCAGACTCTCTCTCCTTCTCCTCCTCTTTTCCTCCATTCTTGACTCTCTTCGCCTGTCCGTTCTCGCTGCTGCTCCGCTCCAGCTGCCTCTTCGCCTTTGTTCTCTGCGTCTCATCCCACTTCTTCTCGCTGCTCTTGTGCGTCGGCGTCGCGATGTGCATATTCCACTGCTGCTCGCTGCTCCCGATCATCAGCCCGCAGGCCACGCAGCGGATCCGCCGGTCGTCCGTGTACTGCGCCAGCCGGTGCTCGACCGGCTTGTTCTGCGCCGCCGCCGACTGTCTGAACAGTTGCTCCATGGTGAACTGAGTCGTGTTGGAGTAGCAGAGACCAGTGCACAATGACAAAACACTTCTTAGTGCTGAGATGTACTGCGACCCAGCTGTTCGCAGTAGATCTGAGCACCAACAGATTAAGTTGGGCTCATCGTCATCTTCTTTCCTCCCAAACAAATCCATCTCCGTCGCTGTTCACCATCGCCTTTGTAGACCTGCGCTGCGTAATCGCCTGTGATTGATCTTCTTTGTTCTTTTTTGTATCTGAAAGCCCTGCTCGAGCACGTATTACTACTCTGAGCTGCCTGAAGCTACTCAATTCCCCATGGCTGCTGAAATAGGTCCGTCAACCTCACCTCATCTCTCCTCATTCACTCCCTGATCTAACATCTTTCTCCCAGAACCTCGTCGATCCTCGCGAAGCACAAAAGGCTTTCATTCCGCGCTACAAAAAGAGCCTTCTCCAGAACCTGTCGCGGAAGCTGCGCCTAAAAAGCGCGCTCGATCGTCAGCACCAGCGCCCTCTCGCAAGAAATCAAAGGCCAAGAAACCGCTGAAAGACAGCAATTCAAGCGAACATGAAGAAGACGCAGACTACGACGAATCAGTCACCAGATGCGTCTGCGGTGTTGAAGAAGACGAGGATAAGCCTCTGATGGCCCAGTGCGAGAAGTGCGAGGTCTGGCAGCACACAGAGTGCACCATGGGCGTCACCGACGAGAAAGACGTCCCTGAACAATACTTTTGCGAGCAGTGCCGTCCTGACCTGCACACTTGGTATTTCGATCACAAGAAGAAGGAAGAGGAAGCAAAAGCGGAGCAGGCATCAAAACGACGTAAACCATCACCAAAAGAAAAACCTCCACCACAAACCTCCCGCCGGAAATCGTCTACCACTGTCCCACCCGCTCCAGCACCTGCTGAACCTGCAAGCTCAGAAAAACCGCGATCTATCGACTCGATCTCCGACAATGTACGCAAATCGGTCGCCAAAGCCCTCTTCGGTATTCTCCAAAAAGCAGCGACAGAAGCAGTCGCAAACAAGTCTCTCACATTATCCGGAGAAGGTGAAACCGCGTCAACATTCGCCGAGAGTCTGACTCTTGATATCGAGCACGCACTATACGAGCACTTTGCGACAAAAGAATCAAAAGACCCCGGCCACAGGTATCGCGACAAGTTCAGGACTATTTCGTTCAACCTCAAAGATGCAAAGAACTCTTCGCTGCGCGCTCGAGTACTTTCCGGAGAGATTGCACCGAATCACATTGTTGTCATGTCACCAGACGAGCTCATGAATCCTGAACTACAGAAACTGGCAGAAGCTGTGCGGAAGGAAAGTATTTCACAAAGCACCCTGCAAAAGACCGAGGCTCCGCGAATCAGACGAACGCACAAAGGTGAAGAGTTTGTCGGCGACGTCGATCCCCTACATCCTGACTCAAACACCCAGGTCGGCTCGACTGAAGAAGACTTAGACAGCAAGAGTCCTTTTGTTGGTGGAGGTGGTGGTGGGCCGAGCATCTCTGCCCACGCCCCTACTGACGACGATCGACGATCTGTTTCGCCATTCTCAAGCGGACGATCGTATTCGCCCGATTTCAGATCCGACTACTCGTCAGTCTCGCCGCGTGGCGATGACTTTGACATCGACTCTGTGCTGAAGCCGATCGACAGTCCGCCCTCGACTGCCGTGCAAGACCAGCACGCCGACCTTCCGCCGCTTGCTCCGCGTTCACCATCACCAGCAGGCTCTGGTTCAAAGCAGCAGATCCAGGACGCCGACATTGATCGACTGATCAACTCTGATATCGAAGAGGAGGACACTGCGCAAAAAAACGAGCCTGAAGATTTCGACTCAACCTACTCACCAACCCTCACAAAAGTCGACCTGACTGTCTGGAAAGGAACAATCAACATGCTCTCGGTCGCCACTTTTCACGCCAAAGGAGTCCAGGTCGGCGGCCCGGAGTTTGACGGCTACAAAAAGTCATGGAGCGACGTCGTCCCGACCGCGATCGATATCGACGGCCGTCTTGCGCGCGATCGCGCGTCAAGCTATCTGTTTAGCGTATCGCAGACGCGAGACCTTGTCGGCATCAAGTTTTCCCCGCAAAGTCCGCGCGGCCAAGACGGCTTCGACAAGCTGTACGAGTATTTCCGCTCCCGGGATCGCTACGGCGTCATGCGAAACAAGTTTCCGGCCGTCAAGGACGCGTATCTGGTTCCGTTGCAGCCCGGGGATGCGAAACCGGAGTTTGCGGATCGAATGTTGGGGTTTGATTTTGCTTCTGCGGTGACGGGACCGTGTTTGCTGGGTGTGTATGTCGTTAATAAGGGCGCTACTCGCGATCATGCGCAGCCGATCTCTGCGCACGGCCTGGCCCCGACGCAGGACTATAAACCGCAGCGCGCGGGATCCTACGATCTCGAATATGATCCTACGCGCGTAACACCGCCCCTGCACCGCTCCGCACCACCACCACAACAACAACAACAACAGCAGGCCTCGAATCCGGCTTTAGAAGCAACGATAAACTCGCTAGGTCTGCCGGCGGACGCGAGCCAGCTGCTGATTAGGATAATTCTGAACTCGCCCGAGGTGCTGGCGAATCCTGCGTTGGCATCTGATCCGCTGTATTTGATTGCCGTGGTTAAGAATTATCAGCAGCAGAACGGGGGAGTTTAGTTTAAGTTGATGACGTGTATTATGTAGTTGTTGGGTTACTAGGGATGTTGTAAGAATAGGGATTGCTTTTGTAATATAGACGATGCAGCTATCCTGCGCTTTTCACACTGCTCTTTTTCTCAGTTTTGTCCTTTCTAAACCTCTTGAGTAAACGCTGCTTCAACCCCCCTTTCTCTTTCTTGTCTGCCTCGATATCCTCCTCATAGACAAACCTCCTCACCAGAATATTAAATACGGTGCCAAACAGCAGGGCCATGACAGTGCTCGTCAGGATGATGACGTTATACGGCATACTGAAATCCGGAGTCGGTAGCGAGAGCAGTAAGCTCGAAGTGCGCATCGAGTAGGTGATTTCGTCGTTCTGAGACACGACGCGCAGGATGCCGGGTGAGACGTCGAAGCCGCGGTTGGCGTCGGGTGGATACTCTGCTAGGTAGATGAGCGTCTTGTCAAAGTCATAGGAGAGAGTGAGTGTGGAAGCGGCTGGTATTTCGAGAGTGAGTTCGAGATGGGTGCTGCGGACGCGCTCCATGAATGGCTTGTAGGTGATGTTTTTGATCGGATCTATACTGCTGAGGTCGAGCGTGTCTGGGCCGGAGAGATGAGTCGTCATCGACGAGAGGTATGGTTTCATGAACCACGGCAGGGTTTCAAAGTATGTGACGGTGATGGGGTCTGTAGGCGAAGGGTTTCGGATGATGGCTTGGATACCGCCGTGTTGTTGGCCGCGGCCGGTCATCGAGCGTTGTATGTGGACTGGGGCCGAGGTGATGGGGGATACAGAGGAGGTGTTGCTGCAGTCGAATGCCAGGTTGAATTCCTCGTTTTCTAGAGAGTGTTAGTGTCGCTGAAAGAAAGTAGTGACAGAAGTATATAGGATAAGTACCATTCAAGGAAAAGCATGCTTTAGATGCAAAGCTGCTCAAGACATTTCCACCATGCCGACTCAAACTCCACGCATCAGTGATGTGGGTGCAGATATTATATCCAGCGTTTTCACCCAGCTCGCTCGCTTCGGACTCGCCAACAGTCTCAAGCGCACACTTGCTCACGATCGGTTTTCCAAAGATCTCCGAGATCAACCACTTCACCGTCGGCGCAGTGGGCAGCGGGAAGCATTTCTCAGAGGAATGGTACGGCTTTGTTTCGTCACACATTAGATCTTCGACGCGGCGTGGGATAGGTACAGGCGAGTGTTTCTGGCGTTCAAGAGAACGGAGAACGTCGAGGACGACGTCGATGCGCTGCGACATGACTAGTTTGCAGCTGTCGTCGTCGCAGTCGGCGGTAAAGTCGAGGGCCATGGACTGCCATTTCGAATCAAAGATCTTGTGGCCGTCGAGGAGGCTTGAGATGCCGGCATGGCCTTTGCAGGGGAGAAGTTTCATGAATGGAGTCAGGTTCTCTGTGCAGACGGATTCGCTTGGAAGGGAACCGTGGAAGAGGTATTTGTTTGAGTCTAGAGAGGGAGCAGTCGATCGAAGGATGGTCTTTGTCGAGTCGACAAAGTTGAGCGAGGCGCAGAAGAGGCCGGAGAGCGCGTTGACGAGTTCATACCATCGTTTCTCGGCTCTGGTATAATATTAGTAATTGAATCTGTAGAAGAGACTTGGAAGACTTACTCTGCCAGATCAGCACCATCGACCCAGGCCCAAACCTCGACACCGGTGCCGCCAGCGTAAGCACCCTGCTCCGGCAACGAGCCCCACTCCGACGCATCCCACCATCCCTGACTAAAGCGCAGATGGATCTCCGTCGCATGCGAGCTGCGGATGATCTGACCGACGCTGCGCGGGAAGAGTCCGTAGTGGGATATGTCGTCGGGGGTAGGCGCGGACTCGGACGCGAGCGAGAAGGAGAAGGACGCGAGGAGCGAGTTGCGCGGAAGCGGGCGCAGATCGAGCTTTTCTCGGTACGCCAGCGCAGACTGCAGCAGCAGCAGACACGCGACGAGTGTTCGCAGCAGCATCAGAGGACGATTGTGGTGAAGCAGAGCAGAGCAGAGGAGCAGAGCAGGAGATGTTTACTGATACTCGATTGAGTGAGCAGCAGCCGCATCTGCCACGTGCTCCCACGTGACTCCACGTGACCCCCGAACTGACAGGGGCGAGGCGATAAACGAGCAAAGGCGGCCGCGGTCTGGGGCTTCTTTTGGCAACTTTCAATCCGGGATTTACAGGAATTGGCAGCCGGAACAGCGCTGATTGAGTAATATTCGAGTTCTGCAGTGCTTGTTTACTGGTTTTAGTTGTTTTATTCTCTGTTTTGCACGTTCAGACGCATTTCAGTGGCAGCAGCAGCAGCAAAACAATCACCGCCGCTCTTCACCATCACCAACGAAAGAATAGAACAAGACTCAAACAAACAAACAGAAACAGCACCAACAATGGATCAGGAACCGGCAACAGATCTCAAATCAAAAATCAAACGGTACCCGTCCGCGCCGTCGTTCTCGAAAGCGGCCGCTGCTGTTCGCGGCAGACGCCTCACAACAACCGGAACTCCGCCAACTGTTCACGAACTTCCGCCGTCGTCTGCAAATTCCTCTCAGTTTCATCCTCCGTCGACCTCGACCTCCGTCTCGGCTTCCTCCTCGAGCGCATCAAACTCCTCTCCCCGGATCGAGTCCGACTCGTCCTTCTACCTCTCCACCCCGCCGCTGCCTTCCTCCGCCCTGACCCCGCAGCTCCCAAATACCCCCACCACCCCCGCCGTCCCGCGCACCGTCAGCTCGAGCAGGCGTTCTTCGGGCAGAACCGACTCGGGCAGGTCCGGAAAGTTCAGTTTCAGCTCGTTCGTCTCGTCCATCAAAGGCGGCACCGCGCCTGCAAAGTACGATAAAGCGCTCGAGATCTCGGGCCCATACAACACCCAGCATGTCACCCATGTCGGCTACAATCTGCAGACCCGCGAGTTTACCGTATGTTCAATTATGTCTATCTAACTGTTTCTTCATCATCTCTAACATCATCCAGGGCCTTCCTCCCGCCTGGCAGAAAATCCTCGCCGACTCTGGCATCTCCCAATCAGAGCAAGAAAGCAACCCACAGGCAGTCATGGACGTCGTCGCCTTCTACTCTGAGATTCAATCCCAGCGCGCAGACGACGAAATCTGGCACAAATTCGACCACGCGCGTCACCAAGACATGGCCAGCTTCCCATTCTCTCCATCTACGCCGGCCTCTCCCGCCGCCTCGCAAGTCCTGCAGCAGTACAATCCCCCGCCGCCCCGCTCGCCTCACTTTCCTCGACATACCGAGGGCTCGTTCGAGAACCCTCGACCGGCTCCTGCTCCGCCGCCACGAAACAACAACGGTCTTGTGCCCAGTCGGCCTGCTCCGAAGCCGCCGGCGTCCAGCAAGGCACTGCAGCAGCAATTTGGTGCTCCTCAGTCGCCGTCATCAATCGGCTATCCAAAGTCTCAGCCGGGCTCTCCATCGCCTACAGTCACCAGAAATACATCAATTCGGTCGATCTCCCAGCCAATACCCTTCGGCAGTAGCAACAGTACCGTCTCCTCGCCATCGCTACACAAGCAATCCTCGCCGAATCTGCAGCTCGTTACTCAAAAGTACCGCGAGAAAGAGCTGCCTTCCGAGCCACTTGACCAGTCCCCACTAGCGCCTACTCCCGCTGTTGAGCTCGCGCCATCGCCTGAGCTGGAGAAACCCGCGCAGTCTACCGAGAATCTCTCGTTAGATGCGACAATGGACAACTCTACTGATTTGCTGCAAAAGATGGTGGCCGAAGCTGCGCAGACTCAGACACCTGCAAAGTCTGAGCAGCAGCAGCAGCCGTCGCAGCCACAACAGCAGACTACACCTATACTCATGCAAGGCGATGTACTGGCAGAGTCGCCGCGACGAGTACGACAGCATCATTCTCCACGCGCGCATCAGAACGGGTTCAACAAGGGCTCGTCGACGACCACAGACCCGTCGAAGGACTCGACCGTCAAGGACATGGAGCGCCAAGCAGCGGCAGCACGAAAGCGTGAGCAGAAACGGATACGAGATGCCGAGCTGATAAACCGGCTTACTGCGATCTGCACAAAGGGTGATCCCACAAAGCTCTACCGCAGTCTGCGCAAGATCGGACAAGGTGCTAGCGGAGGCGTGTACACCGCATACCAAGTCGGCACAAACCTGTGTGTGGCTATCAAGCAGATGAATTTGGCGCAGCAGCCGCAAAAGGATCTGATTATCAACGAGATATTGGTCATGAAGGAAAGCAAGCATCCAAATATCGTCAATTTTATAGATAGTTATCTATACGGCGGTGATCTATGGGTTATTATGGAGTATATGGAGGGCGGCAGTCTGACAGATGTGGTGACATACAACATGATGTCTGAAGGCCAAATAGCTGCCGTCTGTCGCGAAACACTATTCGGACTGCAACATCTTCATTCCAAGGGTGTCATTCACCGAGACATCAAATCCGATAACGTGCTCTTGTCTCTGACCGGCGAGATCAAACTCACAGACTTTGGCTTTTGCGCTCAGATCCAGGATACTTCTGTGAAGCGGACGACCATGGTCGGAACCCCATACTGGATGGCCCCCGAGGTTGTCTCGCGGAAAGAGTACGGACCGAAAGTCGATATCTGGTCTCTTGGAATCATGGCCATCGAGATGATCGAGGGCGAGCCTCCGTACCTGACAGAATCACCTATGCGAGCACTCTACCTCATCACCACAAACGGCACTCCGGATCTCAAAGACCCAGGCGCACTCTCGACAACCTTCAAGGCATTCCTCGGCTGGGCATTACAAGTCGACCCGGATCGTCGCGCGTCGGCGGCCGAATTGCTTGAGCACCCGTTCCTCAAGTACGCTGAGAATCTGAGAACGCTCGCGCCACTCGTGAAGGCGGCTCGGCTGGCAAAGTTGCAGGAGCAGAATGCTAGCTCACATAAAGCAAAGGAGCAACAGCAGCAGCAACAACAACAGCAGCTTCCTCAGTCGCAGCATCAGCCTATTGTGCAGAACGTATAGCTCCATCCTATGTGATGATGCCACTGCTCCACTCCCATCTTTTCCTCTCCTCCTTTCTCTTTCTGCTTTTTCTGCTGGGGTTACGATAAAATACAGGCGTCTTCTATTTGTTTATCATGCTTTTTGTTATTTACGGATGAATATTGCTGTTCTTTGTATTTTGTATTTTGTGTCTTCTACAAAGCAAATAAGGTTTAAATAAAAACTCTGATTCACCACAAATTTTTTTTAATAAAAAACCAGATATTCCAGTAAACTGCCTCCCGCAATCCACCGATTCTTTTCCACCTGTGAAAGCTGAACAGCGATAATAACCAGCAAATCAACACAAACAGAAGAAAAGAACAAGATGTCTGAACAAGCTGTTGACGCCGCGGCCGAGACGCTGGCAAAGACCTATCTCGACGAGGTGACGGGTGAGCAGGTCTCCAAGACCGAGCTCAAGAAGCGTCAGAAGGCTCGTGATTTGGCTGCTAAGAAGGTATTTATGCATTATTTCTACTTTGTAAATTTAGAAGATATGATTTACTGACGAATTGTGGTGTAGCAAGCAAAGGCTGCTGCTGCTGCTGAGAGCAAGCCTGCGGGAAAGAAGGACGATGAGTTGACCCCAAATGTGAGCAACCTCCTACAGTCCTATGCTCTTCACATCCCAATACTAATTTCTACCACAGCAATACTTTGAGATCCGCTCGCGTGAGATCAACGCTCTCCGCCAATCGCACAACCCGGATCCGTACCCGCACAAGTTCCACGTCACGACCAAGATCGGCGAGTTCACCCAGAAGTACGCCAACCTGACCCGCGGCGAGACCCTTCCCGAGGTGACGCTCGCGGTCGCGGGCCGTATCTACGTCAAGCGTGAGTCTGGCTCGAAGCTCAAGTTCTACGATCTCCGCGCCGAGGGCGACGCGATCCAGATCGTTTGCCAGGCGCAGGACGCGACCGGCGACTTTGCGGCCATGCACGAGCATCTCTCGCGAGGAGACATCATCGGCGTCAAGGGATACCCTGGTCGCACGCAGCCGCAGCGCGGAGGCGAAGGTACCGTTTCCCTGTTTGCGCGCGAGGTCGTGCTGCTCTCGCCGTCGCTGCACATGCTTCCTACCGACCGCTACGGATTCAAGGACCAGGAGAGCCGCTACCGCCAGCGCTACCTCGATCTGATTATGAACAACAGCACGCGCGACAAGTTCATCGTCCGGTCCAAGATCATCTCATACATGCGCCGCTTCTTTGACAGCCGGGGCTTCGTCGAGGTCGAGACGCCGATGATGAACATGATTGCCGGCGGCGCGACCGCCAAGCCCTTCGTCACGCATCACAATGACCTCAACATGGATCTCTTCATGCGTGTCGCGCCCGAGCTCTACCTCAAGATGCTCGTGGTTGGTGGCATCGAGCGCGTATACGAGATCGGCCGCCAGTTCCGAAACGAGGGTATCGACATGACCCACAACCCCGAGTTCACCACCTGCGAGTTCTACGAGGCCTACGCCGACTACAACGACCTTATGGACACCACCGAGCTGCTCTTCTCCGAGATGGTCAAGGAAATCACTGGTGACTACAAGATCAAGTACCAGCCGCAGGGCCCCGACGGCATCACCTACGACATTGACTTCTCGCGCCCCTGGAAGCGAATGGACATGATCCCCACGCTCGAGGAGAAGCTCGGCGTCAAGTTCCCTCCCGGCGACCAGCTCCACACCGCCGAGACCGGCGAGTTCCTCAAGTCCGTGCTCGACAAGCAGGGCATCCAGTGCCCGCCGCCGCTCACCAACGCGCGCATGCTCGACAAGCTCGTCGGTGACTTCCTCGAGGACACCTGCATCAACCCCACGTTCATCATGGGTCACCCGCAGATGATGTCTCCTCTCGCAAAGTACCACCGCTC
Source organism: Myxozyma melibiosi (assembly GCF_037950935.1). Classification (NCBI taxonomy): domain Eukaryota; kingdom Fungi; phylum Ascomycota; class Lipomycetes; order Lipomycetales; family Lipomycetaceae; genus Myxozyma; species Myxozyma melibiosi. The sequence continues at coordinate 61,198 of NW_027042916.1, read as the reverse complement.
CGTGCCCGGTATCTGCGAGCGTTTCGAGCTCTTCGTCGCGACCAAGGAACTTGCAAACGCCTACACCGAGTTGAACGATCCCTTCGACCAGCGCCAGCGCTTCGAGGAGCAGGCCAGACAGAAGGCCCAGGGCGACGACGAGGCCCAGTTGGTCGACGAGGTCTTTTGCACTGCGCTCGAGTACGGTCTCCCGCCTACCGGTGGATGGGGCGCGGGTATCGATCGCTTGACTATGTTCTTGACCAACAGTCATACCATCAAGGAGGTCTTGCTGTTCCCTGCTATGAAGCCTGACGTCAATCCCCCTAAGGAGGAGTAAATATTGTCTTGCGTTTGTTTTAGTTTAATAAATTTGCAATATATTCAGCGTGTAATAAAAGTAGCTACAACACAGAGAGTTTCCTCGTTAGTAAATCAGGTCGATATAATAATGTTTCTGAGTAAACAACTACACATCTTAGTCTTTCTCAGGCTTATTCTCGGTCTCCTCAACGAGCTCGACATGTAAGCCCTTCTCGCGCATCTTGGCCATGATCTCTCCAACCTGCTGCTCAACCTCGACGTCCCGACTGCAGTCTTATCAAACACCTGCGCAATCTCCTCGAGCGTATGTCCTCGCGTCTCCGGATAGGCCAAGTACGTAGTCAGAATGAGGCAGACCAGGATCGCCAGAAACACAAAGTAATACTTCCACCCGATCTTACCCAGCGCGATCGAGTTCACAAAAAGATTGAAGATCAAGGCTAGATATGAAGCTACCTGCACGACAACTAGGCCGCGCGCGCGGTTGAGGTAGTTCCAGATCTCGGCGGGGTATGCATACAGAAGCGGCGTGTAGGCAATGTCGTAGAAGCCGTAGTATATGAACAAGAACGGGATCATCGAGAGTCCGATCGCGTTGTTGCCCGTGTTTGCAAACGATCCAGAGAGGGAAACGTGATCATGACGTACGAAAACAGCATGCCGACGCCAGACGTGAGGAACAGGAGTCTTCGCCCGGCGAAGTCAACCAAGATGGCCGAGAGCACGGCGCAGATCAAGTTCCATAGCTGCAAAAAGCCGTTGATTAAAGTCTGCTTCGTCACCGACGTGATCCCCACCGACCGCAGCACGATCGAGAGGTAATAACTCACGACGCCGGCGCCGTTCCATTGCCCAAAAATGCCGAGCGTGATGGTGATAAACAGCGGTGCCGGTTTCCGGGCGTGCTCCACAGATTAGACCAGGTAGAGTTCTTGGCCGCGAACTTCTCCATCTCGATCGCGCGACAGATCTCCTCCATCTCAAAGTCGACCAGCAACGAGTTCGCATCGCCGCCCGCGTGGTACTTTGTCAGGACTACACGCGCCTCGGCGTAGCGGCCTTTGGAGATCAGCCAGCGCGGCGAATCGGGGATGCGCAGGGTGTGGATCAGGACTAGGAGAGGAATAGCACATTGCAAGAGCGTGGGCACACGCCATCCCCATGCGCCGAGATTGCGAGTGCCGAAGGTGACCCAGGCAGCCAGCAACGATCCGACATATTAGTTGCAACTAAGAGAAGAGTGAGTGAGATGCCGCTAGAGTCGAAAGGTATGGAACGTACTTATACAGCGAGGTCACGCGCGCGCGGTGCGTCGGATATGAGATCTCAGCAATAGTAAGCGGAGCACCCATGGTAAACGAAGCACCGAGGCCAATAAAAAACCTGCCGATGATAAACATCGCGACGTTCACAGACCCAGCTCCAATCCCTGCGCCCAAGGAGATGAAAAAGGTCGAGATGAGCATCGGCATCTTGCGACCGAATCGCTCGGTGAGATAGCCGATTGCAGACAGACCGAGAAGCCCGGCAATCGAGTTGATTGCGTTGACAAAACCTAGCCAACCGCCGGTTGGGTAGTTCATGAATTCCTGCCAGTCCTCGAGAGACTGAAGACCGTTCATGAGCGCGCCGTCGTAGCCGGTAGCGGCGGAATAGGACATGCAGACGAGTAGGTAGAGGTTCAATCTGAGAAGATGAGATTGACGATACCAAGGCGTCTCTTCATCCGGAAGAAGCTGCAGGTTTGTTAGCTTTGTAGAAGGAGAAAATGACAGCAACAGGTATCATACAGCTGCCAGCTCGTCTCCGACGATGCGCGCGTTCTTGCGCCTTGCCTCGCTGATCTGGGTAGTTTGCTCAGACTCCATTTGTTTTCGCACAGAAGAATGAAGAAGACAGACATGACACTAACGAGTAAACAGAGATATTTATACAGATCAATAACTAGAGATGAAAAATTTTTAGAATCGCGAGACGCAAGAGAAAGCGAGCAGCCTGCGGGGAAGACGCGTCGAGGTCGGTCTGATTCGCGGGGTCGCTTGGCACGGGCGTCGTGGGGTGGTGATGGATCCACAACAGCTGATCTCAAATTTTTTCATGTTTGAAATGAGCTTGTAAACGAGGTCTCAAATGGCACAAGATGCACGGAGAAGAGGGTTAATGTTGGTGAAGCAGTTTTTAAGATCAGATACATCTCGCTCATCACTACTTCCTCCCGCTCTCTGCCCTGATTCTCTAGTTGATCCTCTTGACTCCAACAATCCCAGCAGAATACAAAAAAACGGAGGAATGGAACAGAATGGCGGCGTTCGGTAGCTACAGAAAGCTTAAGACAGCCAAGCAGGAGCAATTAAAAGCCTCTGATCAGATAGTCCGGCCAGAAAAGAGTAAACAAATCAAGAAAAAAGCGGAGAAACCGCAGTAATAAGATTCCATTTCGATTATAAACCAAATATAATAGCAATTCTAATCTATCGAGTCGTCGATCTTTGAATGATTGCGTACAGGTTAGAAAAGGGAAGAAAAGGCCTCGTTTTCCGCTTGGCATTTCCATTTTGGGACTTGCGAGCCGAACGCTGCAATTTATACGGCGGTCCGACGGACCGGCTGGCCGCGTATCGGAAAATCCAAAGTTCCGTCTGTGTACGCAATACGCAAGAAATTAAGAAGAAAAGAGGAGAGAGAAACAATATGAGGAAGAAAAGAGGAGGAGGAGGGGTGGTCTACTTCAGAAACGCTACCTGATACGGCAATCATAGTCCGCCATATTCCTCTTTAGCAACACTACTTCAGTCAGATTCGAAGAAACCAGCACCACTCACTATTGGAGACGAGAAAGTATGAGATGAAAATTTCAACGAGCTCTGCAGCAACTGCGGGGATTATCAAACAGTATGGCCCCGCAATGAGACGCTAGCAATTAAAGTAATGACGACGGCCAGAGCAATAACAATATCACTTTTTTAAATTGTCGTTCTTCTCCTTCTCCTCATCCAAGTAAAAGCTTTTTTAAAACTATCACGATAGAGGTCCGCTGTGACGAAGTCGCGTTGTCGCGCGCCGTAGAGATGTCATTTAAGGACGCAATGAAGGGGATAGGCAATTTTCAAGGTTGGACGTGGAAGTGGAAGTGGAAGCACAAGTGACTAGGAAGATAGTACTTGAGGGTTGGTTACCCAGAAGAATAGGTAAGCCAGGATTTATATACTACTCTGCTGACTGTCTCGTTCTATTCTCTCGTCAGAAAGAGTCAGTCTACTGGTCGAAAGAAGCGAGAATGCCAGACCTTGTGGGGGAAGATTCCTAGGGATGAGTGGAGATTGTTTAATGTAGGAGAAATGTAGGAGACGACTTGTAGGAGAGGTTTTAATGAGATAGCAGAAGCAGAGTACTCGGGAAGAAGCAAGGAGACTCGAAAAGGTAATATTCCTGAGGTGAGGCCTGGATTGCCAGCCTCGCTGCCTCACGACACTGGCGCCGGCAATATTAATACAATCACGACAGCGCAAGTCATCTGAACAAGCGTCTTTTCTAGCAACAAATATATATCTAATATGTAATGTGTTGTCTGCCATAGTCATCTAAAACAGTACAGATACTTTATTCTGGCTTTGACTGGTTTAGAAAGGAACTAGGCAAAACGACTCTGTAAGCTCGACGATATAAAGGACCTTTCATTAAAGATATAGTGGTGCATACTCCTGAACTTGACTGCCGTTAAAACAAGAAGCATGAGCTCGGCAGTAACTACGGGGAGTATCAAGCAGTATGGTCCCGCGATGTGACGCTAGCAATAATTAATACAGTCACCTCAGCCAGTGCAATAACAGTATTAGTCTGCAATGTCGACGTTCTCCTGCTCCCCCTCATACGCCAGTTTGATACCCAGCCCATCCAACACGGCTTCTACCTGGTCTCCGAAAACTCTCTCTGTAATCCTATCAAAACCACAGATAGCAAATCGCGCGTCCTGAAATGTCGTGAGGTTTGCCAAGTACTGCTTAAGCAACGACTCCATCTCGATATTTGTTGCAGGTCGAACCAAATGCTTCCTTAAACGTATATCTTCAATCAAAGTCTTTATCATCAACATCGGTATATCTAATCGCGTTCTTCTGAGGCTCTCAGAGTCGGGATCTCTGAACAGAAATAAACTCGACGACATGTGGGGATAGCACGGCGTGACTACGCTCGTAAATTGACTTGCATCCTGAATATCTGTCGACAGAAATCCTGAAAATTTCCTGAACCATTCTGAAGACGCGAGCGGCCATGATCCAACGACTATCTCTCCCGGCCGCACCAAATAAAATTCAGAGAGCTGTAAGAAAAAGAATGCAGAGGATGCGGAAGTAAGATTTTTACAGCCGCTCACATAAAACGTGATATTGCACCGGCACACATAATTCTTGGGGTCTTTTGTGAACATTTCCCATGACCGTTTTCGAGACAGATTGAGCAGCTCCAGTATGACCGAGTCCGTGACGCAGCTCGTACGTGTAAGGTCCAGGACCCTAAGACTGTCCGGTGCTGATCTAATGAATTGCCAGAGGACCGACGTAGTCAGCTCGGTATTGTCAGAAATATTCAGTTCTTTTAGATATCTGCACGAGTGCATAATACACAGCAGCACCTCATCGGTGATCCCTTTCATGTTCCAGGCGGATATCTTTTCAATTTTCGGAGTCCACCGGAAGAACTGCGACAGTCCAGTAGCGTCTTTCCAACTTGAGAGGTCTATATACGTGAGGTTTGTCAGACTACCTCTTAGTCTGTTCCATATTGTTGCACCATACGGATTTTGGCAGAGCGACAGATGTAATCTTTTCAGTTTGAGGGGCGACGGCGATAGTGTGTTAGTTTGCACATTCAAATCTCCAAGGATCCTAAACAAACCTTCACGATCGAATTGGCTACCTTGCAGTTCAAGATATTCAAGCGTCTTCAGGTGCTGGCGGATCAATTCCTGAACTATTGGAAAATGAAGCGACTTGAGATCGGACGGCAGGCGAAGATTGCGTAGTTCCTTTGGCGCTCGAAGAAGGAGGATAGTACACTCAAATTCGTCATCTTTCCTTGTGTACCCGAAGCTGTAAGTGAGAAAAAGAGAATGCAGATTTGTCAAGTAAGGTGCCAGGCGTTTGGCAAAACGTTTTGTCAGACGTTTAGTAGAGTCGAGAGTCAGCGAACGAAGAGTTTCTTGGCAGGAACTGACAATTTGAAGGACTGTACGTTGGTTTTGGATCGAGTTTAAGCCGAGCTTCAGCTCGACGAGGCGACTAAATGGCGGGAAGGGCCCGTTCACGATGATACTATAACTCAGGGATGCAACATCAAAACAGCGCACGACCGGGGAAATCCTGCGGAGCAGCTGATTGCATGTCTTCGTGGTGAACAGCGTAGCATAAATCCCCTCATCACTAGAGAGGTATATCGAGTTCGTGTCCAGCCGTGCATTTCCTAGTCGATTCCAGCGCCGGTTGACCTGTGGAAATGTTGTTAATCTATGTATAGCAGAGAGACAGAGGGAAAGAGAGGGAGGATACCCTAGTACACTGTGCCACGGTGAAGGGGCCGCAATACGCAAATATTATGAGTAGGACCTCGTTCGATAAGTGCTCGATTGAGCAGCTACTCCGGCTCGTGTCGCCGGTCGAGGGGTCCTTTGTTGGTCTCGGAGGATACCAGGTGAGGCCTCGAACGACGAACTTGTTCTTCGACATTGTTTCTTGCTTGTTGCGGGTGTCGAGATGATAACGAGAGGATGAGAGGAGCCGAGGTTTATAAGATGCAACTTGGATGTTTGCGGTTGATTTCAAAAGGAACTTTCTTCTGCTTTAGCTGATGCCTCCGTTCACTATTTCGATCCAGGTGGTGATGCTATACTAGAGTTGAAGACTCTTATGGGAAGTTGGAGACATACAAGAGAGGGGGAGGAGAGGCGAAGAAGAAATCTGGTGGTTTTGAGTCTGTCGGGGTGCGTGCTACGTGTACCCATAACACAGAATCGGACAGCTCAGTTAATTAATTATTACCTGAGTGTCCTCAACTCTTTAACCTAGTAAAAGCGCTTCTAACACTATCATGACTTCAAAACTTCGTCATAACCTAGCCTAGCTGTTTTTTTTTGGTTCATATGGAGTAGAGATATAAAGACGATATCAGCATTGTCGTCACCGGAATAATATCTCTTCTAAAGGTCAGCTTCCTCCTGTTTCTTCTCGAGAAGACCAAACTTGGTAGCAAACTTATCCAACTTGATACCAAACCTATGCAACTCGATCTCTACCTTCTCGGGGCTAAAAGCCTTATACGCAGTCAATCTAAATCCACGGATAACGAACCGCGCGTCCTTGATTGTCGTAAGCGCGTCCAAGTACTCCCAAAACAAACACCGCAGTTTCATCTCTAGTGAGAAGTACCGTTCCCGATAACTTTCATCGCCCTCTAAAATATTCCTCATCTTGAGAGCTATATTCCTCCGCATGGCTCTATGCTCCTCAAAGCTAAGAGCTGTGTGACACTCACAAAATCGTGAGGTCATTATAGGATAGCACGACTCGACTACGCTCGTCAACTGACTAGGATCCTGAATGTCTCTCGACAGAAACCTTGTGAATTTACTGATCTGTGGCAGCGACGTCAGCGGATGTGAGCCAGAGTCTGCCTCATCCGGCCGCACTGGGTAATATTCAAACATCCGTAAGGCGTAGAACACAAAGGCGACTTCAGTAACATTGTCACAGCCGTCTATAGCGAGTTCAAAATTGCACCGAGACATGAAATTCTTGGGATCTTTTTTGAACAGCTTCCATGACTTTCTTCGAGACAAATCGAGAATTTCCAAGACGACAGAGTCTGTGACGGCTTGCACCTTTCGAAGATCTAACTTCTCAAGACTGTCCGGCGCCAATCTGATGAACTGACTGAGTCCCATCGTAGTCAGCTCGGTGTTGCCTTCAACATTCAGTTCTCTCAAAAATCTGCACGAGCGCGCAAGACACTGCAGGCCCTCGTCGGTTAACCCTGCCATGTTCTTGGCAATTATCGTTTCAAGTTTCGGAGTCGACAAGAAGAAGGATGCCAGTCGGTCAGTGCCCTGTAAGTCATCACCGATATCCGAAAGATCTAGATACTTTAGGTTTTTCGCGCGTGCTCCGATATCATCCAATGCTCCTGGGTCATTAAAAGCTGACTTGCAGAGTGACATATCCAGCCTTTCCAGTTTAAGTGGCGAGAGCGTTCGGCTGTCAGACCTACCTAAAAAGATCTCAGCAACATCGTTTGGTCCGAACGTAGAGCCATGCAGTCCGAGATATTCGAGCGTCTCCATGCGCGGGTGGATTGACTCGTAGATCAGATTTTCGCTATAATAGTCGATCCAGCTCGGTACGCGCAATCTGCGCAGCTCCTTTGGCGCTTGAAGAAGGAGCATACTATTTTCAAAGTCATCCCAGGTGCTAGTCTCGTAGCTCGAGAAAGTTCATGCAGACTTTTTAGGTAGGGCGCCGAGCGTTTGGCGAACCGTCGTGTCTGGCCGCTAATGGATTCGAGAGTCAAGGATCGAAGAGTTAATTGGCTGGAACTGACAATTTGGATAACTCCTTCATAGTCGCGCAACGAGTATTCATCGAGAGTCAGCTCCTCGAGGCGACTAAATTGCTGCAATGGCCCCCTCAAGTGGTGTTGTTCAAGCATAGTTGAAAGATCGAGTCGGCGCACAACTGGTGCGATACTGGCGATCACTCGGTTGAATTTCTCGTTGGAGACGCGGGCAAAACAAGGCTTTTTTTCACAAAAGTATTCCCAGTTCGCTTCCAGCGCTGCTTTCCCTAGTCGATTCCAGCGCCGGTTGACCTGTAGAGTGTTGTTAGTATACAGATGTCAGAGACACAGAGAGAACAAAAGAAAATATACCATAGTGAAGCGAGTGATATTGTAGGAGTCGCAATAACTAAATATATCGAGCAAAACCTTGTCCGATAAGTGTTCGATCGAGCTGCCACTCCTGTATGCGTTGCCAGTCCAAACATCCTTCGTTGGTTTCTGCGAAGTCCAGGTCTGATCGCAAACAAGCTCTTCGAAGCGACTGAATTGCGTGTATTGCCCCTTGAAGAGTTTCGCCTCAATGCTGAGAAATGCATAAAGGAGGCTGCGAGGTATCGGGGCGATTTTTTGGATCAGTCGCTCTATTTCATATTTAGGTAGCCAGCGGAAAGCGGACTCCTCATCGCCAAAGTCTGTCCAGTTCGTGTTTAGAAGGGTTTCTTTTGCTAGAGAATCCCACCGCTGGCAAACCTGTACATGGTTGTTAGATATAAATAGCAAAGATACGACGAGCGGGAAAGAAAATACCTTAATACACTGTGTGATGGTGTAGGGGTGACAATAGGAAAATATCTTGAGCAAGATATCCTCCGATAAATCCTGGATTGAATGTCGATCGTACGAGAAGCCGTCGCCGCCAGCCCGAGCGTGCTGGTTCGGCCCCGGACAACACCAAGTGAGATCGCGAACAACGAACTTGCTGTTTGACATTTGTTTCCAGCTGGTCGCGGGGATCGAGATGATAACGAGAGGAGGAGAAAGATAAGACGTTCAGGTTCAGCAGTTCAGGGGTAGATAGGTATTTATAGGTGGGTTTGAGCGCAATTAACTTTCGCTTCTGCTGTTGCTGCTTCCTCCGTTCACGATTTCAGTTCAGGTTCAGTCAGCAGTTCAGGTCTCAGTCAGGTGGTAATTCTCAATAAGAGGAAGAGAAGGAGGTGATAGACTTATATAGAAGGTTGATGACATATAGAGAATGAGGAAGAGGAGGAGTGGTGAAGAGGTTAATTTGGCGGCATTGACTTACTTCGTGGACCCACTCAGAACACAGGTGTTTATTAACAAACCCTACAAATCCCTACACTGCCCCTGTCCTCAACTCTGCACAATAATATAACCTGTGAACAGAGCTATAACTCTACTACTACTACTAAATATCTCTAATAAAGTAAAAGTGCTTTCAATCCAGCAACGTCTCTGAGATATGGCGTCGTCCGATTGTTCATTTGGACTATAAATGCGAAATATATCTTCATCTTCATCACCGGGATAGCTAAGGAAGCCTAAAGTCTGATTGTTGGCTCGTGTAGAGAACTTGCCTCTCACTCTTAGACTCGAGGAGGAGGAGGAGAGACTACTGAAAAGAGATTCCTCAGCAAGAGCTCTGCAGCTGCTGCGGGGATGTTCTAGTACTATGGCCCCGCAATGTAATGCTGACAATCACTTGCGCAATAACGACAGCAAAAGCGATACAAAGGTTAGCAGTATCTTTCGTTGTAAGGACCTCGTCTGGCAGTCGCTCGATTGAATAGCCGTCCCCGCAAGCTTTGCCAGGTTGAGCATTCTTGGTCGGTGCCGAAGCAGTACCGCCTTGTTGTGAGCAAGTGAAGGAAAGGTCGCGAACGACGTAGCGGAAATCGACTTGTGCTCTCATTGTTTCTTGCTGTTCGCGGGGATCGAAATGATGATAACGAGATAATGAGGAGAGATAAGATTCGGATGTTCAGGGGTAGTACTCTTAATTGTAATACACAAACCCTACATAAACCGCTCTTCTTTCGCATCCGGCCATGATCTTCTGAGAAAGTTCTCGATACAAAAAGCGTAGTCTCTTCTATAATTGTTTGGAACAACGTATATACTTTACTTTAGTCTGTCTGCTGCTTTGTGCATATAAGTGCATGATCATTGAGAACTCACTCAAGAGCCTCCGGAACGAGACGCATGATCTCTGCATCAACTGCTGGATATTATCTACTAGCAATACGGCACCACAATATGACGCTGGAGATTACCGCAATCACGAAAGCCAGAGCAATATAGATATCAGCAGTATTTATACACTGCAACTGCAAGGAGTCGGATCTAACAGTCAAAATCGAACCACCTGCCGATCAATCACCGGTAGTCTTGTTGGCGCTCTAGAACTCGTCTTCGCTGAGATCTTCGTTAGCGCCATATATACTGTCGTCGGAGGCAATCTCAAGCTGATCATCGGATTCTTCCCCAAAGTCACCGTCCTCCTGCTTCACCTCATGCGCCGACAACTTGACCCCAAACCTATTTAACGCCGCCTCTACATCCTCGCGCCCAAAAGCTTCATCGGCAGCCATCCTAAAGCCACAGATAGCAAACCGCGCGTCCTTAATTGTCGTGAGCTCTTGCAAGTACTGCCTAAACAATATCTGCAGTCTCATGCTGTGTGGAAACTGCTCCTCCGAGCCCTCCATCCACCACGCGATTCCAAGTAAAGTGCGTTTCATCAAGATTAGTAGTTTTTTTCGCATCAATCTCTGCTCCTGCTCCTCCTCAATACAGTCATAGAATTCCGACGTCATAAAGGGGTAGCACGGCTGGACTACGCTTGTGAGCTGATCTGCATCCTGAATATCTGTTGACAGAAACCCAAAGACTTCCCCGGTCCATCGTAGCGACGACAGCGGCTGAGAGCCAAGGACTACCTCGTCCGGCCGCACCAAATAATATTCAAAAAGTTGTAAAACATAGAGAACAAAGATTGCGTCAGTGACATTGTCGCAACCGCCTACACCAAATTTTAGATTGCACCGAGACACAAAATTCTTGGGATCCTTAGTAAACGCTTCCCATGATCTTTTCCGAGATAGATTCAGCAACTCCAAAACGACCAAGTCTGTAATGGAGTTCATATTTAGAAAGGTAATACACAGAAGGCTGTCTGGCGCCGACCTGATGAACCGACTGATTCCCAATGCCGTCAGCTCGGTGTTCTCTTCAAAATGCAAGTATTTCAAAGATGTGCATGAATGTAGAAGACTCAGCAAGACCTCATCAGTGAACCCTTGCGTGCCCTGAGCACTGATCGTTTCAATTTTCGGAGTCGACTGTAAGAATTGCGCTAGTTGAAAGGGGTCAGAGGAAAATGTATCCAGAAACGAGATGTTGAGATACGTTAGATTTGTCAGACGGCCTCTCAGTTCGTCAAAGATGGATGCATCATCCAGATATTCGCATTGTGACAAATTCAGCCCATGCAGTTTCAATGGCGACATAGTTGGTGTACCAGTTTGTGCATTTCCATCTTCAAAAAGAACAAGCAAACCTTCGCTATCGAACGAGGTACAATGCAACCCAAGATATTCGAGCGTCTCCAAGCGCGTACTGATCACGGTCAGTATGGTTAGCAAATCAATCCCTTCACACCCGCGTGGTAAGAGCAGGCTGCGCGGTTCATTTGGCGCGCCAAGAAGAATGGCACTACCAGCAGCGCTATTATTTTGGATTAATCTGTATCTCAGAAAGAGCTTATGCAGATTTTTCAAGTAGGGTGCTAGACGTATGGCAAAGCCTTCTGTCAGGTCACTTATATACTCGAAAGTCAGCGAACGGAGGGTTGAATGGCTGGTACTGATAATCTGGAAAACTGTCTCATAGGTTCTGAACCCATAACCACCGAGGACCAGTTCCTCGAGGCGACTGAATGGCGGGAAAGGCCCGCTCAAAGTCACGCTGACTTCGGATGAAATATCAAGGGAGCGCAAGACCGGAGCGATCCTTCTGATCAGCCGGTTTGCTTTATCATTAGTATTGAGGTGTGCGTCTTTAAGGTCTCGGTCAGAAACGCTGGTCCAGTTCCTTTCCAGAAGTGCTGTTCCCAGTTTATTCCAGTGCCGGTTGACCTGCAGAGGGCTGTTAGATTGTGATTTTGAAAAGCAGAGATCGAAAGAGAGAATACCATAATGAAACGAGTAACAGAGAAGGAGTCACAATAAGCAAATATCTCGAGCAGAATCTCGTCCGACAACCGCTTAATCGAGCAGCCATTCCTGCCCGCGTTGCCAGACGGATCAACCTTGGTTGGCTTGGGACAAGACCAGGTGAGGTCGTGAACGACGAACTTGCTGGCTGGCATTATGTTCAGGGGTAGTTTGAACATGATTTGCTCCAGATAGTCTGCGCCACTCCTGTTCAATACTGCTATCTGTCTGAGTGTTGATAATACTACAAGGAGGAGAAAATTTCTATGAGAAGTTGGAATCTATAAAGGATGAGGAGGAGTGGTTTTTGAGGCTGTCGGGGTGCGTGCTACGTGGACCCGAAACACAGAATTGCACAGTTGTGCTATCGAGCGTCCTCGACTCTGAATCAAGAAACCGTGAACAGAGCTATTTTACGCTGTCAGTATAACAATGTCTCTAATGAGTTGTGACATAAGGACTATAAATATAAATACATGTCTCCATAATCATCACCATATCTCCATAATCATCACCATATACATGTCTCCATAATCATCACCATGATAGCCAAGAAATCATAGCCAGCTGCTGGTCGGGTAGAGAAGCGATGGCAGAGTGGACTACTTCAGAGGCAATACCCGGTATGGAAAACACAGCCTCTGCCATAATCGTCTGTCACAACGCAGATAAGTTAGACTCCCTGCAGACTTGCTTAGAACGAACATGATTACTGAACTCAAGAGGAGGAGTCTCTGGAACGAGAAGCATGATCTTTGCATTAACTGAGTCATCTAGCAGTACGGCATCACAAGATGACGCTGAACATTATCGTAACAAAAGCCAGAGTAATATATATATCGGAGAGAAGAGACTGATACGCTGCAAGGGGTCAGATATAGCAGTCAATTTCAGACAACGAGATGGTTGATCGCGGTAGTATTATTGCGAATCTACTCAGCTCTCCAGTCAGAAACTCGGCCGGAATTGACCGGGCAATTATACTTCAAGTAGATCACCGGTCTCTGCTTCAAGGTCATAGTCCTCCTGGTTCTCCTCATACGCCAGCAACTTGATACCAAGCCCGTTCAACACCTCCTCTACCTCCTCGCGTCCAAAGGCCGTCTCCATAGCTGTCCTAAGACTACAGATAGCAAATCGCGCTTCCTTAAATGTCACGAGGTCCTCCAAGTACTTCTTGAACAACGACTGCATCTTCTCCTTTGGTGGAAGACGAGGCCGGCGCGGCCTCGAACCTGCATCGCCAATCAAAGCTTTCCTCATTTCGCCCAGTAGACTTCTTCGCGTGGCTTTATTATACTCAGGGTCGGAATGTAGGAAGCACTCGTAGAAAGACGACATCATAAAGGGGTAGCACGACTCCACTACACTCGTGAGCTGATCTGCATCCTGAACATCCGTCGACAGAAACCCTGAGATCTCCCTGGTCCATCGCAGCGACGACAGCGGCTGTGGGCAAATTTCTCCCGGCCGCACCAAATAGTATTCAAACATTCGTAAGACAAAGAACACGAAGGATGCATAAGTGACGTCTTCACAGTAGACCACACTGAACACGAAATTGCACCGAGACACGAAATTCTTGGGATTACTTTTAAACGCCTGCCATGACTGTTTCCTAGACCTATTGAGTAACTCAAGCACGACCGAGTCCGTGACGCAGCCTACAATCGCTAGGCCCAAGTCATCAAGACTGTCCGGCGCCGATCTGATGAACTGACAGAGTGCCGACTCAGTCACCTCGGTGTTGCCACGGAGATGTAGTTTTCTCAAACCTCTGCACGCACTCGGGAGACACAGCAGGACCTCGTCGGTGATCGCACTCGTGCTATCAGCAATGATCGTTCTAAGTTTCGGGGTCGACCGGAAGATGTTCGAAAGGGACGGTGACCCTCGACCACCGTAAGCTAGATGCGTCAGGTCTAAATACGTCAGGTTTGTCAGACGACTTCCTAGTCTGCGCATTTTGGTTGCATTATACATCCATATGTGCTTTGGCAGATTCAGTTCTTCCAATTTCAGTGGCGACAGTTTTCTTTTTTTGGTCGAAATTGGTATTCCAAGGCTCTCAAGTAAATCATCAAAATCAAACCGGCAACCACTCAGGTCAAGAGATCTAAGCGTCTCCGAGTGCCAACAAAGCACCTCGCGTGTTGGTCGACGATCTTCCGCGTCAAATCCTAGCGGCAATGCCAGATCGTGCAGTTCCTTTGGCGCTTGAACAAGGAGGACACTAGCATCGATGCTATTATTTGATCCATGAATCTCGTAATTCAGATAGAGTTCACGCAAATTTCTCAAGTAAGGCGCCAGACGTCTGGCAAAGTCTTCTGTCAGGTCCTCAATATATTGGAGTAGCAGAGCTCGGAGAGTTGATTGGCAGGCGCTGATGATCTGAATGACAATCTCTTGGTCGGAGAACGACTCTGAGCCGAATTCAGCTTCTCGAGGCGACTGAAGGGTAAAAATGGCCCTTTTAAGTAGGTTCCTCTACTACAGCACGAGAGATCGAGCTGGCGCACAATCGGAGCAATCCTGTGGATCAGCTGGTTCAGTTCATCGTTGGTGAGGCCGCGTAGAGCGTCAGCGTCATCGGAAAATTCTGTCCAGTCCGTTTCCAGCAATGAATTTCCTAGTCCATTCCAGCGCCGGTTGACCTGTAGATTCATGTCAGTCTATAGGTGGCAAAAATAGAGAGAAGAAAAGAAAAGTCACTATTGTGAAGCGAGTGATTGCGTAGGGGTCGCAATAACCAAATACTTTAAGCAGGGTCTCGTCTGATAAGTCGTCAATTGAGCAGCCACTCCCGCCCACGTCGCCAGTAGAAGTAGACACATTCTCAGTTGATCTCGTCCTGCTAACGACAAAGTTGCTCGCTGACATTGTTTCCTGCTGGTTGGGGGATCAAGATGATAGATAGGATCGAAGGGATGGCGACAGGGATGGGAGTTAATAAGGTTTAGATGTTCAGGGGTAAGTCTGTGTACGTAATTATATTCCTGCCTCTGCTGCTGCCGTTGTTCACTATTTCTATCTGAGTGATGTTATAACAGGAGTATAAGACTTATGGTTGGAAGAGTAGGTTGGAAAAGAATTTGGTGATTATTGATTACTTCGTGGACCCAAAATCAAAGAATCACATAGCCCGGTAAACGGGTGTCCTCAACTTTGGAAAAAGTAAATGTGAACGAAGCGATTTGTGAAAAACGAAGTCTCTGATATCGTTCATAACCCAGTACGTATCGAATGTGTACACAAAGATATATCTTCCTCTTCTTCATCTTCAAAATAGCAAAGAAATCCTAGCCAGCTGCTGGCCCAGCAGAAAAAGAGGTGAAAGGGCGGTCTACTTTAGAATAAATTCCTGATTCCAAAGGCGCGTCTCTGCCGTCGCCCTCTGAGACAACACTGCTACTGCAGTCTGCTTGTTGACTAGCGTAGAGAGATGCCCTTCTCACTCTTAAGCTCAAGTGACTCTAAGATAAAAAGTTCAGCAAGTGCCCTGCAGTAATTGCGGGGATTATCTAGCCCAATGGCCCGCAATGTGACGCTGGTGAATGACGTAATGATCAGACAGCCAGAGTTATTAAGACATAGCGATGTACTCTCTTGTAAGAGGTAGTATCTGGCAATCAATATCAAATCAACTGACGATTGCTCGTGGCGGCTTCGTGGGTTCAGTCAAAGTCGTCGTCTGGTCCGCTTTCCTCATTCCCAACCGATTCGTCGCTATAAAATGGTTCGTCGTCGTCATCTGAGTCAGAGTCGGAGGTGTCGGAGGATATATTACTCAGGTCGATGAAACTGTTGATCAAATTAGGGTTGCTGTCGTCGTTGCTGAGGTCTGCGTTTGCCAATTTCTCGTCATCATACACAGACAAATTGACACCACACTCAGCAAACGTCTCCTCTTCATCAAGAAAGACCTCAGATGCTACCGTCTTGAAATAACAGATAGCAAACCGCGCGTCCTTGATTGTAGTAAGCGCCTGCAAATACTCCCTAATCAGCTGACGCAGTCTCACCCTTAGCGGAAACGAATGGGGCAAAATCTCTGGACTTGTAACTAACGTACGCCCCATCGTCATCAGCAGCCTCCTTCGCATGGTTTTATGTTCTTCAGGGTCGAGATCAGAGCGACAGAAGAAAAAGTCTGAGAACATGATTGGATAGCACGAGTCGACTACGCTCGTGAACTGGCTCGTATCATCAAATCCTGTCGACAGAAACCCTGCGAATTCCTTGGTCCATAGTAGCGACGACAGCGGCTGTGTGCCAACCACTACCTCGCCCGGCCGCACCAGATAATATTCAAACATTCGTAAGCCGTACAGCACTAAGATTGCGTCAGTGAGACCACTGCAGCCGCGTACTGAGAACTCAATATTGAGCCGAGACACAAAATTCTTGGGATCTTTTGAAAACATTTTCCATGACCTCTTCCGAGACAGATTGAGGATTTCGAAAACGACAGAGTCTGTGACGGCTTTCACATGCTCGAGGTTAAGATTCTTCAGACTGTCCGGCGCCGATCTGATAAACCGACTGAGTCCCAGTGCTGTCAGCTCGGTGTTGCCGTCCAAAGATAGGGCTTCGAGAGATCTGCAGCTGTCCAGAAGACTCAGCAGGACGTCGTCGGTAAAACCTTGGTTGTAGGATGCCATAAGATTCTTTATTTGTGGCGTCGACCAGAGCAGCTGCGCCAGTCGAATGGGGTCTGAGGCAAGTATCTTGATGCCCGAGACATCGAGATACGTAAGATTTGACAGACGATCTCCTATACTGCCAAATATTGATGCATCATGAAAAAGGCGGCAAGCTCCCAGTCTCAGCCCTTTGAGTTTCAGCGGCAACGGCGAAATACTCGCGTCAACTTGCACGGTTGGATCGTAAAGGATGCTAAGCAGACTTTCTTGCTCGATGGGCACACCAGCCAGGTCAAAATACTCAAGATCTTTCAGACGCGATCGGAAGATCTCTTGTACAGCCGGCTCATTGATCGCAGAAAACCCGATCGGCACGCACAGACTTCGTGGTTTCTCAGGCGCGCTGAGCAGGATGATACTACCCTCGATGCTATTTGAGTCATCGGTGCGGTAGCACAGAGTGAGGGTATGTAGGTTTTTCAAGTAGGGCACCAGACGTTGAGCAAATGGTTTTGTCAAGTTACGAATATATTCGAGAGTCAGCGAACGAAGGGTTGAATGGCTGGAGCTGACGATCTGGAAGATTGTCTCAAAGGTGCAGAACGAGGTCTCGCCGAGGCTGAGCTCCTCAAGGCAACTGAATGGTGGGAATGGTCCGTTCAAAGTGATGTGAAATGAATGGTTGATGTTGATGGAGCGCACGACGGGGGCGATCTTTTGTAGCATCTGGTTCGCTTCAGCGGTTAAGATGGTCCCGTAGCCCATGTCTGCAGCGCCAAAGTCGGGCCAGTTCGTTTCCAGCAGTGCGGTTGCCAGTCGATTCCAGCGCCGGTTGACCTGTAGAGCACTGTCAGTCCTGTGTTCTACATAGCAGAGAAATAGAGAGCATACCATTTTACAAAGTGTGATGGTGCAGGAGTTAGAGTAAGCAAGTATCTTGAGCAGGACTTCGTCCGACAGCCGCTCGACTAAGCAGTCATCCCCGCGAGCGTTGCCGGTTGGAGCGGCCACGATTGGAGTCGAAGCAGCACGGCTTTGTTTGCGACAGAAGAAGGAAAGGTCCCGAACGACGTAGCTGAACTCATCGTGTTTCGTCCCCATCGTTTCTTGGAGGTCGCGGATCGCGAAGATAGCGAGGAGGATGAGAGGAGATAAGATTTGTATGCTCAGGGGTAGTTTGAGCACAGTTATCACTGCTTTTGCACCGTTTTGCTCTGCTTCTGGTCCGCTCGCTTCTGTATCTGAGCAGTGATGTTGCAACAGAGCTGTAGATTCATGTGTCTAGAAGAAGTGGTGGAGGAGGAGTCTGGCGATTAATATGAGGCCACAGAATTAGCGTACTGTGGATCCAAAGCACATAGTAGCACGGTTGAGTTGCGTTGACTGTCCTCCGAATACAGTCAACAGTCAATAATCAGCAATGGACAGTCAACGATCTGTAATATTCGACCGTAAACTACTTCAACATCACCAACAATGGGATATCGCAGCAAATCAATCGAATATCAGCCATCCGGACTGAGCAATCAAACGAGAAATCGGAGTTTAGCTACATAGATGACTCAGCTTTGACATAATACACTATTTATAGTGCGCTATGCCATACCTAGCTAGCTCCGTGCGGCTTACAACCCCGCTAGTCCTGATTGGGTACGCGTTGTTTATTATTCCAGTGCTGCTCTGAGATAGAAAACGTACAAAAGTTGAGCTGCTTTGGTTTCTCTACAAAAACCTCTGGAAAGCCACCGTCTTTGTGGTTTGCGCACATAAACCCGCGAGATAAAAGAGAAATAACAAGAGTCCAAGGCAATAATGAGGTTGCTATTTGTCCTGCTCTGTGCTGTAATGCTCACGAGCTGTGCTGCTGCTGCCGGCGGAAGCGGCTTCGAGTTTTTACATGATCTCGTCAGAAGAGACTGTAAGTCTGATATCTTTCTTTGTTGTTGATTTGGTTGTAAGTTACTGACAATATACTGCAGTTTTTGGAAAGCGGGCGGAAACGACCTCGTCGTCGACTAGAACAACGTCTTCGACCACCTCCTCAAGGTCTTCTTCCTCCTCGTCCAAGTCCTCTTCCTCATCAAAATCCTCCTCATCATCGAAGTCCTCCTCCTCGACAACCACAACAGCTTCCTCTTCTGAAAAATCCTCCTCATCATCCGCCAGCAGCGGCTCGCGCTCGTCTACAGTAACAGAGACCTCCTCGTCAACTAAAACCAGCAGCAAGTCATCATCAACGACCAGTCATTCCTCATCCAAATCAAGCTCTTCTAGCAAATCCTCCACGACATCTTCCTCGATCTCGATCAACCCCGTCGACCCCGCTGGTGGTATCTCTTTGCTGACTCCAGCCACAACCGACAGCACGACATACGTCAAGATTGGCGGCAATGCGACTTTTTCGTGGACATACACAAGTCTGTCTGTCTCGCCTTCCTACGTCAACGTCGAGGCCTACTGCAGCATGAACGACTACTCGTACCCGATCGCACTTAATCTCTCGATCGACGATACTGAGGTCATTTGGGATACGGCAGAGTACGAAGCTAATGCAACAATCCCGCTACTAACGTAAGTACTGTTTTATGTTTATTGTACAGGACGATGCTAAATATACAACAGGGCAATGTATACCCTAAATATCTACAACTCCAGTGGCTCGACCGACGACGTCGCGAGTGCGGGCTACCTCTCTCCTTACGACAGCTTTGTCTTTGGTGTATATAGCCCGCAGTCGTACGCTTCTCTCGGAAATGGTAAGACAAGCAGTCGATAGTTTTAATTCCCGAGTCAGTGCTAACAGGTGTTGAATTGTAGGAAGTGGATCTGCTTACAACTACAGCGGAGCTATGTCGATAATTGAGAAGAACGTGCTGAGATCCACTTTGCTTTTGGCAGTCGTCAGTAGTGTATTGACTACTCTGTTTATGTGGCGATAAATATGGGAATATTCGAGATATCCATCTGATTCCATGTTGGCGATGTCATGACAATATTGTATTCATTTTTATTTTGCATTCCTCGTTGGTACTTATGATTTGGTTAATGAATGAGTTTAATAAACTGTGTAAACATATAAACTATGAGTAGTCGTGCAGTAAGTAATATTTGAAGCTGTGTAGTGTGAGTCGGCTTTCTGTGATTTGTCCCAACCCAACCTCAACGCCTAAATCATCAACAAATACTCAATAAAATGACCGCCAAAGACGACCAACCGAGTAATACCACCAATCTATCGTCCTCTGAAGACACAAACGACGATGAGCCGGATGAATGGTGATCAAATTCTTCTAATAATTATTGCCGAGTAGCGCTGACGTGTAAAATCTAGGGACAAACGAATTGAAGATACCGGATGCTCGGGTAATCCCTCCACTTCACTCCATTATCTATCCATTAACGCGTCTACTAATTCTAATCACCTCTTTTAGCTGAAAATTCACGACTAACAGACTGCTACGCCGACAACGGACGCGACTGGAGGAAATGCGTCAAAGAGGTTTGTCTATGCTCTCTCATGCCTTCACTACGATCCCGCAATTACTGCTCAACTACCCGTCTCTAACCTATCATCTACAGATGCACGCTCTAAAGGAGTGCTGGGCCAAGAAGAACAATAACGAACGCACGCAGCTCAAATAATATCCGAAATCAATGAAATAAGCTGATCACCGGATTTGCATAACCACAAAACCCTCAAACCATGTAACGCAAAAAAATTCCTAACTGATCATCTTCGTCCATTCACACTTTTGATTTTTTCCTTCCAACCTGCCGATCACTTCGAGAAGCACAGCAAGTACACGACACGATACGATGCTGCGAGCTTCTTCTATCTCGCTGGTTGCCCGAGTATTGCAGTCTTCGCGGGCTGCTCAGTCCCCTGCGTTCGCGTCGGTTGCGCGTGGCTTCGCGACTGAGTCAACCGGCACGACATTCACCAAACCTGTGAGGGTCACGAAAAAACCCCGGGCCCGAGCGGTCGCAGAGGAAGAGGACATGCCTCCTCCTCCTCCTCCTTTTGAAGATGATATGGATGCGATCAGCTCGATCGATTTTGTCGACCCGAAAGAAGCGGTAGTTCCCACTCGAGAGCCTCCTGCCTCGTATTTGGCCAAGGCTCAGAAAGCACATACTCCTTCTTATAGCAGATCTTCCTCCGCCCCTTATTCTTCTTCTTCTTACAAATCTTCCTCCTCTCGCTCTTCTTCGGATGGGGGGAACAGTCATGTATTTGCTACCCTGGAAGATGTGCCTCTGCCGGTGACGGATGGAAGCACAGACTGGGCGCGCTCGTTTCAGGGAATTGGCTCAGCAGCTTACCCGCCGGAAATTGCCGAGATTTTGTCGCAAGAACTGGAGCCGGACTGGATAGAGATCAAGCCAGGTTAGTTGCCTCTGATTTTTTCAATTACAATCCAAGCAGAGGGGGCTTGACAGCATGCTGACTTTTATTTTTTGGCAGACGGGATTCTCTACCTACCCGAAATCCATTATCGTCGGATTCTTAACAAAGCGTTCGGCCCCGGAGGCTGGGGTCTAGTTCCCCGAAGTGAGACAGTAGTCAGTCCAAAGACCGTCTCGCGAGAGTTTGGCTTGGTCTGCCACGGTCGGTCCGTCTTTTCTCCCTCTTTTGTTGAATTCTTTTACTACAGTACACTGACTCAGATGTTGTCTCTATAGTCTAGTGAGTATTGCTCGCGGAGAGCAAATCTACTTTGATGCTGAAGGAGTGCCTACTGCTTCAGAAGGCTGCAAGAGTAACGCGATGATGCGATGCTGCAAGGACCTGGGTGTCGCGTCCGAGCTGTGGGACCCGCGCTTCATCCGCCGGTTCAAGAAGACTTACTGCGATGAGGCCTTCGTCGAGCACATCTCGACCAAACGCAAGAAGAAGATGTGGAAGCGGAAGGACGTTAATTGGGAGTACCCGTATCGGAGCGCGAGCTTCTGATGACGAGGAGACGAGGCGAGTTAGCTTTTAGACGAATGTGCCACAAAAATAAAAACTCTTATCTCCGAAACACACACGTGATTTATTCCACGATCCAAGTTGGGCGTTGGGAGTTTCCGGCTTGGCTCTGACCGGTGCCCCGTCGCCTTTCCCGCATTCCTGCCGCGACTGTAGCTTTTGCTTGCTTTATCGCCGGTTGTGTTATATAAAAGATATATATCGAGAGAAGAGACGTTTGTTGATATCGATACTACTCTAATACTTGACTTATATCGCAAGAGTCGCAATGTTTGGCATCATCAAGCTCCTTTCGTACGTGTGATATATCGTCTCCCAGCTGCTCTAGCTCTCTGGCGCTGCTTTTGCTACAAATAGTATAGAACTGACGGTTTGATGTTTGTAATCTAGATCAGTTGTGTCGTTTGGGTATCCGGTGTATGCCTCATACAAATCCCTGCGCGCCCGGAACCAGGCCGCGGTTGAGTCGTGGGCTATCTACTGGGTCGTCATGAGCGTCGTGACAACCACCGAGACCTGGTTTGGGTTCATGTTTACATGGTGAGTTGTTTCTCTATAGTATTGAGTGTTTTGCTTGAAGGCTGCTCTGTTGCTTGCTGTTGTGGCTGTGCAGGTGCTGATTCTTGTGTCGTCTAGGCTACCGCTCTATCAGTTTGCGAGACTTGGCTTTACTGTATGGCTAGTTCTCCCTGGATCCAACGTATGTCTCCCCTATCTGTCTGCTGCTACGGACAAGATTTATGTATTAACATCTACAATATGCAGGGCTCAAACTACATCTACTACGAATACATCGAACCGACGCTGTCAGCCCACGAGCAAGAGATCGAGACCTTTGCCCGCAGCACCAAGGACAAGTTCACATCCCGCGGCTTACAAGCTTTCAAGGCAGGCGTGCAGCGTATTGAGCAACTTGTTCTGGCTCTGCTGACTGGCTCGACGAAGGTCGTTGCTGACGATGCTGGGGCCGGTACTGGTGCTGGTGCTGGTACTATTGCTGGAGCTGCAGCAGATCGTGATGCTGCAGATTCTGACGAGAAAGAGGTATGTTTCTGTTTTACTGATTGGCAGTCGATGAGTCTAGTCTTGGATCCAGCCGGTTATATCTCATACAGCTCAGAGTGATAAAGCTCAAGAGTGTATGATTTATAACCACACAATCTACAACTGTCCACGCACTCCAAAGACTGCAGACTGTACTTGTATACAGTATACTCTTCATGTTTATACTTGATACGTCTACAGTCAATGTATATGCTTACTGTATATACTTATTGTGTATACACTGCACATTCTTACTGCAGTCGGTGAGACCGCGTGATGGTGTACAACTGGCTAAATCCGGACTAGCGCGATGGCTGACTAAACTCAATTCAATTCGCGCGACTAACATTCCCTCAGATCCAGGACATTTCCTCAGCAAAGTCGGTCTACGGCAGATTGTGGAGCACCAGCTACGCGATCTACAATGCTGCTGCAAAGGCGACTGTGAATGAACGTGCGGGATCTGGCGGGGTCGCTGCAATCTTTGGAAGTGCCGCGACGGCGGTGGTAGAGACCGCTGTTGCTGCCGCTGCTGCTACCGCGACGCCGACCGGCGAGATCGAGCTCAAAGGTGACGAGAAGCTGCCTGCCTCCAAGTCTTGGCTTTTGTCTGGATTCTGGTCGAGAAATTCAGAGGTGCCAGCGCCGGTTGAAGAAGAGACAAACAAGGAGGAGTCTTTGCCCGCTGAACCCGAGACTACGACTGAGAAGAGTGCCGCTGGCCGACAGTGGCCAGGACAATTTGA
Source organism: Myxozyma melibiosi (assembly GCF_037950935.1). Lineage (NCBI taxonomy): Eukaryota > Fungi > Ascomycota > Lipomycetes > Lipomycetales > Lipomycetaceae > Myxozyma > Myxozyma melibiosi. Next base: position 37,704 of record NW_027042916.1, on the reverse strand, counting down.
GACCGCGCAAGAATTTGAGTCTGCCAAGGACGAGGAGGGCTTCACGTCAAGTCTGCATGAGAAGCAAAGTAGCTATTCCTCTTTGCAGTCGGCGTCTCCCGACTGGGTCATGGTCGAGAGCGAGAAGTAGCTCCCTGATACCCCTCTTCTGCTTGTTTTTTAAAGTGTCTCCAGTCGTCTTTCAGCTTGTGTTGTCGATCCTCTGCGTACCTCTGCTACACCGCCTTCTACAGGAGTAGGCGTCTTTATTATACCTTACGACCAATTAACTTTACGAATTCTTTTTCACAACTGCTTTATAACGCTTCTACTTCGGGTACACAATCTTTCTTTGTCTATTGTTTCTTGTTTCTTGTTTTGCTTAACGGATCGGCGCTATATCGGGTGGACGGACGGAACACGGGATACGAATTTGTTTTCTTCGCGGTGTGAGGGTGAGTTACGAAGGCGCAACGGTCAATTTTATTTTTTATCTTTATTTATGTTGTTCTCTTTTGCTTTGTTTGCACTTGTTGGTTGGAGTCGATCAGGAAGTCGAAGGCAAACAGAAGAGGCGGCAGCGGATCAGGCGCAATCTGGGACGGACGGACGGACGAATGGACGGGCACTGGCACTGTGAACAGTTTATTGTATTCTTTATATTCCAATTTATATGACATTATTACTACTCCTGCCGCTGTTGCATTTCACAACATATTGCCGTATCTGGACATGGAGAAGATCACGTGAAACCGTAGATGACAAGATTGACTTCTCCGCGCACGAAAGACGCGCGCGTCGCGACCGACTTTGGCCAAGAAGGCTCCGGATCTCAGCAGTTCAACAAGGTCTTTCAATCTGTTCCAGCGTTTGATTCAACGAGTGAATAGAAGAAGAGTATTTTGAATTGATTCTGCGAGAGCGGTGAAAGGTTAAAAGGAAGAATTAATCTAAAGAAACAAGAGCAAAAGCAGAATGCAACGGAATATATCCTCGTTCTTTAGACCCAAAGACGGTTCTTCACAAGGCGTATGTATCTCACTCCTTTTTTTCTATTCATTTGTATACAACTGTTTACTGAATCACATTGAATTACAGCAGAAGGGATCGAGCGCGGCGGTGTCTTCAAGTCCGCCTGCTGCGCGAAAAGCCGGCACTGATCAGGAGAACAAGAAGCCTACAAGCACTACCGGTATGAATCAGTGTTATATAAAATACTGCGCTGTATAATAGATCGTGAAACTGACAGTTTTTGCGATTGGTTAGGATCGCCTAAATCCGCTAAATCAAACAAGGCAGACGACGTGAAGAAGCCGTATGGACCTCCTCTACTTCGACTCTGATACAACCAACTGACCTATCTATAGAGCACCCAAACCCGCTAAACGTCTTGACTCTCTGTTCAGCGACGAAGAAGAAGACGTCAAGATGAAGAAACCGCGGTCCAAGAAAGCCAAGGACGACGACGACGACTACAAGGACGAACCAGCACCTCAAGCAGTGACCATCAGCAGCGACGACGAGGATGCTACAGCTTCTCCCAAAAAGAAGAAACCGACAGCCGCCACGCGCAAGCGCAAACAAGACGACGATCAAACTGCTCGCCCGACGAAGAAACGCGCGCCTGCGGCAAACACTGCAGCAAAGAAAGAGGACGATCTCGAAGTCCTTGCCGACGCGCCCCCCGCGAAAAAGAAGTTCAACCCGGCGGAGTTTGCTGCCCGTCGCGCGGCAGTCAACACGGGAGTCTGCGCAGAATTGCCCGAAGGCGCGCCGAACTGCCTTGCGGGACTTGCGTTCGTCTTCACTGGTATTCTGCAGACGCTTCCGCGCGACGACGGAATCGCGCTGGTAAAGAAGTATGGCGGACTTGTGCGGACTGCACCGTCACGGAACACAAACTATGTGGTGCTGGGTGAGGAGGCTGGACCGAAGAAGTTGGAGGTGATCAAGAAGCTTGGGATCAAGACGATTGACGAGAACGAACTTTTCGAGCTGATTAAGACGCGACCTGCGAATGGTGGTGATACAGCTGAAGGAATTAAGGCGCAGAAGAAGGCTGCGGAGGAAGAAAAGAAGATTATCGAGATGTCCAAAACTATCGGAATCCCTGAACCCGCAAAAGCCGTCAAGGCAAGCTCCTCCGGCTCGACCTCAAGTCAAGCTTCCAGACAGACGAGTGAGCAGGTCAATAAACCGCCCCGTTCGCTTCTGTGGACGGACAAGTATGCGCCGCGGTCGATCAAAGATATCTGCGGCAACAAGGGCGCGGTGCAGAAGCTGCAGAAATGGCTCGAAGACTGGCCTGCGAATCTAAAGGCAAACTTCAAGCGACCAGGCCCGGACGGCAGCGGCGTGTTTCGCGCGGTGATGATTTCGGGACCGCCGGGGATCGGCAAGACGACGGCAGCGCATCTTGTAGCCGAATTAGCAGGGTTCGACGTGATTGAGACGAATGCGAGCGACACGCGAAGCAAGAACGTGATTGCGGAAGCGCTGGGGACGGTGCTGGACAATAAATCGATTGCGGGGTATTTCGGGGAGACGAAGCAGGATGTTGACGCGGCGAAGCGCAAGATCGTGCTGATCATGGACGAGGTGGACGGCACGTCAGCAGGCGACCGGGGCGGAGCGGTGCAGATGTCTGCGTTTTGCAAGACGACGCATGTGCCGCTGATTTTGATTTGCAACGACTACTCGCTGCAAAAGATGCGGACGTTTGACCGCACGACGTTCAATATCCAGTTCCGGCGACCGGACGCGAACGCGATTCGGTCGCGGATCCTGTCGATTGCGTACCGCGAGGGTCTGAAGATTCCGGCGCCGGTGATTGACCAGCTGGTGCAGAGCACGCATGCGGACATTCGGCAAATCATCACGCTGCTGTCGACGTTCAGCCTTGGGGAGACAGGCAGGAAAGAGATGAGTTTTGAGCAAGGGCAGCGGATGGCGCAGGACTGGCAGAAGCATATAGTGATGAAGCCGTTTGATATTGCGAGCAAGCTTTTGAACGGGGAGATGTTTGGCGCGAGGTCGCGCGCGACGCTGAACGACAAGATCGAGCTGTACTTTAACGACGCGGATATGTCGCCGCTGATGGTGCAGGAGAACTATCTGCGGACGCGGCCGGCGGCGGGGGCGAATAAGGTGCAGACGCTGACGCAGCTGGACCGGGCGGCGTCGTCGATTTCAGACAGTGACCTAGTTGACCGGATGATCCACGGGTCGCAGCAGCAATGGAGTCTGATGCCGCTGCACGGGGTGCTGTCTACGGTGCGTCCGGCGTCGTTTGTGGCCAACGGAGGCAGCGAGCGGTTCATGTTTACGAGCTGGCTGGGTAACTACTCAAAAGGCAACAAGCTGTCGCGGTACCTGCAGGAGATCCAGTCGCACGCGCGACTGCGGATTTCGGGCGACGCGGAGGAAGTGCGGACGCAGTACCTGTCGTCGTTCTTTGATAATCTGTACACGCCTATTGCTACGCGGGCGAACGAGGGCGGGGTGGAGGACGCGATCAAGTTTATGGACGAGTATTATCTTACGAAGGAGGATTTTGACGCGGTGTTGGAGCTCGGGGTGGGTCCGAAGAACGGGGAGGAGCTGTGGAAGAAGATTCCGACGGCGACGAAGACGGCGTTTACGCGCAAGTATAACACAGGAAGTCATCCGGTGCCGTTTATACGGGCGAGCACGGTGACTGATCCGAGAAAGGTGAAGAAGGAGGTTCCGGATTTGGAGGAGGCGATGGATGATGTGTTGGGAGAGGAGGAGGAGAAGAAGGAGGAGGAGAATGAGGAGGAGGAGGAGGAGGATACGGATCTGTCGAAGGACAAGTATATCAAGAAGCCGAAGGCAAGTGCGAAGGCGAGTTCGAAGGCTACGGCGAAGGCCCCTGCGAAGGCACCTGCGAAGGGAAAGGGGAAAGCTAAGAAGTAGTATAGTAGTATAGTGTGAGATGATTTAAGTGAATGATGAATGTAATTAAGATGACGCAGATGAGGAAAAGCAAATGTAAGAGAAAACAATGTAAACATGAATAATCACAACGACTGTCCTTTACTGTATTTCGAGGTTGCCCAATGTTTATAACAAAGAGATCAGGAAATCATGGAATAGAAGAGGTTTGTATTTATTCGTTGATATCAGCAGGGAAGATGCCGCTCTCTGCAAGATGATATTCATTAGTTGTATATTCAAAATCAAAGAATGAGGAAGGACTGACCTCGCTGTTCGTCCCACTTGTTAACCCAGGAGGCGGGGCAGAGCATGCGGTAGGCGTTCTGGAACTGGTCGCAGATTCGCTGCTTGGAAGGGTCTTCGTTGGCCAACTCCTTGGCGCACTTGAAGTAGTCGACGTAGTATTGCCTGTTGTCTGTTAGCAGGAAGAGAGAGAGGAGGGGGGGGGGAGAGGGGAGGGACGTACCAGCAGTGGACGGTCTGGTTCTGGTTAGGGAAGCTGGAGGGAGTCAGTATTTGTTGGTAGGGCGGTGGAGATAGGAAGAGGCATACCGAGGATCGTAGCGGGTAGGTCTGATTTCGTAGTCAACGCCCATGGCCTTCTTGACGGTCTTTGCGAGCGCAGGAGCAGCGGGATCTGTTAAGAGTTAGAATGTTATCGTAGATTGTTGATATCTCTGCCGGTGTCGAGTCGAATATAACATCCTCTACAAGTACTCGCTTGTATCTGCATCTTCCACACCCAAACAACCATCCAACAGATCATCACATCACCACACCACACCACCAAAACTCACCGGTTCCGTATTCAATGTTAATCGCATTGAGGTTCTTCGAATCCTCCTCCTCAAAGACAGTGACCAGCTCCCGGTCCTTGTCCTTGCGGATACGGTCCGCCTTGATGAACTGCTTAATCTGAGCGTCGACGTCGGCCATTTCTTCTGGTAGATCTAATTTGCACTGGTTTGCTGGAGGAAACAGGTGGTCTGCGGATGGGCGTAAAACTTGTGGGCGAGGGAAACGTGGTGTGGTGCGGTCTCGGCGTATCCGTCGCGGCGCTGGGTGCACCGGCTCCCGCATCTCGCGCGCGTGTGATAGGCTGGGAGTAGAGTCACGTGGATGCTTACATTGTGAGGTGTTTGTGGCATTGCTCTGCGCGTGGTGCACTCGGTCGATCGCGATCTCTGCCTCGGGCTCGACTTGACTTTTACTCGCCTCTATAACACACGATGCAATCAACAGCGCGGCAAATGATTGCGCGCCAGGGCCGAGAGAAGCAGCGTGAGTTGTTGTGCTTCTGAGTGGTCGGCGGTGGTCTACTGACAGACAATTCACCAGGCTACAGCGCGACCGGCGCGCGCATGGTCGCAGGCGTAGTCGCACTCTCGCCGGATAAACGCAAGATCCTCGTGATCTCCTCAAGCAAGGGGAACAGGAGCAAAGCCGTGATCCCGAAAGGCGGCTACGAGACCGACGAGGCGAGCGCGCAGGCAGCTGCGCTGCGCGAGGCGTGGGAGGAAGCTGGTGTGGAGGGCAGGATCACGCGAGAGCTGGGGGTTATCGAGGACATGCGGCCCGCGGCTGTGTTTTCACAGATGAAGAATCCGAGTCTGGGTACGGGAGATTGGGAGAGAGGGGCGGGGGTGCATCCGAAGGCGGAGTATCATATGTTTGAGATGGAGGTCGAGATGGAGGCTGAGGTGTGGCCTGAGAGCAGCACGAGGATGAGAAGGTGGGTTACGTATCGTGAGATTTTGAAGATGATGAGCTCGCGGCCTGAGTTGCTTGAGGCGGTTAAGCGGAGTTCGGTTATCAAGGAGGAGTAGGCGCTCTATGATGTTGCTCTGTATGTTGCTTTGTATGAGCGTTGCTTGTATGAATGACGTGGCTAGACAAAGACTGTACTGACTTCTATAGCTAAATCAATACAGCACCAAAATCAAAATACAAGATACTAATCAAAAAAATCAAAAATACAAACCTCTACGCCATATAACCAACAACAACACCAATGACAACATATGACAACATAGACATCAACGACGACAACAAACAACTGCACAAGGAACTAAGGAACAGCAGTCCTCGGCAACGTCTGTCTTCCAAACGGCAAGAACTCATCGCCATCGCTGTGATCACTCACGACGATCCCAGGCTGCATCCTCCTCGAATCTGCCTCCATAATCACGATCGACGCACCCTTCCCATTTCCCACTCCATACTCCTCTCCCCCCTCCTTCATATTGCGATTCACATCGTCAGTCCCCTCACTACCATCAATCTCAACAGTAGCGAGCTTAGACAAGACAGACGCAAGCACGTCGGCGTCAACCCCGACATTCATATTCGGCGGCTCTTCCTCCGTCGCCACCCACCCCGGCGGCGGCGACGGCGGCGGCGAGATCAGGAATAGTTTTCCGGGGTCAGGAAGTTCGAGACTGCTTGTTTTTCTGTGTTGTAAGAGTGCGTCGACCGGAGTATTGTCTGCGCAGAAGAATGTGCGTAGTCTCGTCTGCTGCTGCTGCTGCTGCTGCTCTTGATGTTGCTGCTGCTGCTGCTGCTGCTGCTCACCAACGTGAACAGGAACACACCTCCGATCCAGCGCAAGATGCACCCGCAACGCAGCCGTGACCGTTCGAAACACGAGCACGACGCGCGCAAAGGTCGGCAACGGCCCGAAATGGACGAGCGCGTCGGGGTCTTCGGCCGCGATATCGATCGCCGAGCGCAGGTACGCGAGCGAGGATGGCGTGAAGTGCGCGGGACTGATGAGGCCGGTTAGGACTAGTGTGTTTGTGAGTGTCTGTGTCATTCTTTCTTTCTGTCAAGTGAACAGAGGAGTGTTCTGTATAAAGGCGAGGAAGGAGAGTATTTGTATTGAAGGCCAACAAGAGGCGAAGCGTGCGGCTCCGGGCCGTAGTGGCTGTGTTGAAGATCCAGATATCGAGTGTACGCTACACTACATACTATTCTAGTAATAATAATAATGATGACAGTAATAATAATGTATATTTACAATAAGAGTAAAGAGGAGTAAGAAGATTATAGAAATATTAGGTCAGATAACCTAAGTAGCCTTAACGACGCCGACCTTGGCAGCTCTCAAGACCCGGTTGTTCAACATAAACCCAGCCTGCTGCACGAAAAACACCGTCCCCGGCTCCTTATCCGGCTGCGCGACCTCGAACGTGGCCTCGTGCTTGTGCGGATCAAACTTCTCACCGAGCGGATCGATCTTGGTCAGCCCGTGCCGCTTCAACGTCTGCTCCAGCACCTGCTGCGTCATCTTCACGCCGTCAAACAGCGAAATCAGGACTTTATCCGTAACCTCCTCCTCCTTCGCCGCCTCTCCGCTCTGATTCTTGGCCGGCTCGGGCACGGTCGCGAGCGCGCGGTCGAGGTTATCAACCGAATCCAGCAGGTCCCGCGCAAACTTTGAGATCGCAAACTCCTTCGCGTTCTGCACCTCCCGCTTCGTCGTCTCCTGCAGGTTTCGGAAATCAGCCACCTGCCGCAGCAGTCTATCCTTCAACTCGGCTGCCTCCTTCGCTTTCGTCGCAAGCTGCGTCTCCAGCTCGGCAATCTTCTTCGCGTCGCCAGTCACCTCTTCTTCCTCCCCGCCTTCCGTCTTCTTCTCCTCGCTCTTCTCTTCTGTCTCCTTTTCAGTCTTGTCCGTAGCAGTAGCGTACATCCGTCGTCCGGAAAGCACGTTCAGACCAACCTGCTGTGCGCTTCCGCCCATGATCTTCATCGTCGTCGCATGAGCAGAAGTAGTCTTCTTCAGCATGCTGCTGCTGTTCATCATACGAACCTGTCGTGCGCTGACTGCAGCACGACCAAGCGTCCTTCCTGGAATTGTTCGTAGCATTTTATAATTGTGAGTGGAATTGTAATAAACAGAGAAGAAGAGGAAATAGAGATGGCAGGAAAAGCTCCGAAATGTTCGAGACCAAATAAAAATTTATCGAAACCCTTCTCTCGATGCTTACTAACTGCTTACATCATGTTTGTTTACTTTGTTCGAGAAAGCTCATTTGGTCAACTACATCACTACTATCACTGTTTACTAACGCATAATCAATTGGCGAGATAAATCCCAACATAACAAACATAGATAGCACATCTCAATAGATATCAGTAGACAAAGTAGATAATAGATAATAGATAACAGAAATAAAAAAGATATTTCTAAACACTCAGATCATCTCGGTATTCATTCAACTCTCTTACTCATTTGACGCCATTAAGAAATCCAATTCCTCTTGTCTTCACGAGTAACACATTCATAGAAAAATAAAAAATAAAAGGAGAAACACCTATCCTACTCAAATAACTACCGATGTAGTTACTCGAGATTCCCAGTACTGCTCAAGCTCAAATAACTACTGACGTAGTTAATCGAGAATTCCCCAGTACTGCTCAACGTTGTAGTCACCAGGGCTCTTCCACAAGTCGTTGAAAGCAGTGAACTCGATAACCTTGGCACCGACAGAGCTCTCGATAGCAGAGATGGCAGTCTTCTGGTTAGCGGTAGAAGGAACGGCGACTCCAAAGTCGTCACCCTGGGTAGGCCAGCCAGACTCGGTGCAGATAGCGTCAGAGCTGCCGCAGGCATCGTTAACACGCGACACCTGGAGCTCGAGCCAGGTACCGGCATCCTCGGGAAGAGTGGTGCCGTCCCAGAAAGAGTGAGCGTTGAAGGCAGGGTAGTCAGAGTTGGTGCAGAGGGTAGGGTTGGCAAGGATGGCAACGTGGGTGTCAACGGTGACAACGGGTCCGGTGTAGCCAACAGCACGGAGAGCGGTACGGCCGGCGTTCAGGTAAGTGACAACCTCGTCGGCAGTGTAAGAGCCGCCGTTAACGAGCTCGTTACCGATGGCGACGGTGTGGATGGTGTCCCAGTCAGAGACGGCAGCGGCGATGGTCGAGATGGCAGAGTCGAGAGCGGTGACGTCGAAGATACCAAGGAAGAGCTTCTGTCCATCGGCAAGAGCAGGGTAGACGTTCTCAACCTGCGAGCAGTCGACACCGTAGAGACGGATGACGGAGTAGGAGGTGAGCTCGGCAAGGTCGGAAGCGACCTCGTCCGCGGTCTTGCAGGCGCCCGAGGAAGTGTAGGGCGAGTAGGTGATGCCAAGAGCGGCGGACGAGAACGAGCCGGAGGAGGAGGTGGAAGAGGCAGCGGCCGACGAAGAAGAAGTGGTCGAGGTCTTGAGGGTGGTCGACGAGGAGGACGAGGACGAGGTCGAAGACGAAGAGACCGAGACGACGGTGGAGGTAGGCGCGACGTAAACAGAGGTCGAGGTAGGCGAAGCCGAAGAAGTCGAGGACTCGACGGCGAGGACGGCGGCCTTGACGGAGACCGAGGAGGTCGGGGAGGGGACGTAGGTGTTGGAGGTGGTGGTGGAGAAGTAGGTCGAGGTGGTGGTGGGCTCGGCGGTGGAGGAGGTCGAGGTGGCAGTGTCGATGGGGTTGCCGTCAGCGTCGACAATCTGGGTGACGACAACGACACCGTCGTCGTTCTGGTAGGCCTGGGCGGTGACAATAGCCTGGACGGTGACCATGACGACGTCGTCGGGGACGGGGGCGCGGGCGTGGAGGTTGTGTGCGTGGCGACGGGCGACTAGGGGTGTTAGATCCAGAAAGAAGAGAGAAAGGAGGACGCGCAGGAAGCAAGGGGTAGGGAGGAGGACGCACTGTCGACAGGCTGGGCGACGGCAGCGGGCGCGAGACCGAGGGCGAGGAGGGCCGAGAGGGCGATGGCGGAGCACTTCATGATTCGATTGAGTAGCAGGAAGGCGGATTAGGAAAAGAGGCTGATTGGGTCCGGGAGCGAGTAGCGGCGGAGGAAGGGCAGATAAGGAAAGACAAAGGGGGAGCCCGCGAAGAGAAAAATGAGCGACAGTGGGCGGGAGTAAGGAGTGAAGGGGGGAACAAAGGGAGCGTCGGGGGGAAGAAAGAAGGCGAAGAAGGCGGTGAAGAGGAAGAGCCGGCGGTGAGGAAGAGAAGAAGAGGAGGAGGAGAGGAAGAAAAGGAGAAAAAAGAGCACCAAGAACCAGAGCAGAGGGCTGCCCGGAGAGTAAACAAAGCTAGGCTGGATTGGGCATAGCGTTAAACCTAGTCGGGCCTAGTCGCAGCGGCCGAGATCCTGCAGCAGAAGAGATGCGGGAAAGAATGTAAACAGAAGAAGATAAACAGAGATGAACGGTAGAGGAGATAGAACAACATATACATCACATATACAAATACAAATACAAATACGAATACATCACATATGCACACACATTTCAACAACACCAGCTCTGCCGTCGGCAATCCGACCATCGAACCACATGCGTTTTAACGTTTGATTGCGTTCTCAACTCTAACGCGGTCGCTCATAAACACTGATTATGTCAGTGCTTAGGTAACGACACGTGTTCATTCTTGCCATCGCATCTTGGCGAGAACGCAGTGTTCCTGCCTCCACACTCTTCGCGATCAACTCTGATCAACTCTGGTTGCTGATGGCGACGATCCTTCGCAGGGCTGTACGTTGTTGCTATTACTCTTTACTGTAGGATGCTCTCTAACATAACCCAGGGCCAACCGCTCCTATTCCTCGTCTCTCCTCCTATGCTAAAGACCTACCTGCGCGTCACCCTCGCATTCTCCGCAGCAACCGCTCTTCTCTTCTCGGCAATCGTCTCCTATCTCGCGTTCTACAACCAGTACATACCTCACGACATCATCTCCCAGCCTCTGTACTTTGACTACAAATTCCAACCGCTCCTTGCCTCTGCCCCCTTGCTCCATCGCGACTCGCCTGCTCTCAGATCAGACCTGCCGTACACGGTCTCGATATGTCTTACCGTCCCGCGCTCGCCGCACAACTGCGATATCGGGAATTTCATGCTGGGTCTTACAGTCTACCGCACCGATCCAGTCATTTCATATAGATCATCCTCCGGCGAAACACTTTCACGTCATGGTATCGCATATCTGCAACGCAACCGACCCTCCGACGCGCTGCAATCGCTCGCGATCCTTGACGTCGCCAGACCTGCTATCCTGCCCTACAGATCACCCCTGTTTGAGTCTCTACACACTCTCTTCACCATCCCTCTTTTGATCGCAGGCTGGACGCGCGAGTCTGAGCGTCTCGAGATCGAGCTTGCGGATGAATTCATTTTCTCGGCCAGCCATTCTCTGAAAGATGCATATGTCGCCGCACAGATTAGCGAGGGCGTGCAAGTTTACGACGCCAGTCTGATATGGCAGGCAAAGTTGACGGGCGTCAGGTATCTGATGCGGTACTACTATGTGTCTACTTTCATTGTTGCCGTCGGACTGTTTTGGGCGACCGAGGTGGTTGCTGCTTTTGTTGTCTGGGGGTTGGTCAGTCTGTGTTTTAGCGGAGGTGACTCATATCAATCTGTGTATCGCCCTGAGAGGGGGATTAGGAGAGAGATAGAGCAGTCAGTTGAGAAGTCAATCAAAGAGGATGATTTATATATCAAAGAGGAATCAGAGGTGTCACTCGAAGATATACCAGAAGAGATCAAGGAGGACGAGATCAAGGAGGAAGAGATCAAGGAGGACGAGATCAAGGAGGAGAAGATCAAGACAGAGAAAGAAGAAAACATCATCTCAAAGAAAGAAGAAAAGAAGAAAGAAGAGAAGAAAGAAGAGGAAGAAGAAAAGACAAAGAAAGAAGAGAAAGAGAGACTACTGCCGATCGACAGCTCAGCAATAGTAGCCCGCGACAACGACCTCGACCGGCTAATCGACCGCGAATCCACACCCGACACCTTCACCGCCGACGACCTGATCCCGCAGTCCCCTTCATCTACAATGGCCGCTCTAATCCTCGAGGACGACCTGAGTTCAAGCAAGATGGTGGTCAAGAAGGAGAACTAACCCTACACTACTACTCATACGTATTAGTAATAGATGAATAACACAATGAGCAGCACAAAGCAGAGAGAATAAGGTTCAGCATAACCTTTCCTGAAACATTGGCTGCTGCTACGCTGCTTCGTATACGCAAAACTCTTGTTGCTGCGTCGTAAGCTGCTCCGTCTCATTTCAGCAGAGAAGAAGCAATTTCATCCTGCAGCTTACACTGATTATGAGTGGACTGGACACACAACACAGCAGTGGCAGCACAGCAGACAGCGGCAACACAGTGGCAACATCACCACACCACCACCCCGGTCATCTCTCTGCTGTCCCAACTTCCTCTTCATTGTCAATCGCAGATCCAAATTGAGTTGCCGTCGCGAGCAAAATACGCAACCCACGCAGCCATCAATCTAAAAACCCTAATCTGCTGAACTCAAACCCTCCCGGCTGAGGGTCCGACAGCTACTGTCCTACTGGACCCTTGGCTGTCTCAGTCATGTGACTCTGTGTCATTCATTAGTAATACTATCACATGACCTGACTGCGGGGATGGCTCAATCCAGAATAAACTCCGGCGGGGTTACCAGACAAAGCCATAGTTTGCCCGCTTACACTTCGACGACGATCAACGATGACAAAAACAAGCAAAAGTGAAAGCAAAAGCAAAAAGCTGACAAAAGCTTTGAATAAATAGTAATCCTAAACACACCTCCTCCTCTCTTCTTCACCATATCCTCCTCTTCACAGTATTCTCATCTTACCACCACCATGGCCGACACTGAAAAACCCTCCAACACCACAAACAACACCACCACCACCACACCCTCCCTGCTCCCCCACGAGCGCTACCCCCCCGACGTCGGCCCCAGAGCCTGGCTCTGCGTCGCCGGCTCCTTCTGCGGCATCTTCGTCTCCTTCGGCTACATCAACGTCATCGGCGTCTTCAACGCCTACTACCTCTCCCACCAGCTCTCCTCCTACTCCACCTCCGCCGTCTCCTGGATCTCCTCGACCGAGACCTTCATCCTCATCTTCCCCGGCCTCTTCATCGGCAGACTCTACGACATGTACGGCCCCCGCCTCCTCATCTGCGCCGGCACTGTCCTCCTCCTCCTCGGCGTCTTCACCACCTCCGCCGCCCACTCCTACTACCAAATCATGCTCGCCCAGGGCATCTGCACCTCCATCGGCGCCTCCCTCATCTTCAACCCCTGCGTCGGCGCCCTCTCCGGCTGGTTCAAAGCCAAGCGCGGCCTCGCCCTCGGCATCGCCGTCTCGGGTTCTTCCCTCGGCGGCGTCGTCATGCCCATCATGTTCCAGCGCATCTCCGTCCTCGCCGGCTTCGGCTGGGCCGTCCGCTCCATCGGCTTCATCATGGCCGCCATGGCCCTCGTCGCCTGCTTCACCGTCTCCTCCCGCATCCACCCTTCTCGCTCACTGCCCGCCGCCCACGGCCACATCTCCACCCGCACTGCCTACCTCGCGCCCTTCTCCGAGCTCGAGTTCGTGCTCATGCTCTTCGCCATCTTCTTCCTCTACTGGGGCCTCTTCATCCCCATAGGCTACATCCCCTCGCACGCCATGGCCCACGGCTTCTCCCAAAGCCTAGCCCTCTACCTCGTCGCCGTCATGAACGCCGCCTCCGTCTTCGGCCGTCTGCTCCCGGGCTTCCTCGCAGACAAACTAGGCCGCTTCCCCGTCTTCTTCGTCGCCTGCGCCATCACCGCAATCCTCGTCCTCGCCCTCTGGCTCCCGGCCTCAGGCCACGTCCCCATCATCCTCTTCGCCGTCTTCTTTGGTTTTTCTTCGGGGTCAGCTATATCCCTCATGCCGGCCGTCATCGCTGAAATCTCCCCGATCCGCGAGATCGGCACGAGGTGGGGCATTATCGCTGCGCTGGGATCACTAGGTGCACTGAGTGGGATGCCTATCGCGGGGGCCATTGTCGCGCATAATGGGGGGAAGTATTGGGGTGCTGCGGTGTTTGCGGGCGTTAGTATATTGGCGGGGTGTTTTTTTATCGCTTGTACGTGGGTCGTGTATAGAAGGAGAGTTGCTGAGAAGTAGTTTGTTATAGTAAACTGTAAAATTATAATAAATGTATTTCTATATTTCTATCAAATACTTATAGAAAAAGACAGAATATGTAGAATGGTAAAAACTGGAATTTGGGTCATTTTCAAAAAACACTCGAAATTGAGTATTCTCCCAACTACTCCCAACTCATCTCTCATCTCATCTCATCTCATCTCTCATCAACACATGCATCATGACGGTCGACCCCGCAAAGCTCCCCGTCGAGGTCTTTGAAATAATCCTCTTCTATCTCCCCTTCCCCTCCATCACCCTCCTCCACCGCGTCTCCAAACAATGGCACGCCCGACTTGTTGCCTACCGCGCCCACTGCCCGCAACCCCTCCTCCTCGCCCTCCTCGACTTTACAAACCACCCCGACCTCTCCCCGCGCGCGCTCGCAGAACTCGTCGTCCTCGCCGACGGCAGGCTCGAGAGCCTACGATTTTGCCCCCGCGTCGACATCACCCAGTACGCGACCAACAACGAGATCACGACGATGCTGTTTCGGAAATCGTCCCGCGACTTGCAATTCGACGCATATAAATACGCTGCGGCATATGACCACCACAACAACGAGTTCGCGACCTCCACCGAACCGTTCGCGCCCCCGCCAAAAGAATTACTTGAAAACAACCTCCTCGACCGCATGCTCGCCCGCCTCGACAACATCACCGACCTCGCGCTCTCCGCCGCCTTCGTCCGCACTATCCATCTCAGCCACCAACTCAACTTCCGCACCCGCTTCCCCAACCTCACACGACTGTCCATGCCCATCTCGCTCATGTACAGATTCCTCGCGCTCGTCGATCTCGCGGGGCCGGAGTACAACATCTGGGCGGAGGATAACGACCATGTGCCGGCAATGCTGCGCAATCTAGAGTACCTCGAATTCTCCGTCTCCGACGCCGCCTACCTCGAGCTCACACAGGGCAACCTCGCCCTCGCCCGCCACGAGTCTCCGCTTTGCAACTCAGCGTCTTCATACGTCCCGTTCAAAGCACTCAAGACTCTAAAGATAACCTGGGCAGACGTCTTTCACCACCGATACGGCTACTTCCCCATCACACTCGGCTATCTGGTCGACCTCGTGAGCTGGGCGCCGGAGTTGGATTATCTAGAACTGCGCTGGCTCGAGTTTAAGCTGAGCAGTCGGCTACGGCAGAGACTGTATGCGAAGGAGAGTTTGGATATGTCTAGTTTTGCCCGTATAGAACATCTACGATGCGAGAATTGCCTCAACGCAGAGGCATTTAGTCTCAACCATGAAACCATCTAATGTATTTATCCATAACTTCCTAAACCTCCTCTTTTCCACCCTCGCGGTCAGTCCATCCCATGCCCTATACTCCGTTAGTCTTGAACTGCATAGAATAAATAAATAAGGAACTCACATCACCGAGAACAACCTGGCCCTCGTTCAACGACCGGCTCTGCTCGGCACCCAACCAAAGCGGCTCGGTCTCGTCAAGCTTGCCCTCGATAGCCCACGCGCGCCCGCCCTCGACATAGATAGTCTCTCCCTTGAGCGCCTTTGCGCACGCCATGTCGACAACAACGGCTGCCACATCCTCAGGCTTGTTAGCCGGCAACTTGGCCTCCGCCCACCGGTCGCGGATTCCATCCACCATACCGGTCAGCGTCATCCACGGGCACACGCAGTTGACTCTGATGTGGTTCATGATAGGCGGGTACTTGCGCATGCAGCGCATGAGCCCGAGCACGCCGTGCTTGGTGGTCTGGTACACAAACAGGCCGGGCGACTCCTTGAACCCCGCGACTGAAGAAAACAAAATCATGCTCTTGTCGTCGGTCTCGAGCGAGGTCGCGCCTTGCTTCAAGTACACGGCCGCGATGCGCGCAAAGTAGAGCGTGCCGAGCATGTTCACGTCCACGAGCACCGTCGTCGGCTTCCGCTTCACCGACTCCAGCGTCGTGTCCGGCTCGAACCAGTTGCCGATCTCGGTCAACGCAGCCATGTGCACGGCAACATCGACCTTCCCGAACTTTGTCCGCGCGGTCTCAAACAGCTCGAGGATGTTATCATAAGACGAGACGTCGGTCTTGACGAACGCCACTCTCCCCGCCGCCGTCGGATCGGCCTTGATAAGGCTCTGGATGAAGCTCTCCGCAGCAGCAACCTGCACGTCGCCAAACACGACCTTGCACTCGCGCGCGAGAAAGAGCTTGACGGCCTGCGCGCCGATGCCGTTCGCGCCGCCGGTGAGGACGACGACCTTGCCTTCGAGGGCGCGGTAAGCCTGTGGTTCGACAACGAATCTGCTCATGGTGAAGTTGTATATGAAGATGAAAGAAGAGTCAGAGCTGAGGACACGAGAGTAATTTATCGGGGCATCTCAGCAGTGGCAGATATGGGGAAGCGCGATTATCGATATGTGGGGGCGGGGCCTGTTTACGGTCTTCCCACAAAAGCCGCCCTGTTCTGGCCGCCTATGTGGGGCGCCGCCCTTCACCCGCAGCCGCCACGAGGCCCGCGGTTGCTGACGTTCAACACCCCTGAGGGGCTCGTGTGCGTGCCTTTTATCGCCGCCTTGTTCTGCTCCTCTGTCGGGTATCCGTGAGCGTCCACACATGAGCTTGAGAATGGCAAAACAGATCATCGACGACAAGTGCCCGATATGCATCCCGTTTATCCTCAAGCGGCTGCAGGAGCACACCTCTAAAAGCACCGATCCCTTCTTCATCGGTCTGAATGGAGTCCAGGGCGTGGGGAAGACCACCCTCGTAAGTGCTCTTCTTTGTCTTATACCTCCTTCTCCTCTAACTTGTCATAGGTCACCATGCTAGAGCAAACACTAAAACAACCGCCCTACTCCCTCCCCATCGTCGTGCTCTCGATCGACGACCTCTACCTCACCCACGCAGACCAAGTCGCCCTCGCCAGCTCAGACCCCAAGAACCCCCTCATCCAGCACCGCGGCGTGCCCGGCACCCACGACATGTCTCTTGCCGCCAAAGTGTTTTCCGCACTCAAGTCCGGCACCGAGACAAAGATCCCGCTCTACGACAAGTCCCAGTTCAACGGCCAGGGCGACCGCGCGCCGGAATCGACCTGGGCGACTGTCAATAAACCCGGCGAGCCAAAGATCAAAGTCGTCCTCTTCGAAGGCTGGTGCGTTGGTTTTCGTGCGCTTGCAGATGAGGGCGTTCTCAAGAAGCGAGAGGAGTCTGTAGTTGCGCATGAAGCGGGTACTGGAGACCTGCGCTCGGCGCTGTGGAAGAACAGACCAGAAGATCTCCTGTTCATCAACTCAAAGCTGCGCGAGTACGACGTCATGACCGATCTATTTGACGCCTTCGTGCACGTCGACGCCGAAAAGACAGAGTACGTGTACAACTGGCGTCTTCAACAAGAGGCTGAGCTGCGCGAGCGGAGCGGCAGAGGAATGACGGACGAGCAGGTCGTCGAGTTTGTCGATGGGTATTATCCTGCCTACGAGCTTTATACCGATGGTCTCAGGAGTGGCGTGATCAAGGGTGTCGAGGGCGCTCAGTTGAGAATGACGGTTAAGGAGGATCGGAAGGTGATTAGTTCTACAGTTATATAGTACGATTGTATAGTATAACAATAAACATGTATTCATTCTCTACCTATTGTGTAATCATCTCTACAAATCCTGAGGAACCAGCTCGACAATGTATCCATCTGGATCCTGCAAGAACGCAATCTGCTTGAAAATCTTGTGATAATTCTCGTTAATCACGCCCTCTCCAACCCCCCTCTCGGCCTCCCACTCGCTCAACGGGATCGTGTCCCGGTTCGAGACACCAAGAGGCTTGAACACCGTCGCGCCCATCTTTGTCAGTCGCTCGACCGCAGCCGGCACGTCTGGAACCGTGAATCCCAAATGACTAAATCCAACCCCTCCACGCAGCGGATCATTCCCGGTGTTGATGTACCCCGGCTCCTGCTTCTCGCTTCCGTGCACATGATAGAGCTCGAGCAACCCGAGCGTGTGCTGCATCACCGGCAGCGTATCGAGCGCAAACTTGGTCAGATCCGCGCGATGCTCGTCCGTCTGCGGATAACCCAGGTAGTAGATCGTGAACGGACCGGTGTTCATCGTGAACAGGATCCGCATTCCCATCGCCTCGGTGTAGAACGGCAGCGAGATCTTGGGGTCCCGAATCCGCATCATAAAGTGGTTCAGCCGGTACTTTGTCTCGGGCGCATCTGCTGGCAGCGGCTTCTGCTCGATAAAACCGCCTCCAGCTGGCAAGAACTCTCCTTCGGGGAATGGTGTAACTGCAGACATCTTCTTCAATACTGAGTAGTTGTAAGAAGACCAAATCTCAAGTGACTGCTGTACTGACGATGAAGGGTCGTTATGGAGAGCTGAGGTCAGACGGTGGTTGCGTCAAGATAATATGTGGGGTTGGCTCTATCGGGCGTTTCCCCCTCTTAAGCCCTAACCCGATGTACCATCCCAATCGGGACGTGTAAACATAAACACGCAAATACCCCGCACCCTGCCCCACTTAATCCTTTTCTTTGTTTACTTTTTCTCCCCACAAAGTTCCGCCCCGGCTTTTGGCTGCCGCGTGGTTTTGATGATTTCTCTTGAATCTGACTTCTGTTGAAGCCACTCTATTGAAGGAAGTCACTCTCTCGCCCGCTTCCCCCACCACTGCTCAAACTTATCCTCCTTGTACTTCTCAATCCCTCCCTCATCGATAACCCTCCTCGCCTTCTTAACCTCATTACTGTACCCCTTCATATACCTCCCCTCCCTCAAATCATCCTGTAAATACCGCATAGCGTCCTGCAGCACCATATTACTCTCGAAAAACCCTACTCTTATGCCCTCCTCGCCACTCTCATCGCGCGTCTTGTCTACCGCCGGCAGCAGACTTACTAGCTTTCTCTGCGACTCAAGCGGCAGACTCATGAATGTTGTCTCGTTTATCAGGCACTAACTCGTTAGCAGCAGACCACAGAGTAGAAAACAACAAAATCACTCACAGATAAACTCGGCAGATCAACCAGCGGCGACCGTCTGCTGGTAAGCAAGAAATCAATCGACATCGTCCGCCGATTATCTCCAGCCGTAGAGACCACCGCAGCCGTACGCTTCCTCGAGGCTGTCTTTTTCTGCACAACAGGCGCTCTCTCGCTCTTGTCAGACTCTTCGCCGTCCATAATCTCAGCAGGAGTATCGTGAGGTGCTTCGACATCAGCGGCCGCTAATAACTCCAAGGCTAGCTCCGGTAAACTTTCTGCAGGACCCTCGTCTCCTCGTCTCGGTACCATCCCGCTGTCGCCATCGCCTTCGCCTAGCCGAGAAACCGTACCGGCTGGAAAGAGATCGTCGTACCCGTCTGCGGCAAGCTCCGTCTCGTCCTCATCCTGCAGCACTTGTAATGACATCTCTGCGCCAGGATTGTACCTATCTTCTGCACCTGGCACACCTGGACTCATATCCTCATCAGCAGACTGCTCGTCATCACCCTCGTTGCCTTCGTCGTTATCATCACAAACCTGACCATCACCCCCTTCCGGCATTGACGACGGAATCTCAGCAGCAGCAGCAGTGGCGAGAGGTGACTCTGGCACGTAGTTATTCGACGCAAGTCGCTCATGCACACCCACATCCCCTTCTCTCTCTCTCGCGCGCGGCGGAGTCTGATATACCTGCACCTCCTCATCTTCTGCCACAGGCTGCGTATCCTCTATGTCTCTGTACCGCTGGCTATCCCTTACCTCTCTGTACCGCTGACTATCTTCCTCAGACTCTGGGTCGAAGATGGCTTGCGTAGACGCTAAAGCCTGTGACTCCTGCCTCATAACTCGCCCAGACATGCTCCTTTGCTGACTTTCAACGATAGGCTGCGTAGGCAATAATGCTCTCTCTATCCGCTCATACTCGTCATTCGCATCATGCCCGATCTGTGTAGGGTAGCCAGACCCCCCAGCACTAGCGTCACTATCCGCAATAAGCTGCGTCTCAAGAACTTCCTCACCGCCAGCTGTAATGCGATTCTGTGACGCTTCAGACTGGCTCAGAGATGTTTTTTGTCGTTTGTTGTCATTGCGGAGTGTCTGTGAGTCGTCCATGACGCGCTTGTTAGTCGTGAATGGCGTCAATACATCGTCGTCCTCGTCGCTCGTAAGCAGTACTAGATGCTCTGGTACATTCATATTCAATCGAAGCTATCTTTTGCATCCGTTCAATATATATCAGGATCAGAGACAAGCGGACTTGTAGCAGAATGAATAATTCAGCCTTTATAACAGACAATCAACACTCATCAAATCTTTAGTGAATCGCCAGCCTAATGCTACTCCTTCATTCTCTGTAACAACAACCAGTTCTGTGCTCAAACTTGATGTTCTTCTCTCGAGCAGATCAAATCAAAACAGAAGTACTCTGTGCGCTGACCGCATTATCGTCTTACTAATCGCTTATTAATGGCATATCTACGTTTACTGGTATCGCCTGCAACGCAAAACGAAGAGTACTCCTCCCTCAAAACCAAACAGACTACCAAAATCCCTGTTTTCCATATCAAACGCCAGCTACAGAGCTGATAATCCAGCGTCCCAAACGGGGTGGATGAAGGAAGTATGTGGGGAAGAGTCGAAAGTGTGGTTTAGGGTCGGAAGCTGGGTGACGCAGGGATTCCGGCGGGGTTTCCCCACAAAGTTGAAAACATCCAGCGGCTCTGCGCAGGAGTCGAACCACTTCAACCCCATCTCCACTCTGTTCTCTCCTCTTCTTTTGAACAGACTAGAGAAGAAGAGTTGCCTGCTTTTAATCATACACCAGATCACTATGCCTGTCGCAATTGTCACCGGAGCTGCATCGGGAATCGGCCTCGCCCTCACCAAGCACTTCCTCGAGGCCGGATGGAAGGTCACGATGGCGGACATGAACGTCGAAGCCGGCACCAAGCTCGCCGCCGAACTCGGCCCGTCCGCGTTCTTTAAAAAGGCTGACGTCTCGTCCTGGGACGACCAGGCCGCTCTCTTCCGCGAGACGTTTGAGAAGTTTGGGTCGATCGACTACGTTGCCGCCAACGCCGGAATCGACGACCGTCAGCTTCTCTACGAGGACGTTTATGAGACCGTCGACGGCGTTCAGGTCCCCGTCAAGCCCAACTTGAAGACGATCGAGGTTGACTTGAACGGCCCGATCTACAGCTTGTGGCTCGCTGTCTTCTACTTTAGACGAAACCCGGCTGGAAAGAAGGGCAAGGTCGTCATTACTGCCTCCAACGCTGGCTTATATCCTTTCCCCACCAACCCCCAGTATGCCTCATGCAAGCACGCCGTATGTACACTTCTTTCATTTCTTTACCCAGCTGTATATTGACACAGACAGATCGTCGGCCTTGTTCGCTCCGTCGCTCCCATCTTCATCAAGGAAAACATCACAGTAAACTGCATCTGCCCCGCGTTCGTCGAGACCAACCTCGCGCCCAAGGACCTCCTCCGCCGCATGCCTCGCGAGCACGTCACCCCAATGTCGACCGTCCTCCGTGCGTTCCAGAGCTTTGCTGACGACGACGCGCTCACGGGCCAGGCTGCAGAGTGCTCGCTTGGCGACATCTTCTACAGACCTGTCTTGCCTTACCCGAATGAGAGTGAGAGATGGATGTTTGAGGAGAGCCACAAGATCTGGGAGGCGGGATATAACCAGAGCTAGGCTGTTGATCTATGTTGATGTTACTATCATGCTGCATTATGACAATATAAAATATAACAGTAGATTAAGATGATAATTTCCCGTTTAGTTTCATATTCGTAATATAGCATACGTCTCAGGAACCGACGATGACGGATCTATGCGCAAACCCTACACAAATCCCAGGAGCTGTTCCGCTGATAAGATTCCCCGCATTCAATATAATTACTATCCTATTCCGCTGCTCTAATGCGGAATCTCGAGCCTATTCTATCTTAACAATTCTTAAAATAATATCTAAGTAAATATTCAACGGAAATGTAGAGAAATTCTCTTTATATTGCTGTTCGCTCCGGGGCGCTTGGCTGGCGGAGTAAGGATCCAGAGCGGAACTGATCAGGATCGGGCGGCGCGTACCCCACATTTCAACTCCACCAACTGGCATATTCACATCTTGCATCTTGAACAAATACATATACCTCCCACTCTCTTCTATAAATCTCTCAACTCAACTCAACTCAACTCAACCTCAAAATAAACAGAGTAATCGCAATGCCCGTGGCTATCGTAACCGGCGCCTCCTCAGGAATAGGCCTCGCTCTCAGCATCCACCTCATCGAAAAATCATGGACCGTCGTCCTCGCTGATCTCGCCCCGCCACCCGTCTCCGCCCTCACACTCTCACCAGGAAAATCAGAATTCTTCAAAACAGACGTCACGTCCTGGGACAACGTCGCCGCGCTATTCAAGCACACCTTCAACACCTACTCGCGTCTCGATTTCGTCGCTGCAAACGCCGGGATCGACGATCGCGACGACGTCGTCGCTGAATCGGCCGCCGAAGAGCCTGAACCGCTTAATTTCAAAACTATCGATGTCGATCTATACGGGTCTCTTAATACGTACTGGTGCTCGCTGCATTATATGAGACGAAATCCGGATGGAAGACATGGCAAGATTGTCTTTACTGCTTCCTCGGCTGGCTTATACGCCTTTCCTTCCAACCCAGAGTACTGCGCTGCCAAACACGGTGTAAGACTCCTGCTATATCAAAGCTCTTTCGATCATTATTTACTAACTTCTCTCTAGCTCATGGGGTTCACGAGATCAGTGGCTCAACCCCTAGAAAAAGACAAGATCACTGTGAACGCAATCTGCCCCGCGCTCGTCAAAACCGGTCTCGCCCCCGCTGAACTTCTCCGCCAGATCCCTCAAGAACAGATGACTCCGATGTCGACAATCATGCGGGCTTATGACATCTTCCTTGACGACGAAGACTACAAGGTCACCGGCCAGACCGTGGAGTGCTCTTTGGGTGATCTGTTTTACAGACAGCAGCCTGATTTTGCCAGCACCAGCCAGAAAGTTATGTTTGGCAACGAAGTTAACGTTTGGATGGACAGCTACGAACGAACTTGATGTGATACTGTAATTTGTATTATTACTGTGAAAATCCTACACTAGCAGCTGAATCAAACCCTTGGAAAGATTGTGCCAGGCTCTCCAGAATGTCCGTAAACACCATCCGGTTAAAGTCATCCTCCCTATCGATCCCCGTCAGCATCGGCCCTGATCCTGCGTCTACCTCTCGCATCATAGAACTGTAGTCGTCTATAGTACTCGTACTTGGATCAGTATAATACGAACCAAGAGCAGCCTGCTGTAGTTCTCTAAACGCCGGGATATCAGACACACTAGGAATCTGGGCCAACAAGTCCGGCGGGGTCAGCCCGCTATCCCAGTGGTCAAGCGATAGCAATGACGGATCCGAGAAATCCAGCGCCGACGACTCTTGCTCTTCCATTGATTCCTGCTGCATAGGCGCCGACATTGACGCGCTCAGTAACTCTGCCATCGGCTGCTGCTGCTGCTGCTGCTGCTGTCCGCTCAGATACCTCCGAACCTGTCTCCACAGCTCTTTCAAGGCACTCACATATCTCTTTGCCATATCACTCTGTGTACTCAACCGCATCTCGACATCGCACAGCTTTCGAGCACGATCGAGGATGTCCTTGCGCCGTTCGGTCTTTGGATTATGGGCAAGATACACAAACATGACTGTGATTGAGCAAAACACGACGTAGGAGGTATACCAATTCGACCCCGAGAGCGAGCTAAAGTCGCCCATGTCTGCAACCTCCAGGGCCGCGTCCAAGCACTTTTCCTGCTGTGCCCGTTTGCGCGATGATGCTTTTAGTTGATATGGCCGCTGCTGATTCTGTCTCGCCGCCATATTCACGGGTTCAAAGAGATTGAGCGATGGCCGATAGATTAGTATGAGCGCATGGGCATGAACGACATGTATGACATCAATCTGCCGAGCATACGGCAGCTTTAATCCATTACTTGACGACAGCGCGTTCAGTCTCAAGAAACTAGGGAGCTCTTCTTCCCAATTCACCACCTCAGCCGCCAAGTTGTCAATAAGCTGCTCTTGCTCTTCACTCGAGCGGTCGACGTTGGGGTTGAAGTATAATTTTCTCAACGCAGTCCGAATTATCTTTGATATTTTTGCGTGCGCGATAGGCGAGTGTAATAAACTAGGCCCCGACTTTATATCGCCGTAATCCATTGTGCTCAGCATATCTGCCGCCGCATTCCCGTCAGAGTCCGAGACCCGTTTGAGCAGTGAATAACGCGCCACAGCCGGGAGGTCGACCGTGATGTCTTCCTCTGCCCAGGTCAGCGACTTGCCCAGCATGGTGCACATGTATGTCTCTAGAGTATACGCAGCCCAGAAGCATCGCTTGCGTAGCTCAAGCCCTAGCAGGTCCCATCTCCGTGGTCGATCGGTTCCATAGGCCGGATCGCGACGGTTGAGATCAAGATTGGATGCTATATTCTTAACCCTCACAAGCATGTTCCACGCAGCCTTTACACGTGAAGTGGTCAGCAAGTAGAGACACATGTTAAACTGAGCCTGTAGCTTGATGAGCATGTCTGGTGGGCCGGGGTCGAGCCGCAGCTCGCTTTGGGCAATGAGGAAAAACTGTCTTGAGCGGTAGCTCATCAGGGCGCGTTGATCGGGCGCGTTGAGCCGACTGCCGACGGGGAAAAGACAACCCATTGCAAAGATTGAAAACATGACGGCCGAGATTGTGTGATCGTTGAGCAGGCGGTTGCGTACGTTTTCCTCTGTCGCGGTTCGTTTCGGGATCGTGCTGTGGCTGGTCTCGTCGAGGTCGAAGGGGGAAGGGTCGGCGTAGAAGCCGCATTCGATCCATTCGTAAACTAGCGGACGGTGGAGGATTCGGTAGCTCGGACTCGCGTTGTCAAAGTACCACATCGTGAGATGGTATGCTAGCTTTTTTGATGGAAGCGCCAAGAATTTGCTGTCTATTTCCCCCAGATGAGAATCGTTGAACCAGAACGTGCTGCTGTTTGCACCCGCGCTGCCGGAATTATTTTTCCCAGGATGGTCGACCGGAATATTTGACTGCATTGTGCCATGGAAGAGTAATTTCCGTATCTCCGCTTTTTCACGAGCAACTTCTAGCGGGTCAACGGGACCTCCTTCGATCGGCGCGGACAGCAGTCTAGAGGACTCGCTTAGATACTCATCCCCTGCGCTCGACTTTGGTGTTTCAGACGCAGCACTGGAGTCTTGCAAGGACTTGTCAATCCTGCTGATGTCGTCGTTGCTTCTGGCTTTGTGATCGACTGTGGTTGTATGATGCCGAGTCGGTGACGAGATGGGGTCAGTCTGGACGGCGGAGGATTTCATTGGCATGACATAGGTGCCGCGAGTATACTTCAGGTCGTAGGTACATTCTGGGCGGACGTGTTAGCGGATCAGAGTGGATCAGAAGGCGGAACGGAGATTGAGAGCAACATACTCGAGTTGAACTTTGTGCATCGCGCGCAAGGAAGGGTTCCGTCGCAGCGGCTCTTTCGACTGGAGATGATTATTGTCAGAGAGGTAGAGAAGGTGATTGTAGAGAGAAGAGTTACACTCACGTTTTACAGATGTCGCACGCCCTTGTGGAGTTTTTCCTCTGCCTCTTGCGCGCACTGGCGGCGGAGGAGGAGTCGGGGGAGGCCGACGCGGGACTGGACTGCCGCTTGCTGGACTGCGACATCACGAGACGGAAGGAGTAGAGGGGGAGGAGGCTGATACATGACACTGCTGCTCAGCGCACCACTGACGAAGAGCAACGAATTGCTCATCGCCTGTATGACGCCAGCACCGCGTGAGCTCAGAGCGCAGGTCAGAGCGCGGAAATACCCCGCTTTTCCGCTACAGTGCGCAAGAGTGGGGTCTTAGTCAGCTGCGCGGAAGCTATGACATAACGAGTGTTTACTGCGGCGCATGCTACCCCGCATAGTGCAAGTGGGCGGCCCAAAGAGGAATGAAGTAAGCAGAGGGATGGCCTGACAGCAGCGGTGTTGCAGCGGTGCTGCAGCGAAAGATAGAAATTGATTTAAGGCATCCGAGCAGACGAATTATGCACTCGAACCCGCAGGAACAACACTGAGCAGCAGCAGAATAAGGAGCAGCGTCGGTAGGGCTCGGAAGCGGATCCATTGTCAGTCGTCGGATAGGGTTTCTGTGTACAAATCACCTGACGTGGGGTTTGCGCTCAGATAGGCAGCGGGCCAAGTAACCCCACATTTCCAGCGCCCAAGACCGCAAACACTAAACAAGCAGCCCGCCTTTTTGTGGGGCACCGCCTGGCCGCAACCTGTCCCCGTTCTCACTATTAATAATGCGCTGATTCTCTTCCTCCCGGTCTCCATCTTCCCCATCTTCATCAACAATGTCTCCCGTCTCAATCTACCCGAGCTCCATCGACGAGCAGCGCAAGCTCAAGTGCATCACAGTCGGCGCCGGCATCTCCGGCATCCTCGCCGGCATCAGACTCCCCCAGTACATCCCCAACATCGACCTCACTATCTACGATAAGAACTCAGACGTTACCGGAACCTGGTACGAGAACAGATATCCTGGTGTTGCCTGTGGTAAGTGCTCTCCTTCTTCACTCACTCATCACACCTGCACTCGCTCACATCATTCCTAGACATCCCCGCACACTCCTACCAGCTCTCCTTCGAGCCCAACCCGAACTGGTCCCACTTCTACGCCTCCGGCAAAGAGCTCCACGACTACTGGCAGGGCGTCGCCAACAAGTACGGCGTCACCAAGTACACCAAGCTCTCCCACAAGGTCACCGGCGCCGAGTGGAACGAGGACGCAAACAAGTGGTTCGTCACCGTCGAGAACCTCCTCACCAAGGAGTCCTTCATCGACGACTGCGACATCCTCTACGTCTGCGTCGGCACCCTCAACGACTGGAGATGGCCCGACGTCAAGGGACTCCACGACTTCAAGGGCGAGCTTCTCCACAGTGCCGCCTGGGACGAGAGCTGGGATGCAAAGGGCAAGAACGTCGCTGTCATCGGCGCCGGCTCCAGTGCCATCCAGATCGTGCCTACTCTGCAGAAGGTCGTCAACAGACTCGACAACTACGTCCGCGGAAAGACCTGGATCTCTCCTCCCTTCGCCGCCGCCGAGGTCGAGAAGCACACATCATCTGAGGCCAACTTCGAGTTCAGCGAAGACGAGCTCAAGCGATTCAGAGAGGACCCCGAGTTCTTCCTCAAGTACCGCAAGGCCATCGAGGATGAGATCCAGGGCGCTCATCACACCACCTTCATCGGCCCCGACTCTGACGCCGCCGCCGCTCTTTTCCTCAAAAACATGGAAGTCAAGCTCGCCAACCGCCCTGATATCTTCAAGGCCCTCATTCCTTCCTTCCCCCCTGGATGCCGTCGTCTGACTCCCGGACCCGGCTACCTCAACAGCTTGGTCCAGCCCAACGTTAACTTCATCACCACCGGAATCGACCACATCACCGAGACCGGCCTCGTCACCGTCGACGGTGTCCACCGTGAGGTTGACGCCCTGATCTGCGCCACCGGCTTCGACACCACCTACACCGGTCGTTTCCCCATCAAGGGCCGCAACGGCAAGCTCCTCAACGACCACTGGACTCCCTACCCGAGTAGCTATCTCTCGATCACCACCGACGGTTTCCCCAACCTCTTCACCTCCTTCGGACCCAACTCCGCTCTTGGCTCGGGCAGTCTCAGCATGATGCTTGAGAAGGTCTGCGAGTACGTCACCAAGACCGTCTCCAAGATGGCCTACGAGAACATCCTCACTGTCGAGCCCAAGAAGGAGGCCGTCGACAACTTTGTCGAGTACTGCCGCCAGTACTTCAAGAAGACCGTCTTCTCCAAGCCGTGCCGGTCATGGTACAAGGGTGGAAAGATGGAGGGTGACATCATTTCGCTCTGGCCTGGCTCGTCTCTCCATGCTATCTGGGCCTTCTCGCACCCAAGATGGGAGGACTTCAACTACACCTACGTCGAGGGAAACCCGATGGCCTGGTTCGGTGACGGCTGGACCGAGACCGAGCGACGAGTCGACGGCGACAGATCATACTACCTCAACCCTGATCAGTTGGATACCCCCCCTGTTGCCGCCTCAACCTCCAAGAGAGCTTAGATGTTTAGAACATTTAGATAACAAAGATTTTGTCAGAAGAAGGGTGTTTTGTTTTTGTTTGTATTTTTCATAAAGTTAATGATCATTGTTTTGAGGTTCCAAGAATCTGGGTTTTGCTTTTGTTCTTTAAAGTGTTGGTAATTCAATCACAGAATAAGAAAACAAGTTAAAAAATATCCCTTATCGATTATGCAGCTATCTAAGAAAATTATCTAAAACAATTCCAGTCTATGACAAAAACCTAAACCCAGTCGAGCCGTCCAGACCGTCAACAATGCCACCGGCGGCCAACTTCTTGTTAAGCGCGTTCAGTCTGATCTTCAGCACGGTAGCAGACACAAGACCCAGCAACGCAGTCGCGATACAGACTGCGAATCCGGCGTAGTAGTGAGGCGACGCCTTGCTGTAGTAAATATACGGAACAAAGATGTTTGGAATGTTGCCACCGATGTTGACGCACGCGACTGCCGCTGCTCGTTTGATGGGAGGACGCGGGATGATCGACGCAAGCCAGGCGTAACCCAAAGACCAGGAGTTGTAGACCTGTAGCAAGAGCATCATTGCGACGTAACGGGGCGCGGTTTTGGTGGTTGCGATACCAATCACAAAGCCCACGAGGGACAAGGTGGGTCCCCACAGGAAATGGAAGTATCGCTCCTGCTTGTAATCTGAATGGTAGGAGTTCAGCACCGAGGTGATCGCCACCAAGATCCAAGGAGGTGCCGTGAGAAGGTATGTCTCTTCGGTGCCGTATCCAAGCGACTTTACGATCGAAGGGAAGACAGTATTGACACCAGCAGTAACAGCCAGGAAGAACATCATAAAGAACGCGATACAGACTTTGAAGTCTTTCGATGCAAGAATAAATCCTTCCATTGCAGTTTTGAACTTCCCATGCAGATCTTCGACGACTGGCTCGCCGTTCGCATCGAGCTTTGGCGCGTGGTCATCATCTGCTTGTCCGACGTCTTCAATCATGCGGATCACTCCAAGAAGACGTTCCTCCTTTGACAGCCATTTGGTAGTGGCCGGCAGCTCAGGTAGAATGAAGATAGACACAAGAGCGACTGCAACGGTGATGACACCTTCGATAAGAAAAAGCCAGCGCCATGCTTCGAGGCCGCGAGCACCGTCCATATTCTTCATGATGCCATACGCGATCAGTCCAGAAAACGCGCCCGAGACCCATGAACCGGTGACAAAGATGGCGGACCGCTTAGCAATCTCGTATTTGGTATACCAGCAGGACAGGTAAAACATTACTCCGGGGTAAAACACTGCTTCCGCGAAACCAATCAAGAATCTGACCGCGAAAAGACCACCGAATCCTTGAACTGCGGCAGTGCACGCGGACAAGACGCCCCAAATCGCCATGGCAAGGGGGAGATAGAGCGAAGGCCGTCCGAGCTTCTCGAGCAGGAGGTTAGAGGGAATCTGCATCAAGATGTAGCCGACAAACAGGATAGAGACACATGTAGAGTAGTTTGTATCAGTCAGATTGAGGTCCTCGCGAAGAGTTCCTAGCTTTGCAGCGGCGATGTTGTTACGGTCGAGATAGCTGGGATGACTGTTAGCGAGGACTGCGTAGATACAAAGAATAACTGCATAGATACAAAGGATAGGGGACATACTTTAGAATGTACATAGCAATGACGACCGGCATGATAGTCATATCGATCTTGAACTTCAACTTCTTCTCCATTTCCTCTCGCTCGGGAGTGCCCTTTGCTGGTACAGTGACTCCATCGAATTCACCGGATAAGTCTCCGAGAAGCTGGATGGGGTCATATTCAACGTTCAGGTTGGAGGGCTTTTCCTCGTTGAAGGATACAGAAGGTCGCAGAGTGCCGCCCATGATTATTGTTAACCAGTCGTTTGTTGTGTGGGATATATTGTTGACAGCAAGAGGGGCCAGACAGTCCTTTATAGCTCCAGCCGGGGAGCGTGTTTGGGGCGGATAGCGACCCCGACAGAGTTATCTTGACAGATTAGCCGGAACAGAATGTAGGTCATCTGAGAGAACAAGACGATCCTGTTACGTCTCCCCCTGTTTTTACCCCAGTCCCCCCACGAATTGATTGATCACCTAGTGGGGTGTAGACGTAGATCGGAAAGTCCGAAGCCCATCGGACGAGAACAAAGGCATGACGTCAACCAATATCCACTCAACAGAACAACAGAACATCATTCCCTACTTCCTCACAGAGACATCTTTTTTCTTGATTCGGGACAATGTGCTGATTGTGCTCAGGACAATGCAGCGGCATTTGGATTAGTGTGGGGTTGAGGTGAAGTGGGCAGAACCCATATAGCCGTGAACTTTACTTATCCTGCTGAACAGGCGTTCGCGTCTCGGATATCCAGAGGTTGCTCCCAGAACTGCTGTCTGCTGACTTCAGAGTTTTCCGGGAACGATTTTCTGGAGGTGTTTTGACTTGACGCTCAGCAGAGTTTCCGAATATGGCAGGCTGGCCGACGGAAAACTGTCTTGTCTGATGTTGCGGAAATTATGTCAACGAGGTTGAGTGATTTTCGGCCCATCGCGCTTAAATCAGATTGAGCTCGTTAATAGGAATTAGAGTAGAGAAGGCGTGGGGGGCGAGCAGTGTTGTTGTCGCACTCTGGTAGTAGTTTGTGGACGTCGTGTGCGAACTTCGTGAGGTTGCTAAATCATCGTCATTTCCCTGAATTCCAAAACAGCAACAAACTAGTCTCACCTATTAACAGCAGAGAACAACAATCACATGCTCCAAGACTCATTGCATGCTCGCTGCACATGTCCCCTGGTATAGTCCAAGATCACTCACTCCGCTGTTCCTGCTGTTCTCATCACACCCGTCTGTCATAGACCCAATCGGAGTCTGTCTGGTGATGTCATGATGTTCGTCGGGGGCGGGCCGACACGATGCGCTCATCGCTTACTACACGCCCTCGATACCCTACCAAACCACGGCCGAGGAGCTCAACGGTCGATGAGAAATTAATTACGTGTGATTGCGGAAGAGCCAACTGAGCCTCACCGTTGAAGATCACGGAGAGCTAATTCGGATGATTGTCTCTGATCTTACAATGATCCCGATGACCACTACAAAGAACAGCTTATCTCTGATTAGAAACTGCAAAACTTATCTGCAATAACATCTTCTCGTCTCGCATGCATCCACACATGCATCCTGGGTGCAGTAGCTGCTGCTGCACAAAGGCCCTACCTCGGCCGCCTGCACATCTGTTGCTGCACCAGTTGCAGAACTCTTTCCGCCACTTTGCCACTCGTCGTCGAGCTGAGAAGGCGCACATCTGCGCTGTTCCCTACAAAGCAGTTGTAATCGCTATTCAGTCGTCTCTCCTCCCGGACCTTACATCCTCTTTATTTCGCGGCTTGGCCTCTGTGGACAGTCAGGCAATAAATAGACGCCTCCAGATTTGGTTTTGCCGCTTGCGAGCCGTGCCTGAACAGTTTGGACAGAATCTGGATGTATAAACGTAGAACACGTGCGCGTTTACTGTATAATCGCACAATGTTTGTGCATTTGACCACGTCATAAAAGTAGGGTTTGTGCACATTCGCCTATCAGATGTTTTCGGGTCCGGAGTTCTCTTCTTGGCAGCTGCTCTCAGTCTGATATTGTGAGACCGTCTTACTCGCAAGAATGGACAGATGTTTATATCAGTATCTGCACTAGTCACATTTATCTCAAAAGACTGAAACTGCACTACCATCCTGCAGCAAGAAGACGAGCGCCCTGCAGATTCGGAAGACGGACTGACGCGGCCTTGCCAGGGCCAGTATGATCAGCGAAGGGGTTCTCGAGCAGCTGCAGCACTGTATAAACCTTCGAGACCTCTTAGAGACACCCGAGTATAGGTTTAATAGTTGTGATGAAGCGGTACTGAGAGTCGGACCGGGACCATAGTGCCAGTTGGTTTCTCTCGGAAATCCTCCACCCCCGTTGAACACAGCGGCGGTAGTCAGGAACCACCTGCAGCGGCAGCGTGAACGCAGTCTTTCTAGATTTCTGGTAAATGCTGCAGCAACACTTGCACCCTAATTTACTAATTTGGAGCCGCTCCAACGCAGCCAGCCCGTTGCGGCTTGGCCCTGCTCTGCGCCTTCTCAGCGCGTCCCCCTCGTCGTATTCTAGACTGCTCAGCAATAACAATGAGCTGATGATTTAGTAGTATTAAACAGATATATATTAACTCATATAATCCAATCTCACTCCTCTAAACCGACGCGGCTAATCTGTGCAGCTTCTCGGCCGTGCGATCCGCGAAGGGTTAGCTTTAGAGCTCAGAAACCTTGCGCGTTCTCCGTCCGCGCGTCGATTGAAATCCGAAAAGCTGGTAAAACGACTCCAAATGCAGTCATCTCCACTCCTTCCCCAACTTCGTTTTCTCGCGTCACCTCTCTCTCTCTTCTTCTCTCTTATATATCCTCTCCCTCTCCCTCTCCCCTCCCCTTCTCCCGCAACCCAGACCGGCAAACCAACACTATGATCGTGACCAAGGGCCGTCAACCTCTGGTCATAGCCGCCTTGGCGGGCGTGGTCGTCTTCCTGCTCCTCCTCTCAAAGACCGCGGTACCTACCGCCAGCAGCAGTAGCGTGGCTCAGGGAAAGGTTGTTACCCATGACGGCCACGTCTCCACCGACGCCATCAGCGATATCCAAAACAGAACTCTTGGATTCGGCGCGATCCTCTTGCTATCGCTTCCCACCAGAAGCGACAGACAGGACGCCATGTCTCTGCTCGCCTCCGAGACAAACTTCACCATCACAGACACAATCCCGGGCGTTTTCTCAAAAGACGTCGACGAGAAGGCCTATCCTCCCGGACCCGGCCGCGAGAAGATGGCCACCGAGAGATACTTCCCATACCTTGGCAGCTGGAGAAGTCATATGAACCTCTTCCGTTACATTGTCGATAACAACATCGAGTCCGCTCTTGTCCTCGAGGATGATGTCGACTGGTAAGAACCTTTTCAGACGCGTTTGTGTTTTTATTGTTGCTAACATTATCACATTAGGGACTTCCACCTCAGAACACAGCTCTCCGCATTCGCTGTCGGTCTCCGCCAGTCCCCTCTTAGACGCCCATACACCGCTGATGAGATTGCCAACTACCCCTACGGTGCCGACTGGGATATGCTTCACTTCGCCGCGTCCAAGATCCACACCGCTCCCGCCCCGCGTGACAAAGCGCGCACTGTCTACAACGATCCCTTCCGGGCCCCCACCAGCGTCGTCAAAGACGCGTGCACAGATCGGGGTTGGTTCTGCTTCATAGAGTTGATGAAGGACGCCGGCGTCGACGAAGGTAGACGCGCTATCGTTCCTACTTTCGACACCGTCGGTCTTAGTGCCTTTGCTGTGTCGCTCAGAGGTGCCAAGCGTCTCCTTTACTACCTTTCGTACAAGGAGCTCGTCGATACCCTCGATCTTTCGATTTCAGACGCTTTCCAGAAGGGCCATCTTCGTGGATGGACCGTTATCCCTCCTATTATGGCTGAGTGGAAGACCAACGGAATCGGCGACAGTGATCTCAAGATTTTCGACGACAAATTCCCCAAGGGCCAGGGCAACTCCGTCGGATCTAGCGCTGCTATGCACTGGAGTATGCGTGCGGGCATCAAGAGCACCATCGAGGGCGGCAGCTACTGGGAGGAAGAGGAGACAAGCTGGAAGATGGCCTCCCAAGGTATCAGCGGAGTCGCTGGTGCCTCCAGCCCTGCCAGCCTTGCCGCTCCGGCAGTCGCCGCCCCTGCGGCGGCCAAGCCAGTTGCCGCCGTCCCTGCTGCCAACCCCGGCATTCCGGTTGCTGCGGTGCCTGCTGCTCCTGTTGTGGCCAATGCTGCCGCTCCTGGAGATGGCTTCTAAATATAAAGATCAATCTGAGAGCTGTAGTTTTTGGAGTGTCCTGGATGTATCAGCTTTCTGCATGACATTATGACTGGTAGAGTTTTGTCACGTTGTCTATGTTACTAGTTATGCATAACTTAATACAATAATTGAAATAAATTTGATAAAAGTGGTTCATTTCAACGCTGTAAAAACAACGTGCTTGTAAATAAATAAGTTGTTGCATGCTTGTAGTGAGAAGTGCACCCTACACAATCAAGCATTAGAACCTACGACTGGGTGTCTGTCAGAGCAAAGTGAGGGAGACTTGTGGTGTGATTTCTTTAGCAGCGTTCGGTATAGATCAGAATTCCAAGGCAATCGTAGATCTTCATGTATATCATTAATATCCAGCAAAGTAGAAGGCGTACAACAGGGTCAAATCATTGGACGAACAGCTAGTAAGGACGATTAAAGAACTAAGATGGGGGTGATGGTATTCGTATAGGTTGATTCATACAGCTCGAGAGGCTTTAGCGCTACTCACCATACTTGATCCAAGAAATATCGATAACACTCTCTTCCGGAGGCAGAGTTGATATAGATAGTTCCAAAGTCCAATGGAGTAGCAATATACTGAAAGCCAGCGGGACATCATGAGTGGAGCGTTGCAGCGAGTATTCGTAAACTAAGGAGGAGAAAGCAAAGATTCAGTGATGGATGATATGAGATGAGATGACGATATACCTTCAGCCAGGAGTGACTAGAAATGGCAAGGATGTAATTTTGATGCTATCATGAGGTAGATGGCCTAACGAAGAAGCTGCAAATAGACGAATATCATACGTCTGCCTTTCTTACTGTACAGTTCGTCATCGAGTAGCATACTGAATCTGCCAAAACTAGTGACTGGACGACCACGACGATATGCCGAGATCTTGAATGGTTGACGGATGATCATCGGAATAGTATACCGCCGAGTTGATACTTGTTTGCGTGGATGATTGTATCAGAGAATTTCGGCGTTTAACAAGATTGTTCCTCACGTTTGGAGATACCCCGCCTCATGCGATGAATCCTGTTTGTGACAACGATCCCCACGTCGAAAATGCCTCTAGATTCAGGTTGCGGGGTACTTGACTGGATGATATGAGGCCATACGGCTGACAACTGAGAGCATTATATCACATGGATCATAATTGTGACACTCTTCGTTTTGTATGTATTGCACGCATCAGATAGGCATTGAGTAAAGACTGTAGATGAGTTGGAGGTCAGCGCAGAAATATCACATAAGGACTCAAAGAGGGAGATACTATACAGAGTATAGTTTGGTAGTAGCCGAGTCTGAAAGTGAGATATTGTCTTTGAATTCATTTTCCGAAGCAAAAAAGAATAATAAATGCGTGGTGCGGGTTGACATCAGTTCTGAGAGACGGCATCCTTGTCTTCGATTCGGAGGATAAACTAGCGAGAGTCTAAAGGTCTGAGCGCGATTATAACTCGGAACGGTAGTCATCGCGCGATCGTCGAGGGCTGGCGGTCGATCATGAGAATGCGTCGTCGAATTACTGTTCTTTTCATAGTTATCCAGATTAGCTAGCTCTGTCATTTAACCCCGCAAAATTCTGTCAAATGAACACTGTCGGAAGGCTATTTGGCAGACGGCTCGGCTGAGGTATCGGTAGTGCTGTACTGTGCGAGAAACCGCGTTGCATTGCATATCGTGGGAAGTCGATGCAATCATATAGACATAGACAAATAAGGAAATACAAGTGATATAATAGAGCAAGTGTAAAGGTCAATTGGCATAGTACACTCAAAGATTGATGTAATTTCGGCACTTAGCAGAGGAGGATGAGCCCTGCCGCGGTAATGATGTCCGCTGTGGTGTCCGGATCCCGTGACTTAAATAACAGAAAACTAACGATTATCTCTCAACCACAGCGCTTCTCCGGAAAAAACACCGATTGATTAGCAGCAAACTTGCCATAGCAAGCCATCAACGCAAGCTGGCAATACTAAGACAGCAAAACTGGACATCAGGTACTCAGAACTACGGCAGAAATGCTTCCAAGTTCCCGTCGATATAGCTTCTGGACGAACTTTGCAGTCTGGGGCGCTTAATATACATGGGGCTCGTTAGCTTGGTTTGACCCCACAATGAGCCCGAGTAGGCGAGGCCGGACAATGCGGGGTATCGCATGAAACGAAATGTGCTCGGTGAGTGTCTGTGGTTCTGGGCTCTGTTTCTACGGAGATCTGTGGTCAAACTGCAATCCTTCATACTTTCCAAACACGATCAACAGCTAACTGTGCACCGCATACAGGAACAAGGTCCGCCGGATGCTCATATCTTTTATATTATTTTATTCCTCAATTCTACCCCGCAAAACCATGGCTCGATTTCCTCGCTCGCTTTCACAATACCACCATTGCATCGCTTCCATCTTGCACTCTACACCGCGATTTATATAAGACGTCATGACGTCTCGGCCTGTCATTCTGTCCTTCTGCCCCCTTCACCTCACTCCTCATCCTCATCCTCCTCCTCAGATCAAGATCAATCATGAGTAATGCACCCAAGTACATCGGCCTCCGAGGCATCTGGCTCAACCGAGCAGTTGCCTTCATCGCCGGCACTGGCTTCTGGCTCTTCGGATACGATCAAGGAGTAATGGGCGGCCTTCTCACCCTCCCTACCTTTGTCAAAACCTTTCCCGGCATGGACTCTACCTCTGACTATCTCTCGGACGCTCAAAAATCTCACAACTCGACTATCCAAGGTGTCGTCATCTCAATCTACGAAATCGGATGCATGTTCGGAGCCATCTTTTGCATGTTCTTCGGCGACAAGTTCGGTCGAAGAAAGATGATCTTTGCCGGTAGCGGGATCATGATCGTCGGTGCCGTCTTGCAAGCCTCTGCCTTCTCGCTTGCTCAGATGTCAGTCGCTCGAGTTGTCACTGGTTTTGGCAACGGTTTTATAACCGCGACAGTACCAATGTGGCAGTCCGAATGTGCCAAACCGGAAACCAGAGGACAGCTCGTCATGGCCTCTGGCGCCCTTGTCACCTGTGGTATCGCATTCTCTAATTGGTACGTCTTCTCGATTTACTTATATCTGTCCGGTGGCATGGCTAACGATGGAACAGGATTGATCTTGGATTCTACTTTGTCGACTCGAGTGCAAGCTGGAGATTCCCTATCGCTCTTCAGATCGTGTTTGCCATCTTCCTCATGTCAATTGTTTTGTACCTCCCCGAGTCCCCCCGCTGGCTTATCAAGATGGATAGATTCGACGAGGCCACAAATGTATTTGCAGCGCTCGCCGATGTCGACATCGATAACCCGTATATCGCGGAGGAAATTAACGAGATCAAGGAAACGTTGACTTTGGAGCAGGGTATGGAGTTTAGGAAGATATTCCAGAAATCCCCGAAGAAGCACTTCCATCGGACGGCGTTGGCTATTGGGATTTTG
The DNA here is from genome assembly GCF_037950935.1 of Myxozyma melibiosi. Taxonomy (NCBI): domain Eukaryota; kingdom Fungi; phylum Ascomycota; class Lipomycetes; order Lipomycetales; family Lipomycetaceae; genus Myxozyma; species Myxozyma melibiosi. The sequence continues at coordinate 337 of NW_027042916.1, read as the reverse complement.
ACTCTTCAGCAATTGGGAGGAATCAACATCGTCTCTTACTATGCTGCTTTTATTTACGAAAAATCTGTGCATCTGTCGGCACTCAATTCGAAAATCATTGCTGCCGTTTCCCAGACTCAGTACTGTATGGCAGCTTGGGTGCCATTTTTCATCATTGAGAAGGTAGGACGTCGCCAACTGATGATCTGGGGTGCAGTAGGTCTCGCTATCACGCTCGGCATCATTACCGGAACAGTTCACGAGGCTGATAAGGGCAATTCAAAAGCGGGAGTTGCCTCCGTGGTGTTCATTTTCTTGTACGACACTTGCTTTGCGATCGGCTGGTCGAACCCTCCTT